>NW_025954992.1:0-374858 GCF_022376445.1 Fomitopsis serialis | reverse complement strand
CAGCTGCGCACGTCCGTCTTCCATCCTGGGCCGCCCTTGGCCGCCCGCGAGCAGAAGCAAGCTGCGGCGGCGCGGCGCCAAATGGGGCAGGTAGCCGGAGCAACGGCGGGCCCGGCTCGGGCACGCCGGAGCGAAGTGACGTCGATACAAACACTGCGGACAACCCGGATTGTGCGAGGCGCTTACATGGCCTAACATTGCAAGAACGTGTATATTAGTAAGCCACTAAGTGAAATCCCTAACATGGGAAGTACATGCCTAGAACATGACACGATTTCGGACATAGGAAGAACATAGCACTTACATTCCCGATTTGGGAACATTCGAAATGTTAGCCCGAACAAAGGAATACCATTCCCTATGTTACGAGCTCCGACTTGGAGCCGTAAAAATATACACGCCCTTACAATGTAAATACCATGTGAGCGCTTCGCACAACGTGGTTCGTCCGCAGTGAAAGCCGATTGGCTCGTCCCATGCGGCCGATGACGGTGCTCGCTTACCCAATCGGGCACCGTTTGGCGCGGGTGCACGAATACGCGACGCGGACGAGCCGGCCTCCACCGCGCACACTGCGCGCGACACCCGCGCGGGCAGCGTCGGGGGCAGCGGGGCCACGTCGGGGCACGCGCGGTCGGACACCAATGGCTGTGTTGCGCTGTGCGAGAGACCTGGCAGCGCGAGAACGCGCGAGGAAGGTCGGCTCGGACGCGGATTGGACTCGGATTGGGTAGTCGACTGGGCAGATGCGCTCGGCAGGCGTGCCGAGGGCGAAGGCAGCGGACGCAGCGCAGTCTGCTGGGGTGCGCATGCGGACTGGGGCCGGGGACGGTGGCCGCTGCTGGCGGTGGCGAGCAGCGTGCTTTGGCCGAAAGCTAGGGGCTCGCTGCACAGATGTGACGAGACGGGGGGGAGGAGCGGGGCAGCGGTGGGAGGAGAGCTCGCGTGGGGGAGAATTTCCGGACCGAGATCTGAGATGCGCTGCCGAGTGATGCGCGCCATAAACGACTGCCCTCCGTCTCTTGTCCAGCAGCCATATCTCCCCACCCTCTCCGTCGTCCCTCACCCCCTCCTCATCGTCTGCAGCGGCGTCCCCACCATGCTCTCAGCCCGCCCCATGCAGCCCCTCCCCTCTCGATACCCCCACACCCGCCGCAGACCTCGCCCATCCTCCCCTCGTTCACTCCCCCGCCGCTCACCCATCACCCCGCATTGACACCTCCCCATCGACTCCTGCCACCGCACGCCCCATCCAGCCTACTGCGCCCTCAATACCGTTCCCTCCAGACCAGCGGCAGCTCTCTCATGCGCTGAACGCGTCTGGCGACGGCAGTGCCCCTCCAAGCAGTGCTTTCAAGGAGCAGGTTGGTCCCCTTGTCCTCGCCCCGTCGGTGCGATCCGCTGAGCTCAGCTAACCGTCCCCACAAATGCGCCTTGCTTCATCTCTGCCAGGCTCCTCAGCCAACAAGGCGGCCGTCCCGTTCGCGTTTCCTCTCCACAGCCTTCACTCCGCGCAAGCGGTCCCCGTCTCCCCAGAGTCCGGGTGAGCCTTCCGCCAGCGCGCCATCGGACACGCTATGTGTACCTTCCGCAAGCCGCTCTGTCTTCAGGCGTCGACCGAGCCAGTCCAACATGCCATTGGTCTCTAACCCGCCTTCTCCGCCGCGCGTGTCTCCCGACCGTGAGCACCCGCATCCGCTGCCCGACATGTCCGACAGCGCAGTTCCTACGCCCAACGGTGTGGCTTCTTCCGCCAGCTCTGTCAATACCAAGAAGGACAAGCATTTGCCCGGTCCTCTGCACGACCTCAAGCGATTCCTGAACCACCACATCCCTCATCCGCACGGGCATCACGCCAGTGCGTCTACCACTCCCGGCTCCATGGTTGCTGCTCCGCCTCCGGATACATCCGTCGCTCCTCTCGACCAGCGCCGTGGCGTGCACTTTGACCAGTCCAGTTTACTGGATGCTGCTGGTGTTGCGACGCCCGCAGGCTATCATAGCACTGCTCCCGGCACTCCGGCAAACAACGATTCGACAGACTACGTTAATGGTAATACAGAATCAGGAAAGCATTCATCACGCTTCTCGACCTTCTTGAAGAAGGATCGGAAGGAGGCCAGGGATAGACTTTTGACCGAGGGCCGTGTGCGGCCATCGCGCAAATCGAGCATGGGCAAAACGCCCTCGCCAGGCGCGTCCGACACTACCGGCAGCGGCAGCAGCAAGCGCAGCTCACGCTCGCCGTCGCGGACGATCGACTCGCAGTCGAGCCCTGCCTCTGGGTCTGGCTCGCCGACCTCCACTGCACCCACGACGGCCCCTCCTACGTCGAGCTCCGGCCACTCAGGGGAGACGTCCAAGCACTTTGTCGCTCCGTCGGCACATCGCGACGGCCACACGCCGGGCTACGTCGTGCCGAGCCTCTCGACGGCAACGCACGCGCACCTGAGCAAGAAGTACGGCAAATGGGGTCGTGTGCTCGGTAGCGGTGCAGGCGGAACCGTGCGCCTGATCAAGGCACCGGCGAAGCAGGGCGGAATAACGTTCGCGGTGAAGGAGTTCCGGCCCAAGAGACAGGGCGAGAGCGAGCGCGAGTACCAGAAGAAGGTCACTGCGGAGTTTGTGTGGGCAGCACGCTCAAGCACAAGAACATCATCGAGACGGTGGACATTGTCACGGATCACGGGCATTACTACGAGGTGTGTACTGAGTGTTTTTTCGTGCTAGTTCGTCCTCTGACTGCGCATATAGGTAATGGAGTATGCGCCATACGACCTCTTCAGCGTGGTTATGTCCGGAAGCATGTCGCGCCCCGAGATCTACTGCGTCTTCCGGCAGATTTGCGACGGAGTCGAGTACTTGCACTCGCTCGGGCTCGCACACCGCGACCTGAAGCTCGATAACTGCGTCATGACGAAGAATAACGTCGTGAAGCTCATCGACTTCGGCACCGCGACGGTGTTCCACTACCCGGGCAAGAAGACGACGCTCGCGACGGGCGTCGTGGGGAGCGACCCGTACCTCGCACCAGAGGTCATCAACGCAGAGAGCTACGACCCGCGCAAGACGGATGTTTGGAGCGTCGCGATCATCTTCATGTGCATGGTCCTCAGACGGTTCCCGTGGAAGATTCCGGATTCGAAGACGGACGCGAGCTTCAGAGCGTTCGTCCAGGCGCATCCTGACCTCAGCGAGAAGCCCAAGGAGACTCCGAAGACGATCGAGTGCGCGAACTCCCAGTCATGCGAGAAGCTCCAGGATAAGAACGGGCTTCAGGAAGAGCAGCCGGCGGAGAAGTCGAAGGCACTGTCGATCGCGTCCTCCAATACCTCCGTCGCCCGGTCGGATAAGTTGTCGAGAGACGGCTCCCGGTCATCTAGCTCGGGGACGGAGGGCTCTGATATCGAACTGGACCCGCGCCGCAAAGTGCTTGGCTCGAGCGTGCTGTCTCGCTCGACCGCGACGTTGCCCGCCGTCTTCTTGAATGGCCATACCGACGCTCGAGCGGATCCTGACCCGTCTGTGCGCAAGTTCGCGCGCCCTGCGGACTCGACGGAATCCTTGCCTGCGCCGCCGTCGCCGCAACTGTTCTTCAAGCCTCCTCCTGTCCACTCTGATAGCGGCTTCACAGCGCTCGCGCTCCCAGCTGCACGGATAGACGGCAAGCATTCGAAGGAGAGTACTTCGGGCTCCAGGACGGAGACACAGAATGAGCAGGCGCGCGAAGTGCAACTCGCGACCACCGAGGCTGCCCAGGGCGCAGTGACCGAAGCGCAGAAGTCACAGTGTAGCACGACGAGTGACACTCCGAAGCCGTCGACGACTACGCCCACCCTAGCTAAGAAGGATCAGAACGCGACCATCCGTCCCCGGCGGCGCGCGGACAGCAAGGCGAGCGTCGCTACCTTTCACCAAGGTGGCGCCGAGTCTATCTTCCGCCTGCTCCCTCGCGAGTCGCGTTCTGCGATCCGGCGCATGATGCATATAGAGCCCTCGGCGCGTTGCACCCTCACGGATCTCCTTTATGGCAAGGGCAAGTCGGACGACCTGCTCTGCGGGTGCCGTTCGCATGCGCGCGACGGCCCGGCGTGCCAGGACCACGCACATGCCCCAGAAGACCAAGACGACGGCGATTCGTGGCTGCGGAGCATCGTCCCCTGCTCGGAGCCTGGCGCGAAGCCGACCCACACGCATATCAAGGTCGCCGTCGACGAGAAGCAGGGCAAGCGGAGGTTCTTTTAGCAGGCCTCTATGTCTTTGTCCCTTAGGCTCCCCCTCATGTCGTCTCCGCCCACGGACTCGCATCGTTCCCCATGCATCATCCAGCATACAGCATAGGTCTGTTCCCAGTTCTTTATTGTTCATCTTCGTTGTTATTCCCATCGCCGTCGCCCTTCGCTCGGACGCTCGCATCTCACAGCTGTGCATAGAGCCCGCCTGCTTGCTTCATCTTCGTCTTGTTTGGGCCGTTCGTCCTGCACGCCCTGCCCGTTCGTTTGCGCCCCCGCCCGCGTCCGTCCTGCATGCGCCCGACGATCCTTGCCGTTGCCATAGATCTTCGCAGCGGGACGGGGCGGTCCAAAACACAAATGTACATGTTTATGATAGTGAAGTTAGAGAAAATGCTCCTGTACTAGTAATAAAGTCTAACCAATACTGCGATGCATTTATTTGGACAGTCTGGTGCTCGTGGGTCAACGTGCCTCGGCGGTATGACGATGACACGTAAATGAGATAAGATGAGTGTATTGCGAAGGTTCTGAGTATCTAGGGAACGGAGATGAAGTACATGGCAAGCAAGCAAAGATCAGTGGGATGCTTCTCCCTCGTTAGAGCTCGTCTCGGCGAGGTTTAGCTTCGCCTTCGCCGTTGCCCTTCGACGCGGTCTTCTTCTTCCCGGTACCCTTTCCCTGGCTGCCCTTCTCGTCACTTCGCTTCTCATCTTTGACGCCATATCCTGCCGCACGGAGCGCATCTGCCAGCTGATCTCCTGCCGCATCCAGCTGGACCTGAAGATCTTCGCCGCCCAGATCGAGGTCGAGGTCGAGGTCGATGAACTCGATCATGACTTCGCCGCCGTCGTCCTCGAGGTCTTCGACGAACACGTCCGTGCCCGGCCCCGTCCTCATCGCATCCTTCTCCAGAAATTTGGCGAGTGCCTGGCGGATGATGTCCCGCGGCACCTTGGGTTCCGTGGCGGGTTCCGGTGGAGGAGGCGCGATGACTGGTTTCGTCTTTTTCGGCACCTTGAGCGGGCGGTCCGCAGCCTGCAGGGACCTGTCCGCGCTCTGGTACTCGGCCTCGTCGAGGATCTCACGGCAGCGGATGAAGGCTTCGTTGCGGTCGTCGACACGCGACTTGAAGCCGGGCACACCGCACAGCCGTGGGGTGGCGATGTGCAGCACGTAGTGACATGTCAGGGTTTCCTTGACGAAGAGGATGGTGTCTGTCATCGTCATCGAGCAATGGAACTGACGTGGGACCGCAGGATCGTCAGCGCTGTCGCGGAATGCGAGAAGCGAACGGCAGGCAGACCTGGACTTCGATCTCACGCTTCTTGCCCGTCTTGTCGCAGTGCGACCCGTCGCCCCAGCGCTGCACGAGATAGTGCGAGCGTGCCCCGCGAGCGAGTTCGACGTTCGCAGCGATGGCGGCCTGTTCTGCAACGGTGAGATCTGCGCCGGGTTCTGGAGTCGGTGGGGCTCGCCCGAGGGTGTAGGCTTCCCACTGCAGGAGCGAATGATTAGCCATGTGTCATGCGCAGCGATGCACAGATACTTACTTCCGCGTCTTCCTCGGGGGTGTATTCGCCTGAATCGACATCAACTGTTGGGTTACGCTAGTGGCTGTAAGGGGAAATGGGCTCACCGTGCCGATTGTTGGCCTG
The DNA here is from genome assembly GCF_022376445.1 of Fomitopsis serialis. Taxonomy (NCBI): domain Eukaryota; kingdom Fungi; phylum Basidiomycota; class Agaricomycetes; order Polyporales; family Fomitopsidaceae; genus Fomitopsis; species Fomitopsis serialis. Next base: position 368,968 of record NW_025954992.1, on the reverse strand, counting down.
TTGAGGTAGCTCGTGGAATTGACGGACATGTGAATTGTGGCAATAAGCATAGGTGAACCAGCCTTGCCTGTGCTAGAATCTCATTCATTCAGAGCGCGCGCAGCACTTGACATTGTTACTCACGTAGAGGCACTTGCCGTTAAGTGGTTGCAAGAGGGACCAGCCGGACAGTGGTGATACGTCTGGTTCCGGTTCGTTCGCGATGGTTGCAGTGCTTTCGTCTGGTGGGGGCGGAATAAGACACAGGTATGTCATCCGAGGACCCAGCCGCATGAGTTCTAGGCTGTAGGTGGATTCCGTCCGGGGTCTGGCTGTCCAGAGGGCGGTCAATACCGCACCGCCGCTGCCCAGTTGACAAAGGAATCACGGACTGCAGGTGTGGAACCGATGCCCTGGTCTGCACCGCCTTCGATGCTCTTGGGCGAGCCACTATGCCATGCTGTTTCGCTCCACTCCCATGTCTCGTCGAGAAACTCTGCCTGGCCGCCCTTGAGGCCTTCGCGCAGCCACCGCTCGGCGGTCTCGTTCAGGACAGGGAGGCCGTTCACGTACGCCACGCGGTACTTTGGGAATGCATAGGGATCCTGTGGGAGCAGCGAGCGGTGCAGACTCGCCGACACAAGAAGCGACAGCGAGAGGGGCACCAGACACAGCGAGAGCATTGTGCGCGACGACGAGGCTGAGCAGCAGGAGAGCAGTCCGGGAGCTCAGCCACCGCGACGCGGCGTCACGTGCACGGCGATGTGCGAACACGTTGCAGGCGTTGTGGCGCGAATGAATCGGAGATCCATCGGAGAGGGCGCGACTCCCGCGCGGCGCCCTAATTGAGCTGCCCAATGCGGCGAATCAGAAGGGCGAGCTAACTGATGGAATACGCTCTCCGCCGAGACCGAGGAGGAGAGTCCCGAGAGACCTGGCGTCGCTGCTCCCCGTCTTGCGGACGTGCATGGTGCTGATCGTGCGACGTCGTTGATGCGCACAGCGTGCCTCCCATTCCGTGCCCCGACGTCCGCCACATATCGCTGCGGCTGGGGAACGTCGACGGCATGTGGCCGGATATTTCCTGCTGTTATCTGATTATAATGTTCTGCATAGTCCATCAAACACTCCCTGACTAACAAAGTCCGCCGAAAGAACAACTATTTCGTTCCTGGCCAGGTGGGTGTCTATCAATATGCGGGGAGCCTCTCGCTTGTCTCCCAGTCCCCCCAGCGAGCACATTGGCCCTTCTCGCCTGACACGGCGTCAAGGAGGGCGGCTGAGCTCGCCTGGCGGTCGACAGAATTACGTACGATTGGCCTGTGAATCTCGTTTTCATGGAAGGCCTGATTCTCCAGATAATAATCACTCTTTTCGGGAATATTGCACGCGAGAGAACTCTATTAGGGGAAATACTCGTTAAAACGAGGGCACTGAACACCTTTCGCGCTTCCCTCTTCCCCTCATCCCGCCTACCGTCCCCCGCCTCCTGTCAGCCCCTCCCCACCATGCCGGACTCGCCGCCACGCGAGGACCCCGCCGAGGACAAGAAAGACGAGCTCGAGGACAATGGCGGCGAGCCAGAGACTGGTCAGTTAGGTTCCAACTCCGGTTTATGCGGCAAGCGCGCGCGTTCTCATAGTCCCACTACTGTGTGCTACCAGCTGAAGTCGAAGCACAATTGGAGCCCGCACAGCCCGTCAAGCGTGGACGAGGCCGTCCACGAGGCTCGAAGAACAAGAAGACTCTTGCTGCCAGGCAGCCACCACAGGCAGCTCAACAGCAGGCGCGTCGTCCGATGCTCCCGTGAAACGACCGAGAGGCCGTCCGCGCAAGGTTTGTCGTCAGACCATTGCTCGATTGCTGTGAACATGATGCGATCTTCCTTGTTCTCTTCACAGCGGCCTGCGGAGGATGAGGCACCCTCGGAGCCGAAACCGAAGCGTAAACGAGGTAGACCACCCAAGAACAAGCCCGCTGAGGCCCCAGCAGAGCCAGAGGGCGGCGAGGGTGAGGCAGAGGCCGCGGAGTCGAGCGAACCTCCCAAGAAGAAGAGAGGACGACCGCCCAAGAACAAGAACGCCAGCTCCTGAGTAGCTGAGTTACTACTCCCCTATTCCTCGCACGACCTGTCCTGTGGACAGATATATCCCTCGACGACTACCCTACGCATCGAGCGACCGCCTCACGACACGCCACGCCACGATCTAACCCCTGCTCCGCCTTCTCTACCCTTGAGCTATTTCTTATTGGCCCGTATGCTACGGTCACCTTCGCTACTGTTTTCGGTGTTCATCTTGTCGGCTATGTTGAGGAACGATAAATTCTCGTGTATCCGGATCCCAGAGTATGCCTGCCCGTCCCTATTGGCACTGGCAATTGCAATCAAGTACGCTTCCCATGGATAGCAGAGTGCACGAGGGGGCGCCCCTTGACGTGCAGTCTAACTCGGGGAAGCCCCTCAACGACCGCAAGTTTTTCCCAAAGCAACGCTCGGTGATCCCATCTTGACATAACAGAATATCATTGGTGCGTTCTTCCCGCGGTGACCTTGTGATTGGACAGTACGTGATAGAAATTGGACCCAAATGCCCATTTGGAATACAACTACCCTCGATTATACAGCCGGCGCCAGACAGATACGGCGACCAGGCCGGCGACACTTAGCCCCGTCACAGCAGTTGCCCACCCTGCATACTCCAGTACACGCCGCTGGTGGCCACCCTGTGTCTCGCGGTAGAGTAACTGATGTCGGGACGAAACGTTACCATCGTGTAAAGAGGCAACCAGCCTGCGGGAGACTTGGAGGGAAACGGCTCGCGAGAAAGAGACGGGATAAGAGCGCTGAGCGTCGCTGCCCTCACCGTGAGGGAGTATAGAATATTATCCAGCGCATGGCGGATGAGGTAGGCAGGTGTCACGACAGAGTGCCGCATCTCCACGCTAACAGCGTGGAAAAGAAGGCGATTAATTAGCTCCGACAAGGACCTAGACCCTGGAATAATGAGCACGTACTAGTTGTCCATGGCGAGCTCACAAATAGATACCAGGTCTGCGTGCCTGCTGTCTGAGTAACGGGCTAGTGCTTCCAGGAGACGATTGTCTTCTTTCGTCTCTTGAACGGCAGGGTTCACTTGCGCTGTGCGCAAAATTATGTCGAGCACTCGCACGTCTTCTAGCCCGCAATTCAGACCTTGGCCGTAGAACGGCACCATTGCGTGAGCCGCATCGCCGATAATTACGACACGATCCTTGTAATGATATGGCTGGGCCTTCAATATTTGATTGAATGTTTTAGACTGATGCGAATATTTGTATTGAATCATGGCAGACACACACCTTAATCGACATGAGCGAGCTCCGTGGGTTTCGTTTGAAATCCTCCAATAGTGCCTGCTCGCCGATCAGCGGCAAGGCGTCCGGAAAGTGGGCTTTGAAAAACTGAATGATGGTCTCGGGTGTGTTCAGACGATCGAATTCTGCGGTGGGAGCGAATAACGTGCAGGTGAACGTTTTGTCCTAAAACGCATGTAGACGTCAGGCACTCTCCTGCATGCAAGGACGGGGAACCTTCTAACCTTGTTCGGTAGCGCTATGAGCATAAAGGTATGGCGCGGCCATATGTGAAGGTGATTCGCGTCAAGGAGGAACGATGGATCGCCGCCGGAACTCATGGGCGGCCAGCTGGCATCTTCAGCTCCAAATAATCGTGAGGAATATATCTTGCTGGTAGTCCATCCTGGAAAAAATGCGCGTGGAACACATGCGTCTGTTAGCGACACCGACCTTGAGAAGCATGCTAGGGCTGATAGAGAGAATATCATGAGGACGGTAGGAAAACTTACCGTACGACCCTCATCAACTGGCGCCGTACGATTGAGTAGGCGCCATCGGCACCCACGCAGAAGTCGAAAGGTACTTCTCTGTTCTCATTATCCGTGTTGTTGCTGACGACCATGATGCCTTTATCGAAGTCTAGCGATATGACTTTGTGCTTGAAGAACGCGGAAATATTGGGTAGCGCCAAGCCTCCGCAATAGGTCCTCGTTCATGAATGCTCGGCCGATTGAATTTATACACTACCGCATCAGCGTCAGTACAGCGGCGGTGCGAATACATGCAGGCGCTCAGGAAGGACGAGGCGCACCTGTCCATCTTTGTCATATGGCTGGCTTTCCTGGCGGCCACCAACATGATGGATCATCCTGCCGCGCATGGGAATGACAGCCTTGAGGAAGCGTGCGGCCGCGCTCGGGTGGATGGCTTCGATGGCGGCAATCCCGCGTGAGGACATCGCTAAGTTAATAGAGCGTTGCTGGGCCGCTGCCTTCGAGGAAGGCAGACGCATGTCTGCGATTTTAGGGCGATTGATACGCATCGCACGAGAGAGACACGAGCTTGGCTATACCTGGACGACCTTCGTAGATCTCGACGGTCCAACCCATTTTGGCGAGGGAAATTGCGGCGAGACATCCCACCGGCCCTGCGCCGACAACAACAGCCTTGCGTGCGGATGGCTGAGCGGAGGACATCATGAGCTGGCGAAGGGGAGACTAGTGTTTTCCGCGTCAGAAGTCTTTTGTCCGGAAAAATCCGACGCGCACATCAGCTCACCCGTCAACGGCTCTAGAGTCTCTGTCTGCTTTCCGGTGTCAACACGCCAAGCAGGGCCCTGGCGATTTTCGTATATGACTCCTGCACGGTGAAGGGAGTGAGTGACCTACGGATCTCTTTCGCGGTGCAGTGCGAAGGTCCCGGACAGACGCTAGCGTGTACCTGGGTGTTCGAGAAGTCGCAGCCGAGGGGAATTCAACGGCCTATGATGTCTGTCTGTGATCGCACATGCGGTTTGGGAGAGGCATGCACAATCCAGAGTCCGATGGCTGCAGCTTCCTGACAAATCCGGAAGTACACAACGGCCCTAGGCTAGGGTTGTGACGTGTGTGACCCTACACAAACTTGTCTCAAACATTCATTATTCGATCTCGATTGCGATTGCCACGTTCCTCCCCCGCCACCGGCCATCTCTTGCCCAATCTCACTACCACGAATGCATCTCAAGCGCTCCGCATAACGTCGTTCATTGTGTGGACGAGACGAGCACGGTCTCAAACCTTGTCCCGGAAATCGTCTGCTCTCGCTCCGTAACGCATACGCCCTGACCTTTGTCCGCCAGGCTGGTGGAAACTTGCACCAGTATTCTTCTCCAGCTCTCTGTGGCAATAGCGATGCCAATCGGTGGTCGTATTGACTGCTGAGCAGCCCAGGCATTTCAAAGAACCTGAGAAACGAAGCCTTTCAATAAATCGGCTCCGTCTACCGCTATCGTGCACGATGCCGTGCGCATGACGGGCTACGATATGGTGTGTCCTAATTCGCGGTTCTAATACACGTCCAATGGTCCTGGACCGTGACACGCTGACCCACCCATTCATCTGCGACCACCCACATTCGACGGACATGCAGACTGGCCTGCGATGGACCACACTTCGCGACCCTGAGTCAGGTACGGCCGCTGTGCTGTCTGCAAAAATTTAATGCGCACGTCCCCAAACTCTAGGTGGAATATTGGCACCGCTGTGTTCTGGCGCCGTGAAACCGGTCCCTTGGGCAGCACACCCGATATGCGGAGCTGTCGCACGCTGGGGCAGTACAATTGCAGCGACGCAATGGTGTCGGGCAACCACTCCGTGACGATTTATCTCTGGTATTTCCTCTTCAGATTTTCTAGTGATCAACTTATTCAATTGTGCCTCGTGCGCGCAATTGTTCGGCTTCCACTCCCCAGAGTCAGTCGCGCGAGGAGGGTGACTGTGCATAGCACCTTCGCTCCTTGCTCATCATCTAGAGACCACTACTAGTGAGTGGTCAGTGAATACTGACCTGTCTTTGCTTGCCCTAATTGCTGCAGTAGGACGCCGATGCACCCCGTCGCCAACTGTCTGAGCTGTGTTCACTGGTTTACAATATCTCAGCGCTCATCACCATGGCCGTACCCTTTAGCCACGAAATATTGAATACACAGTCGAAAGCCGGAATCAGCTGCCGGTTGATACGGATTAGGGGGGTATCATCCTCGGAAAAATACCTCTGCTGCCCACTCACGGTGTCTTCTGTCCAATTTATAGGGCTTTGATGGTGCCAACGACAGATGAGGCGTCGTCAGACCCACGTACATGTCCAGCATACTTCTGCTGTTCTCGGCTTCTCTACCTCTCTTCCTTTAACTGACGAGTTGCATCCATTAGCAGGAGCCTCATGTTGATGCCCTCAGTCTCGTTCTCACGTCCTGTAAGGCAGTGATTACTGCCTGACTCGCGCAATTTCATCCACGGCAGCTGCGCATCTGGGAGTTGCGACTGTACAGCGCTATGTGGCAGGTTTAGTCCCTGCACACCACCGCGCAATCGCCGCGGGACCACATTTCTGCCATCCGGTGGAAACGTACCGACATTTTGGCTGCTTCGAGGACGCTGCAGTGGTTTCGCTATTTCTGTTAAAAGGGGTATATTATGGTGATGTCTCGATTTGGACCGCTCGGTAAGTTCATGCTATGATCCAGATCTCGGGCCTCACGTTTACTGCTAAGTCCGTACTGGGTAGATCGACCCGGATGATTCCGTGCTGAAATCCACCTATCGGACTTTCTGCGCAGCCTGAGGGTCGTGAGGCATGGCTATCTATCCGCTGTACTTCACACTCGCCTGCAAGCCACGCAGATGTCGTTTTGCATTGCTCTCGTAATGAAGAACGGTGGATCAAGAACGCTCGCCCGCGTACCAGTCACCTGCGCCGCTGGAATGCCTCGCATGACCAGAAGGTATTGTTCTTCACCTCTCCGTCGGGCCGGCTCTACGTTGTTCTATTCGCTAGCGCAGCCTGCGCTCGCATACAAATCATCCTGAGAGTCCAAGAGGCGGCAGAAATTAAATTTCCGTACACAAGGCCGGTTTTTTCCGAAACTTCAATATCTGGACCCCCCCACCCTACCACCCCCCTGTATATTATTATTTTTCGGCGGTCCTGCCTCCAGACCACCCCCCCACCCTCGTTCAATCAGTGAAAAAAGTGCCTTTATATTGCTGAAAAATCTACAAGCCACGTAGAGTATGTGAACACTGCTCTATGACATCCGCACCTTCTTCGACGCCGTGTGAGTGGCTTAGTGAGAGCGCAGGCGGAGACGTGCACACGCAGATATGCAGGTACACATATGACCGAGTTGGCAGACAATGAAGCAGAGTGGTGATCAGGCAGGCGGGTAGTCGGCAGGCGGGTGGCATTGTAGGTGCCAGACGGGCGAGCATGCAGGCGAACGAGCCGGGAGATTCATTTGCAGCTAGATGGGCGAGTGTGCGGGCAGAAAAGCGGGCGTGCGCGCGAGTAAGCGAGTGCACAAACGCACGGTCAACTATTCGTACGGGTGTGTGCCTCCAAGCTGTTCAGCACAAGGATACGTAAGCAAGGGTATGGGCGAGCGGGCGAACGTGCAGGAGAGCATGTGGATTGGCGGGCAGGCATTTGAGCGGGTGAGTGGACGCGCACGAGGGCAGACAGACGAAATTTCGGGTTGACGGTCACTAGCTACCAGTTGTGCCAGATGGCAGACACATACCGAGGCAAATGAGAATCCGGAAGAGGGCATGCCGAGTAGGTGCAGACGAGAAAGTATGGGTGAGAAGGACCAGAGGCTGGGGGGATAGATAGAGGACAAACCGAATAGCGAGCTCAAATGTGCCGTTCCGGTTACGCCGCTACACACCAAACTCGCTTGATGAACTATCCAGACTGTAAAGTGCACTAGGTCGCAGACGGACGGCGAGGGACAGACCTTTGAATCGCTACTTGCCGCACACACAACACTTACTGAAAATACGTGCGTCGCCTTCTTGAGCATGCCGCGCCCGATAAACGAGCTCGAAAACCTCACGCGTCCTTGTTTGCGTGCTCGTGTTTGGAGTTGTCGCACAACGGTACGTCGAGAACACTGTTACAGTGTTAGCACGCGCAAGGGCCCGGGGTGAACGTTCGAGTCTTTAGCTGAGGACGTCTTCCCGTGAAAGGAAACGGTAGATAGCGGTAAAAGTCGCTTGCGTCCAGCTGAGGAGGAGCAGTGGAAAAGACGGCGACCTAGTAGTAGTACGCGACGAGAGCGCACTGTTGCTTCCGCCGCAGACGCACCCGCCACAAGCTCAGCCACACACTTGAGGTTCCGCCTGCGATCCACTACGCACATTTAGACTGCGATTGAAAATACCGACGTCGAAAAGTAGACTAGCCAATGGGCCACGTGCAAAAAGGGTTGTCTGCGTGTGACAGGAAGCTAATTTACAACTAATCCGACACTATCGACGGTCTACTTCGACCGAGTTGGGGAGGGTATGACGGTTTTTTCGACCTTCTGGTATAAAATTTCGGAATCGCCCATCCAAGGGTCGACCACCCTCCCCACCCCCGGGGGCCTTGTGTACCCGATCTGCCGATCCGCCGCCTCTTGTGAGAGTCCGATGATCATTCCGGCCTGCTGAACAAGGACGTAATGCCAGGACGTGCTTTGTAACTCTGCAGCTATAGGTCTCTGTGGCCGCGGCCGACTCGGGAATTTCTTCTATGCGCTTGCTCCGCTCTGCGCGTTCTATGAGGGTGGCATGTGACGCGTGCACGCGAGACTCGGAGAGAGGGATTAAGGATGTCGCATACATTAGTGAGTCCATATCCGAGAGTCCATGTCCGACAGTGGTACTACGAGGCAGTGATATGAACATGAAGAGGGGACTGCTGGTAGTATGTAGAGAAGATCCGCGGTTGGGCGAAAGCCTGCGCCCGAAGGGCGCGGCAATCCGACGCGAGCTTCGAGTGATCGTCTGAGCCTAGCCTGTGGTGGCCCGAGTCAGCCGCGATACCCGGGATGTAGGAGTTGGAACGACGCGTCGTGCTGTCCAGGACTCCCAGGATACTAGGAGAGGAGACGAAGACGTACCATTCTTAGCGCACCGGGGGCATCGCATGTCTCGCGAAGGTCGCATGTACCGCGGGCTGCGCCTGCAGGTATGGGGCCAGAATCTGCGCATGTTTTCGCAGGTACAGCTGGAAGGCGTCACTCTTCCATCTGCCCATTGTCTTGACAACCTCGAAGGGCACACCGCGCAGCATGTATTCCAAGGTTCCACCGATGCGGAGACTGTGTCCTTGGAGCTGGGGCTGTTTCGCTGCTTTCGCCAGTCGTGCCACATGTCGGGTGAACACGCTTCGTGTCAGAGGCTTCCAGACATTCTCGTTTCCGCCTCTCGCGTTTGGGCCAGCTTTGTATGCGAAAAGTGGCCCATTCATGGGCGGATCGTTGGCGGCGAGGTGGTTGAGCAAGGCGCTTACCGGATCAATGTCGCCTGCCTGTTTCGCGAAGCAGATGTCTTCGCCTGCGAGACTGGTTTTGGTTCGCGGGATTCGGATGACCCAGACCTCGTTTCCTTCTCGGTCAACGTCTTTCCGTATCAAGGCCCTCGTGACATGTTGCTCTGGATCGAAGGTGGTCTGATTCTTTACTACAAGCTCGCCGAGCCTCGCAATGGCGAAGAAACCGACTGTGAGCACAGCCCACACAGCTACGTCGATTGGGTCTTGCTGGTTTAGATGAGCATGTATGGATTTCAGATAGCCCGGAGTGTATGGCTGTCTCGCGCTGCGCTGCGAGAGGGGAGGGGCGAGCTTCAGCGCGCCTCGCAGCAGCGTGTCGAGTTCATCCTGGTTTCGGGACCAGGTTACGCCATGCAGGATGTGCCAGGCTCTGATCCCTTGTACATAGTTCCTGATAGTGTCAGCGCTGTAGGACCCGGCAAGAGTTGCAACAAAGGCGTGTAGAAGCACGTCACTGATCGGGGCCCGCTGGTCGTCCGGGATGTTCTTCTCGTCGCAGATCACATGATATACGAGAAGGCCCGAGCCATACACTTCCAAGGTCGAGTCTGCCCATGCATGGGCGAAAACGGCCTGTATGCGGTCCAGGTCCTCTCTCGACACTGCGACAGGAAAGCCTTGGCTGTCCGTGGCTTGTCGCTGCGAAGCTGCTGGGAGCCACAAACGGATGCGGTCATGTGCCAAGCAGTGCGGGCGTCGTGTCGATGGTGCGAGTTGTAGGTGCGCTGGGTATGGTCGCGGTGTTGCTGTCGAGACGCGCGTCGGGGGCAATGGTGCATTGCGCCGCGCATTACTCGGTCCAGGCAGAGAAGTGTCGGAGGAAGGTGTCATCCTCGTCCTGTGTTCCGTCCTCTGCAGCGTTGATACTGGTGAGTCCGAGCTGCTTGCTTCCGCTGGGTTTCGGGAGTTGGGACGAATGGGCGTGATCGTACCGATTAGGTCCGTCCACGATGACGTCGTCGATAAGCGGGCGGACGACTTCTGGGACGTCGACTGGAGGGAGGAGGAGGTGGTTTGGTGGGTAGTGGCCTCGAGATGGGTCGTCTGCCGGGTTGTGTCCGCTGGGTATGTAGCTGACGAAGAATTGGGTGGGATATCCCACCATCGCGCTATGGATGCGCTTGAACGCCTCGTTGACAGCTCGGTTCCGACTCCGTCCTCGTTTCCAGCCATCGACCACACCTGTGTTGTCTCCGAAAACGCGCACGCGTTCCGGGAGACTGGGGAAGGCGAGTAAGCAACGTACCAGGAGTTCGAAGCCGATTGCTTCCGCCCAGCCGATGTCTCGCCCGTCTCTGTTCCAGCCCGGCCGAAGGGTCCATGCTCGCCACCTGTCTCCGATGACAATTGCAATTCCGGTCCCGGAGCTTGCGTCGGAGTAGGCCTCCAATCGCGTGACTGGGAGGGGGGCTGGGATGGGTCGGGCGATGGGTTGCTGCGAGAGGGTAGTGTACCACCAGTCCAGGTCCGCGGGAGTTCCTCGAGGAGGGGTACGAGGCATGAAAGGACGGTCGTGGAAGATGCCCAGCATGGATTCCAGTTCAGTGAGGTAACATCGCCCTGCAGGGACCACCATCGAGGCGTGGAGGAGCTTACCATATAGCTTTTGGACCTCCTCCAGAGTGTGCGTTCGCGACGACTGCCAGTCGCGGATTGCCTGTCTGTACTTTTCGGCCTTTGCGGGTGGGAGGGAGACCTGGAGTGTTTCCAAGTTCCACACAAAGCCTGTGAAGGGGAACTCGTGTGAGAAAGCGATGTCCTTTTCGACTTGCCAGGGAATCCCCAGGGCCTGAGAGATTGTGTCAATGTCTGCCATACAACACGAGTATCGCGCGTCCTCGGGAGATCGAATGGACGCGGTTGCCAGATCTCGTATGGGAAAACGCATGTCTTCGACAAACTCGTCGACGCGGCCATCGGGGAGACGATCGCCACCATGCCATATGCGCCCGCCGTCACGGTGTGCACCGCCGTGATACTCGATCTGTAGACGCCACTGTTCGCGGGAACGGTTGTGTTCAGCAATGAATTCTCGCAGGATTCGGAAGAAAACGTGGTCGTCAACCCATTTTGTGATGGGGCCCAGTCCTTGTGATCGCATGATGTCTGCTCCGGCATCTGCCGCATGACCGTACACACCACCATTCGGCCCAGCTCCGAAGGCTGCATTCGTGTCGAGTAAGAATTGGTCGTTGTCGGACAGGCGGACAACCGTACCAGGCCACTGGGATGGGTCCAGGGGAATCGTGCGATAGGCTTCGGCCACGTCGCGGACCGCAGCCTGTGATCCCGGAGGGAGGCGTACACAGAGGAGGCACATGGCGGTGAAGGTGCCCCATGTGCAAGGAAAATCATCCGGTTGTAGCATTTGATTGATGGACATGTATCCCGCGCGCGACGAGTGTGGGTATGAGAAATTCTGTACCAGTCTGTAGGCATTTGGCTTGTGCGGCTTTGGAACCAACGAGAGCGGAGATGACTGAAAAGGGCCAATAGCAACTTCGAGGTCGTGTTGCGAGAAAGGGCCCAAGTATCTCCCCTTGCGCAGCTCCTCTTCGACGATGCCCAGGAAGATGGCTGACTGCTGTATGATGGTAGGGCTATTATCGGGGCAATGTGTAGCATGAAGACGTGGGATACCAATGTTGAAACCGAAACGGAGGCAGTGTACCAAGTGAGGATATTTAACGGAGAGGCCGGAACTGTGCAGTATACTGTCCCATGCGTCTGGGCGATAGGGAGTGATAGGGTTAGTTCTTCTGTGCCAGATTGCACGAATGCGCTCCGTGGTTTCTGCCTCCGCACCCCGAGCACTGGTGAATGTGCTTTGGGTTGGAGGACGAGCATCTCCCGGGTCGCTGCCAATCGAGACATATGGTCTCGCCGTCGGGGTTGACAATTTGCCCAGAGGAGTTGCGGCGACAGTTGGCTGGCTGGCCGTCCCACCTCGTGGAGGAGCGACATTTTCCAATCTCGTCCGATCCGTGCCAGCCCAAGCATATGGCGCAAATCGCTCTGACTGTGCGACTCGCGCCCCTCTGAAAAGACGCTCTGCCTGACCACGGAGCTGTCTCTTTGTCGCGCGCGTGACGCGCGTGCGACTCAGGATCCGCCGCGGAGTCTCTGCGACTACCTCTGCCCAGTGAGTTATACCCCGAAGAGTCTGCCCGGCGGTGGGCTCTCGGGGAGGGGGAACGCTTACGCCGTGACGGCTGCTGCCCCCACGAAGCACCTGACCCACGACGAGGTTCGGGGTGGCTGTCGTTCAAGTTCTCCATCTAAGTGGTATTTTATTGTACATGGTTGATTGTTCCACCCGAGGCGAAGTGAACCGCGAGGATGATGAAAGAAGGAAGAAAATAGAGGTTCGAATGCAAGGACATACCGGGGGAGGGGAGGGAAACGCCGTGGACCACGCCGGTCACAAGGAAGACCACGCCGGTCGTGAAAGGAAGACCACGCCGGTCATGAAGGGAAGACCACGCCGGTCGTAAAAGGAAAGCCACGCCGGCAATGAACGCAAGACCACGCCGGTCGTAAAAGACAAGACCACGCCGGCCATGAACGCGAGACCACGCCGGTCGTAAAAGACAAGACCACGCCGGCCATGAATGCGAGACCACGCCGGTCATGAAACACAAGGCCCCGCCGGTCGCAAAAGCAAGACCGCGCCAGCCGTGAACGCAAGACCACGCCGGTCGTAACGCGCGTGTTGGTGTCGCATGTTCGTATGGGTCGTGGGTGAAAGACGTCAGTGTTTCGATGGTGAAGAGAGGGAGAAAGATGACAGTTAGTGTGTGTCGGCGAATAAGGGCGATTGACATACCTGGTTAATGAGGGCCCGAGCGCGATTTGAGTGTATCTCAGCTTTGCATTCTTCGTACAGCTTAGGCGCGAACTCGCTGATGTCGTACGTTGCGTCCGTGACATTTTTGGCGATGATCTTTTCGTGCCAATCCATGCGCACTTCCTCGATATAGAGCATGAGGGCTTCTTGCCCGATTTCGTTCTGGCTGTCGCGGTGACCGACAATCTCGAGGAAGAAGTCCATGTACGCTTTGACCAAGGGCCGGGGCCACGCCGGAAGATCCGTGATGGTCTGGATGAAGACCGGCCACGCAATGACCATCTCCCGAAAAGGGAGGGATGCGTCGCGACGGATGCCCTTCATGGCGCGCTGCGAGGACACGGACGCGAGGCTGAGCCCGGCGTCGTTCCGAACGATGGTGTACGCCTCGTCGAGCGTGCTTCTGGTTTGGGTTTCTGCGACTTGGCGGGAATGAGCCGTGAAGTAGTCAAGTTCGACGAAAGCAAGTTTGGCCAGTTTCTCGCGCGCGTAATCTGGGACCCGTTGTCGTAGCTGGGTGGGAGGACCTCGAGAGGGGTCCACTGTCGCAAGCTTCGGCTTCTTCTTGTCGAGGGCCTTCTGCTCTTCTGCTGCTTCGCGACGTACCTCAGCGAGGCGAGCTTCGTCTTCGTTGCGTCTCCGCTGTGCTTCCTCGTCCTCGCGACGCTGGTCTTCTCGACACTGGTCGTGCCACGCCTGAAGATGCTGAGCATGGTGCTCCTGCCAACCATCTCGCAAGGTCTGGACGGCTTGCTCCTCCGTCATGGCACCGCCTGCCGTCATTGCCTGGCGAATGGCCGCGAAGGGAGCCAAGGCGTAGTTCGGGCAGACTTCTTTCGTGGGGTCCAGCACCCTCACAGGAATATCTTGCTGGTTGCCAGGGTCCATGATAGCTAGGAAAGAGAGAAAGCGAAGAGAAAGGATAGGAGACTGGAGGCTTCAAAACTCGTGGCTTGCGTGCCAGCGAGTGAGGTGTGACAGCGAGACGCAAGAGGCTCAAGCGCTCGCTGACACACGCGCATAGACTACACTTGATGGAAGCGCTCGTTCCTCGCGCTTCCTTCAAGCACTCAAATAATGCCGAGTGCTAGACGGATGGTATTATCGGACTCTCCGATTTTCAGTGGTAGTATAAATAGCATGCGAGACAATAACCTTATGGTACCGCCCAGAATAATCTTGGTTTGCGAAGAGGAACGCCGTGTCGACCCACATGTTCATAACCTTTCTCTATATATAAGTAGTAGGAGACTACTTACACTACCAGTGACCTCCTGAGGTTCACGCTGCCAGGCTCGGTCCCGAAAACCCATGCATAGCACGAGTCCATATCTCAGTAAGTACATGCATTCGGAGACGCTACGGTGTACTCAGGGCATGCGAGCACAACGACGCACCCATGACGCATCACGCTACTTTCGAGGCTACCCGACGCTGCTCAGTAGGTCGCGTTAATTGAACTAGGTTAGTCGACGGATGCATCCCACCAGTACCCATGGATCTGTTTGACGACTACGCCGACGACGGTGAGTGCTACGTTCATGAGCCAGAGGCGTCCCCGCGTCTTGTGTGCGCTGTGAGATCTGGGCATCGGGGTATGCGCCGGGTGATCGAGGCGGGGACTGCCGAACCGGCACTTGTGCGAAAACGCTCGGCGCCGGCGCGTCGACCTGTCCATCTGCCAGAGTGCCACCGTCGACTCTGCTCACCTCTATCTCTGCGGCGTACGCGTCCTTGTTCGCCCCGTCCGCCCGTCCCGTACACCCTCCCTGTATACCTCCAGAGCGCACCAGCTGTGGACGCGTGTCACTCGTAGGGCTCATGACGAAGAAGGCGGCAACCAGGAGGAGAGGGTCCATCGACGTAGTTGACGCAAAGGTTGCACTAGATCTCGCAACGAGGCAGAACTACTCGGAGAATGTGTTCCTCTTCGTCCCCAACCTTATAGGCGAGTGCATCTCCTGTGTAGTGTGCCCGTCTCTGAAGTCGCTGCGCGTGCGCAGGCTACTCGCGGATTATCCTGGCCGGAGTAGCGCTCTACTTCATGAGCTACCACCCCAAGTATTGTACCATCGCGTACTGTGTATCGTGCCTGCTCGACGCTGCGGATGGTCATGCAGCGCGCGCATTCAACCAGACCTCCAAGTTCGGGGCGGTGTTGGATATGGTCACTGATCGGTCTGTATCTCTCCTGCCTCCCTCTGCGTGCAGGCTGACTGAGACGGGTGAAGGTGCACGACATCGTCGCTATTGTGCTATCTGTCCTCGGTGTACCCGGAATACGTCATGGCGATCCAGTTCCTCATCACCCTCGACTTCAGTAGCCATTACATGCACATGTACAGGTATGTGGTCTAGCGCGGAACATCTCGTTTCATCATTCACAAGCTGTCTGTATCAGCTCGCTCCTCACCGGTTCGCGGAGCCATAAACAGATCACCAGCGACGTCAGTAAATTCCTCAAGTTCTACTACGACTCGGTAAGGACTCAATGATCTTCACGGAGATGAGTTGTTGATTTCGTGATTAGAGGACACTCTTCGTAATGTGCGCCGGGAACGAGCTCTTCTTCGTCGGCTGTACCTCATGAAGTGGGTGCACACACCATTATCGGTATCGCTTGGAATGCCTCTGCCCTTCTGGGGCACTTACACCTGGGCTGAGGCCATGACCTGGTTTGCGCGCCCATCTGTGCTACCAAGAATATTGTGAACGTCGTGCAGCTGTGGAAGGCATCCAAGATCCTGGTCGGCGTTGACCTCGCGGAGCGGGCCAAGGCGAGAGAGGAGGAGTTCAGAAGCCGAAGAAGACATGAGCGGGCGACGAAGGACAGAGTCGGACAGAGTCTTCTACCACATCATTATCGTACATGAAAGCTGTGTACTGTACAGACTGTTTCTCTAATGTCGCGAGGGTTTCTGGGCCTCCAGTCAATCGTTGCGCGACGTGCGTCGGGACTCGGCGGGCGCGCTCGCTCAGCAGGCGGTCACGCGACCGGGGAGAATGCGGCGGGTCGCGCGAGAGCCGGTATATTCTGTTTTCGAGCGTGTGTCATCGCAGCTTGCTCTCGCCGACCGTCCGCCCGACCGTCCTCCTCCCTGGAATTGGATGCGCTCCCAGTTGCTCGCTCGTCGCACGCGGTCACTGGTCAAGACCCCGCCCGTTCGCCACCGTGCCCTCCTCTCGTCTACTCACGCCCTCCGCTATCCGCGCAAAGACCATGCAGGCGCACCGTCGGCTACACCGCGCCTCACAAAACGCTCCTCGTCATCCGTGACGCCCTCACCTGGGGACTCCGAGCCATCTGCAGCCCCGCCAGTGCTAGCTAGCCCGTCGGAGCCGCCAAATGACGATGGACCTGGTGAGGAACCTGAGAAGCCGAGACGAAGGAGGTCTGTAGTGCCAAGTAGGGAGCCTGACCCTTCGCATCCTCTCCCCAATGGCTTGGATATTCTCTGGACTCCGGAAAACGACCCGACATCGTCGCTTGCCACTCAGCACGCGCTGCCGCCCCCAGAGATCTTCGAAGAGATCTTGCATAATCTGCACATCACGCTGCATCCGCAGACTCAGCATCGCGCAACGTATCCTCCGCCTTCAAGTCCGCCTGAGGAGCCGAACCTCGCTCTGTACTGTCCTATAGAGGGTGGCGATGTCTACATTGACGAGACGGTGCGTGAGATGGCACGACGGACCGGGTCCGAGGTCGTCGTCCTCGACTCCGTCCAGCTTGCTGCTGGTCCATGCGGAGAGTTCGGGAAGGGTACGTGTCGGCCAATCCTGATTTCTGTATTTGACTGACAAGTCTTTGTGCGCCAGCTGCTTCTGTACTGCAGCTACCAAATAACCCGCTGCACTTCTCGCCTTCTACTCCGTCTGCTCGGCCAGCCCCTCGCGCACCGAGAGAATGGGAGGAGGACGACTGGGATGAAGGCTCTCCTTACATGTCGATGGGACCGCCTTCACGCATGACGTTACAAGTACTCACCCCTACGGTTTCCAGGGCAGGTCGATCATTTTTCTCGCCTGCCCCGAGAGACAACGGGATGTCGAAGCTCAAGACTTTCTTTGACGATCTAATCAACATTGCTGTTGAATCTAATGCTGCTGAGGGCTCTTCGGCTTCGACCACACCCCCAAGAAGACCACGCATCATCTATATCCGCGATTTTGCCACGCTTGCTCCCTCATCTGCTTCATGGTACCCTGCTTTGCTTGCTGCTGTCCGCCAACGACGTCAAGGCCCGATCTCGCGACCAACATCACCAGTGCTCAACCCTACTACCATTGTATTTGGCATTACTCCGCCTATAGCCGGAGCATCCTCAAGTGTCTCTGGCTCTGGCCCTTCAAACCTCATGAGCCTGCTCATGTCACAGCGATCAACGTCCTCCGCCGCCACGTCCGGCGACCGGAAGCCAAAGCTCGAGTTTGGGGAGGACGCTGCGAGCGAGAAGGCCCGGGAGCGGCGGACAACAGGCCGTATGAAGCGGTGGGCGCGGAGTGGAGCCCAGGTGCAGGACATCCCGCAGCTCGCCTCGCCAGAGGACATGGAGGAGGCGAGCAACAAGGGCGGCAAGCCCGACATCGTTGTGCTTGGTGGCCAAGAGGCTCTCGGGAACATCCCCTCCATGATCGGCCCTGCGCTCTCTGCCGCCATGTCTCGTGGGGGCGGACGACCCGGCGGGAACCCGTCGACGGGCGAGATGAGCACGCAGTTTTATCGCACATCGCTTGTGCTTCCGAACGTGCGCACAGCGTCGCTTGAGAGGGAGACGCGGATGGCGCGCCGGCGGGAGATCAACGAGTTGACGATGCGCATGGGCGTCGCTGCCGTCGGAGGCGAGCTCGAGCCGCTCGAACGGCCTGCAGAGCCGACTGAGTCGTCAGAGCCTGTCGCAGAGGAGGCTGAAGAGGCCGGCGCGAGCAAGGACAACGTCGAGCAGCGCCTCTGGGGTGACTGGGGCAAGCACATCATACCCTGGTCGATCGTTCGCCGCATCGCAGACCGTGCCGTGGGGCGAGTGGTTGCTGAGCGGGCTGAGCAAGGCGTAGTGGTGCCCTCACTGGAGCCGACGCCAGTATCGTGGTCTGCTGTCTACGACGCGTGGGTTCGGCACCAGACGGCAGAAGGTCTGTGGAAGACGTTACTCGCGCCTGCCCCAGGACGGACTCGCGAGCAGCGTGATGACGAAGAGGGCGACGAAAAGGCTGCGGACGAGGATGCTGATGTGGACGAGGCTGTCGAACGCATCAAACGCGACCCTGACCTTGACCCGCACGAAGCCAGGCTACTGGGCAGCATCGTTGATACCTGTGAGCGATGTGTATTCATCTAGTTCTGCGCCATTCCTGACTTACGTTTGCTAGCCTCCCTGACGACGACCTTTAGCCAAGTGCACCTACCAGAACATACCGTTGACTCTGTACGGACTATTGTCTCTCTGCCATTGTTGCATCCCGCGGCGTTCCAGCATGGTTTGCTCAGAGAGCACAACATGACGGGATGCCTGCTCTTTGGACCCCCAGGGACTGGTAAGACCCTGGTCGTGCGAGCCCTCGCCAAGGAGGCTGGCTGCCGTATGCTGGCAATCAAGCCGTCGGACGTCATGGATATGGCACGTCGCCTTCTCGCTCCCCTTGACTTCCAATACCTAATAATACTCCACAGTACGTCGGCGAGGGTGAGAAGCTTGTGCGGGCCGTGTTCACGCTCGCGCGCAAGCTCTCGCCATGCGTTGTGTTCATTGACGAGCTGGATGCCCTCTTCGGCGCCCGGATATCCCGCGATACTGGCGGAGGCATCGCTCACCGCGGAGTCATCACCGAGTTCATGCAGGAGATGGACGGATTGAAGTCGTCCAAGGACAACGTCATCGTCATCGGCGCGACCAATCGGCCGTTCGACTTGGATGACGCTGTCCTCCGACGCCTGCCGCGACGCCTGCTCGTTGACCTGCCCGGTGAGAAGGAGCGGGAAGGTGAGTCAGGAACAGGGCTGTCGCAGTCGCACAATTGATTGGTCACATTAACTCCAGAGATCCTCAAGATCCTCCTCCGTGACGAGACACTGGCGGATGATGTCGACATGAAAGCACTAGCCAAGGGACGGAGAGCTTCTCTGGCTCAGACTTGAAGCGTAAGCTTTGTCTGATATCTGCTATCACTCGCGCATAATCACTTTCTGCTATAGATCTTTGCGTTTCTGCTGTATTAGATGCCGTCAAGGAGCGCGTCGAGGTGCCGTGGCGTTTATCGCAGGCCACTGACACGAGGAGCACAACACCTACGCCGCCTGTGGATGCTGCTCCTCAGCCTTCATCCGAGACCGCTGCACCGGCGAGCACTCCGCCCCCCGTAGCGGTTGAAGAGGCGCAAGGTCAAATCATGTCCGAGACACAAGTGCTACCGTCTGAAGGCACTGATATTGCCTCCAAGACTGCGCCGCCAAGCGAAGTTGCCTCGGAAATCGTCGATAGCGCCTCTCTAGTCATAACGAATCGAGGGCGGAGACGAGGGCGCGAATAGCGCCGACAAAGCTGAAGAGCCGTCGGCCGAGACCGCAGCCTTGTACAGCCGGACCATTCATCTGCGCAACTTCGAGAAGGCTCTCAAGGAGATCACCCCGTCCGCATCCGAGTCGCTCGGCAGCCTTTCGGAACTGCGCAAGTGGAACGAGGAGTTCGGTGAGGGACGAAAACAGCGCAAGCAGGTCGTATGGGGCAAGGGCAAGTTCGGATTCACCATCCAGCCCGTCGACGACTCCGGTGCAGGGCGCGTCATGCCCAGCTCTACGGATGTTAAATCCGCAGAGAGGACTCGTGCAGATACACCCCGTCCATCCGGGGCCGGCTCTGATGCAATCTGAGCAACTATCATGGTTGATTAGTCGCCGACAATATACGCAATATACGCAGGACTATAATGCAGCACATAGCACAACAATACATGTAGATCTGTATGGTAAACGGACACTGTAGCAGCCGTCCACCGGTCACCGACGGCTCTTGCGCTTCTGAGTCTTCCGGGGCTCAGGTTCGGGCTCCGGCTCGTCCTCATCAATATCCATACTGTCCTCGCGGACCGCTTTCTTCTTGTTCTTCTTTGCCTGTGTGCCCTTGGGCTGGGATGGCTGAGATGCTTGCGAGGGTTGCGAAGGCTCCGCCTCCGCCTCGGCCTCGTCGCCTCATCCTCGTCGCTCTCTGCTCGCTCCTCAATTGGCCGGCGGCGGCGGGTATCTTGGCCCTCTCTGTACGCGGCCTCTCCGATCCTGTCCAGCTTCTTCGCGCTGGCATCGGATGACCAGTTTGCCTGGCAGGTCGGGCAGTTTTGGGAGCGTTTCCTGTACTTCTCGAAGCAGTGCGCGTGGAGGTGTGTGTGGCAGTTGGTGGTGTAGCATGAGATCCCGCGGGTGACAACCTGCGTTCAATCCGTGCGTGAGTGAATATGCGCAATATGCACGGCTATTGGGACAGACCTCCATGCAAATGGTACATTCAAGAATGTTGTTGGGATACGTGCTTCGGAGGTATGGCAGCAACTCGATCAAAGTGCGTAGTGAAAGAGAATATCGACCGCGTCTGGGTGAGAACGGCAGCACCGGTCGGTGATTTGTAGAACTCGAATAGACAAATTACGGACCTGCTCTTGATAAGCCATCCTTTGGCCACGAAGCTCGAGAGGACGACCTCGGCTTGTGACTTGGTCATGTTTAGGTTGTTCGTCTCTCGCAGGGCTGCCATTGATGATATGCAAAAGGCTTCGTTCGGGGCCGACATGATTTGATGGAGCTGTTAGAATGCAATTCGCACTGTCAGAGAAACCTCGTGAAGCGAGCGCGTTCTGCACGTACCACTGCTTTGAAGTAGGCAATCTCGAGCGGCGTATACTCGGTAGCTAGCTGCGCGACCTCGTCGCCTTTGCGATTGACCTACATAGCATGCGTGAGACGCAGGATACAGCGGTGCGTTTGGTGTGCAACTCACGAGAGCACACATTTCTTTGCCCGTAATCTCGTCCGACATCTGCGCGAATTCCATGTTCATGGGGTTCAAGGCCTCGTTGATCTTGGTCACAAATTATCCCAAGAGTTTCTGTCTCCACTGAATTCGATATCGAGCGTGTCGTTGCGGCTACAGTTCGTTCTCGCATCAGCCTCTGGATGGACGCTCATAAGGTGGTCGCACTACCTTTGACGGCGTCAATGCATTTTCCCAGAGCTTCAGCGCAATCTCTCTGGTCATGACCCTCCGCGAGAGAACGGCTTGCAAGAAAAGGCGCTGCACGTCGTTGGACGAGACCATGGCGGCGGACTGGGTGAGGGCAACAGGCAGGAGACGCGTGAAAGACGCGACGCGACGCGTGCATGCTTTATTGGGACAAAACGCGGGTCACGCGCACCGCGCCCCTCGGGGAAGTGGCACTGTCGGACGCTCGCATGCTCAGACGAGACGCATGGAGAGCTCTGTGTACTGATGCGGGATATATTGAGAGTAGAGGCGAGGTGTGATACACGGTCGCGTAGACTATACAGATAGCTTGTTTGCGACTCCCCAGACAACCCTTCAGCGCGTACATCACAGATCATGACCAGACGTGTCCTTCGTGAATTCATTCCTTCAGACTTTCGGCACCCGTAGCGTTTTGCTGACCATCGCCGCAGCCATCGTCCCAAACATCGCACTCACAAGGTGCACCTCGCCCTTGCCCCCCTTAGAGCCCCATAGCGTGATGGTGCCAAGGGGGATGCCCTCCTTGCCATGGATCCATCCCATCTTCGTCCAGTATGTCAGAACGGCGACGAGGAGCAGAGATGTTGGTATGGGCAAGCCCTCGAAGTACTTGGACTTGCCCTTCGCGTCCTTGGGCACCGATGCAACTGTGGCGTTGAATCGTGCTAGGCGTGCCAGGCCGCAGCAAATGAACGCAGTGAGCACCACGGTGTCCAGGTATGTCCGCAAACCAACTACGAATGCAAGCAGTGCTGGTGCGACACCGAACGATATCTGTGAGACAAGTTAGCAGACGTGACGCGGCTGCCGCCAGGTACAGCCTGCAGGAGAGTCACTCACAAGATCTGCCAGACTGTCTAGCTCCTGTCCAGCATGCTACTCTCGTTCCTCCACCGCGCAACCTTCCCGTCCAGAAAGTCGAATGTCAGTCCAAGGTAAGGAAGTACGAGGGCCGACCAGAGGTAGTCCTCGTCATTGGTAGCCAGATAGTTCGCGGACATGAATATGGACAGAGAGGCGCAGACGCCGTTCGAAATTGTGATGAGGTCTGCCAACCGAAAGTTTCTACGTATCGCCAGCACACGGTCAGAGAACAGCAGGGAGTGATACAGCAGGGCCGGACGAACCTGACGAGTGAAAAGTGTCCATCTGTGTCGAGGTATTGCTGCAAGGCTGCCTTCTTGCTTGCCTCCATCGCGTGACTGCTCGACCCTTCCGCTTTCCCTTTCCCTTGGTTCATGCTGCCGTTCCAGTCTCGTGAGGTGCAATGGTCGACGCCGACAGAAACAGAGTACAGTGCGTGAAGAGATGAGTTAAGCTGGGGAGCAGCAAGGGACGGGCAGGAGTCGCATGCACAGCTCGCATGGCGCACGCGCGTCACGGTGGCCACTGTGACTCGCCAGCCAATCGCATCGCAGGCCCTGGCCGGTGCCAGTGCTCAGGTTCCTGTGTTTGAGCCCAGAGCGCATCAGAAGAACGGGGAACAGCGGCCATAGTATGCAGTGGCGGATAATCCTAGACAATGTGGAGACAAATACAATGACAACACGAAAAGAATACAGGATGGATACACAGCACATGTCGACCCCTGCGAACGCTTCTCGTCGCAACACGATCAGCCCACCATCACCACGTCCCCACCATCTTCATTCTTCGTGGTGACGCCTTCCAATTCCCGCTCGAGCTCCCGGCTTCTCGCTGCATACTGGTTAGGATGCGTGACGCTCTCCCCACCGCCGACACCTTGGCCCTTAGCCACACCTTGCCGCGCATGTGTGATCTCGAACACTCGTGTGCATGCGACGTGGTAGTGTCCCGCCTTGACTGTGCGCATAATATCGGGCAGGTCTACTGATGTGAGTCCTTGGCTGGAGTACATGGAGAGCAACGCTGTTTGCAGATTGTCGGGCGAGAAATGCCGGTAGGGACATCCGTGCGAGTCGCCTGTCCCCGGCTGGTCCGACGTAAGGATTTGCTGACAGCTACAAGCAGTCCAGTGAGTATGGCCGGCATTCCCATGTAAATCCCCGACTTACCTCTTGGCGGGGTAGTTGGCGCGCTTCCCTTCCAGACCGAAGGAGTGTCGGATGTTGTACCTGTACTCCTTATTGAACTTGTCCTCCTGGATGTTGCTGAACGATCTTCGCCAGAATGTGATAGCCTCCTCTATTGACAGTCCGAGAACCTAACGGGCCATGTCAGTTGGTGTGGTCGCGAATATTTGATCTGGCGACAGTCACCTTCAAGAACAGACCATACTGCAGTCGACCGAAATGCTTGAGATGCTTGTCTCTCCGGAGACACTCGTGGAGGTTGCGCATGCACGCGGGGAAGTGCTTCCTCGCCATGTCGTCGATCATGTCTGCAGTGATTTCATCTCCGCTGCTTGCCGTTGCTGTGCTCCACTCTGATGAGATACCGGCGAGGAAGCCTTGCGAGAGGTTGTCGAGGATGGGGATGATTCGCGTGTCCTCGTCTAGAAACGGTAGCGCTTTCGCTGTCATCTGTGATCATGTCAGTTGGTACCGAGGTCGCAGGGTCATGAGAGTACTCACTTCGAGGGCTCTCGTAAGGTTCGCTTGAAATTCCTGGAGGATGATGCTCGACAGTTCTCGGGTTGGTACATATGCCATACCACCCTTTAGAAAGACCCGTCTCTTCTCTATTAGGTCCGGTACGCGAGTCCACTTCACCTGTGGCATCATGTGTATAAAATCTGGATCTCCGCGATGATAAGACGCACCTTCACATAGGTTTCACTTGCAATCACTTCGGGAGTTGTCCAAGGTGAAGCCGCCTTTAGCTCTTCATGGAAATGCTTCTTCTCCTCCGACGAGACCTGAATGGCTGTGAGAGGTGCAAATCGCAGAACGTAACACTGGACATACGTCTTCCCAACCGAACTTGCGCGTCTTGAGAAATTCCGTTCTCTCTTCGGAATCGTCCGTTTCAAAGCGCACACGAAACAATGCGGTCTCTGCCTTCACAAATCGTCTCCGCAGCTCCTCCCTACACACGACTCAGGAGGGCATCTCTAGACGCAGCATAATACGTACGAACGGCAGAACGCCAGGCGCAGGACGAAGTGCCCAACATGATCTTTCTTCCGCTGCGGTTCTTTATCCACTAGAAGAGCTGTATTAGCCTTCAGTGGTAGGTAATTCTCGCATTGTTTCGAAGTGATTTCTTTGAGTTCATCCCATGGCCGGTTTCGGACGAACGACGACTCAATCTCGGCGAGGATGCGGAGACGGTCTAATGCGCAAGTTTCAAAATCTTCGATGGTTATGTCACCAAGAGGGGGCTTGTCGTAGCTAGTACAACACTGAGTCGCAGCGCAGTCGCGCATGGGGTGACTTGAACTCACAAGTTTAGTCGATGAGGATATCCTGTCGTGCCGTGATTCTCGACTTCACTGATCTTTTGTTGGGTGACAAGCTTCTTTCTATCGCCAGAGTTCTGCATCCTAGAGTCCTGAGCTGGCGAAGACCAAGCGAAGACTATGAAGGGGAAACGTGAAGATGATCGAGCGGTGAGGTCGACGCGTCTGAGCCTGTCTGAGCGCGTTTGTCGTCCTTGACGCGTGAGGTCACAAATGGACACGACATGTCACAGCTTACGTGTCACGCATCCAATTTGCCCATGCCGGATCCCTTTCTGAGTTTCCAGTTCCACTTCAACTTCAGACATTCGCCCATTGCAGGGATGCAAACAGTTAAAGCATTGGACAAATAATCGACGACTACGTAGACAATATGATACACTTGTGTAGTCGGCCAAGGATGCGCATTTACAGATACATATCAGAGCATATACCGACAACGATAACATAGCGATTGGATCCACTTCTATACCACAAAATAACGATGCGACGAAGGGACGCTTACTGCTCTTGAGCAGGGTGTGGTTGCCTACGAGGACCTTGCTCGGCGCGCGGATGGTAGTGGTCCTCTCGGGGCGTCTGGGTCCACGTCAAACGTCACGCCAGGCCGGCGCCGACGCGTGCCACGACCACGAAACTCAGCTTCCTCCTTGTTCCTCCAGTCGTGTGTAGCCGTCTGCGGGTCGCGCAAAGGGGGAGAGAGTCTTCCTGCGGTGGAGCTTCTGGTAGAGTCGGCCCCTGTCACCGTATTGGCCTGATCATCACATCCGTCAGTGTGCTGTCGGGAGGGAGTAGAGAACACCTACCACAGTTCCATCCACCGCTTCAACGGACGCTGCAGATACCGTCCGATGACGCTTCGACAGCAACGGAATGGACTGAACATCTTTGTAGGGCTTCTCCCACTCAACGTAGGCATACCATTCGAAGGCGGCACCCCCATACCCGCTGATGGGACCGTCAGGTACTCTACCGCAGGAGCGGGTGGTGCGGCCTGTGCTGGGATGTCAGCATGTTCCCTACGACGAGGCGACGCTACCACTTCATATGCCGCAGGACGCGTAGATTGAGCGGGGTTTGCGGGAGGAGGTGAGCGCACGCTAGACGGTGCAGGCGCCGAATCCTGGCGCTTGCGAGGGCGAACATCACGCTGAGATTCCACAACAGTCTCTTGCAAAGGTTTGGGAGGATTCGACCTGGAGCGGAAGAGCCCAAAAACCCTCCCTTCTTGCGGGAGTCTTTATCCTTGTCCTTGTCTTTGTCCTTGGCCAGCTTCTGCTCTGCGCCTCGAGACCCTGGGGGGAGGAAGCTCGAAGCGTTCGAGTGCTGGCGGGGTAGCATCGACGGTGCCAAGGACGAAGGAGTGAGCAGAGATCCTGATCCGAGGCAGCTGGAGCAGGTTGCGTGGCTGAGCGACTCTTCGTATGCGCCGTGTTCGTTTGAACAGTCAACGGAGGACGGGTTGCACTCGCTGGATAGTGAGGCTCAGAGGCAGCGCGAGAGTGATGCGTAGGAGGGACGGTGCCTGACTCCTGCGGGCGACGAGTCTGCTGTGTGGGAATGTGCTAGAGCGTGGCGGTGCAGAGGATGGCGGGATTACGGACGACGGATTCGCAGGAGACGAGACATCATAATGCTGCTTGGTGTTCACTGTCGGCGCCAAGGGTGGCGCGGAGCGAGGCGGACGCTGCCCTGAGGTGTTGTAGGCATCCTGTGTACGTGCACTATAGTCCGTGGACGGTGGCTGATGGTATCCGCGAGTGTTTGCTGGTTGGGATTGTGCCATCGAGAGTGAGGCCCCTCTCGGAGACAAATAGGACGACTCATGCGCTGGCGCAGAAAGACTAGTAGGGAGTGCAGGTCTGGAGGACGGTTGTGTGTTGTATGACTGAGACGCAGGAGTCGATGGATTGGGAGCTGTAGATGATGCACGGTACGGTATTGGTATCGGAGCAGGCGAGCGGTATCGAGTAGGCGGTTCTGGGTATCCTGACAATACGTTAGCAGGTCGTGCAGTTGGGGTCATGTCCGGACGTGAGGAGGCGTGAGGTTGAAGGCTGCCAACGCTAGTGCGATGGTTTAATGTTTGTTGGTTAGGCTGAATGCTGGGCGAGTATTTCGAAGCACCACTTTGTTGAATCGTATCGGTCGACCCGTTTCTGTGCGCAGGCAAGTGAGACGCCGAATATTGCCTGGGCGTTGAATCGAGCGGTGCTGTACTCGCGACGCCCGGAGAACGACCGACATAACTCTGAGGTTGGCGTCCAGGGGAGTGACCTCCAGCACCCTGTTGATTCACATGTCCATCTTGAGTCGGCCGCGCATCAGCGTAACGTGCCGAGGGTGGCGAGGATACGCCTCCAGGGAAAGTGTTCGACCATTGTGCCTTGACATCAGGTGGACGAGCGGGCGTGAACGTTGCTTGCGCTACGGTGATTGAGTGCGCAGTAGGAGGAAGTACAGAAGCCATCTTCGCAGAATCATGCGAGGCCCCGTTCTGCGCAGGAGGGAAGGTTGACGTCTGATACTGGACTGACAATTCCACTGGCCGCGCCCGAGGGGTCTTCTCGTCCGTCTGAGAGGTATTCGTCCTCGCTACACCTGGAATTCCATAAGAGCCAGGCATAGGCCCACCACCAGGGTGCATGTATTGCTGTGGTGCATTTGCTGGTGACGAAGGATAAGCGCCGGGAAGGCGCACATCCGAGCTCGAATATTGCGGCGTAGATTGCGGCTGCTGTCCCGTTGCTTGACCATAGGTGCTAGAACCAGGAACGGCCGACTTCTGCGTGTAGGATCGATCATACTCCCTCGTATTTGCAACTGGTGCTTGTGCAGTCGGAACGCTCGCAGAAGACGCCTTTGCTCCAGGGCGGGTAGAGGGCGGTCGTGTGATACCTTCGACGGAACGGATAGCCTGCTGCACAGGGTGAAGATAACTGGGAGCTGTGCCGCCATTATGCGCGTTAGCATGCCCAGAATCGCCATAGCTAGGCTGTTGGGCCCTTTCAGACGGCTGAGCGCCCTGGTTTGCGTGCCGGGACCTCTTCGACGTGTCAGCATAATGCGACGGATGCTCGGCCGACGGCGCAGGGTATGTGTATGGTTCGTACTGATGTGCAGGGTCCGGATACGCTTGCTCATGAGGGCGATTGACGGTGGCCGTGCTCGACGACTTCGGGAGCATGACTGGTGTTTGTGGATCTGCCGGACCCTGCCCAGCACGAATACTGACTATTTGTGGTACATGACGTTGAGAGGTCAGACCTACGGGAACGGTAGGCTGGCCCGGGGGCGGCGCAGAAGCCAGTACCGAGGTCGACGCCGGCAACTGCGCAGTCATGGGCCTGTATACTGAGGTGTCCAGTGGCGGTGGCTGCTGCTGCGATAACACAATTACGTGAATTGAAGACAAACTTTCGTTATAGCTTAGGCCTACCTGCGGCGTGCGGGATGCCTTGTAATTCGCCGCAAAGAGCTGGGCTTCTGTGGCTTTGTGCTTGGCTCTGTGGCGGACTTCGCGTGGCCAGGGAGGTCAGCATGTGCCCGCGCATGTTTGCGCTGCGTTGTTCATGATTAGGACAATGGAACAAAGCGCATATATATGACGCTCACTCGGTCCCTCATACTCTCTCGCTCTGTCTCGCTTCCAGACGGGGCATGGACATCCTTCCGCTCCTTCGTCGCATGACGCCGCTCCGAAGGGCGATACTAGCAAGTACGGTAAGTTACCGGAGCCGGGCGTGTCAATATACAACTCACGCGTTCCCTCAGCGAGTGTTCCTGCTCGCTGCTTGACATTCCAGATTCTTGACCACTTCCTTGTCCCGCAACCCGATCCCGGTGTGACCGGTGATGGCGAGTAGAGCTTTTATCGCGTTCCGAACTTCGCTGTGGCACGGCCATGGGCGCAGGTGCGGGGTCAGACGGCCGCCTCTGGGCCGTTGCTTGAGCCGCTGGGTCATGATAGCCCATGGAAGCACCGGATACAGCATAGCCATTCGGGACCGCAGCATGTTGCGCCGCTGTTTGCACGGGCTGTCCAGCCTGCCGACCCTTAAAGGCAGAGTGTCAGTCAATCGGACAAGCATAACAAATACTCGAAGGACATACTGAAGCGGTTGGCGGCCTGTCATCGGCCTGCTGAGGCCTATATGCCGCTGTACTCGCTGCTTGGGCGTGCGATGCCGCCCTCTCAGCTGCCCTACGCTCTTCTTTCCTCCTGCTGCTTTCATGCTCCTTTGTCCGCTCCGGATCTCTGTGCCCTTCTCTATCTCTGCTCACACGTTCCGGCTCTCGCTCCTTTTCCCTTCGACGTTCCCGATCTCGCTCCTTCTCTTTCGCTCGCAAGCTCTCGGTCTCCTGCAGCCGTGCCCTCGCCTTCTCTTCTCTCCGCCGCTCCCTCTCTCGCTCTTTTTCGCGGTCCTTATCGCGCTCCCGACGATGCTTAGACGACGAGGTCTCACCGGCTGCTTGCGAGGGATCAATATAGTACGTTTGGGTTGACGCAGGCGCTTGGACTGTAGCCATGGCTGGATACGCCGTGCGTGCATGGCGTGCACTCTTGTTGTCCTCGGGCAAGGCTACACGCTCATTCGACGAGCGAGGGCTTGGCTTGTCGGTTCTCGTCTTTGCGTATGGCCGTGATGTGTCATCGGCGTAGTGCGCTCCATGAGTCCTGGACGACGACGTTGCTACTGGCGCAGCACTAGGCGTTGCGTAGGCACCGGGATACGTGCCCTGGTACGACGTGGAGGGCTGCGCAGACGTACGGTGTTTGCTGGAAGACTTGGTATGCGAGGTCACAGGTGCCGAGGGAGCCACAGCGTCGGGTGCCTCCACTCGCTTTGAGGAAGTACGATGTTTGCGGTGACCGTCGGTAGTGGTCTGCTCGGTGTTGTGACGCTGAGTGGAAGTCATGGCCTGGCGTGAAAGTCCTGGTTCAGGTTCGTTAGCCGTCCATGTCGGGGTATCCTCTGGTCGCTGAGTATGTGTATTTCGAGGTCGATGACGACTGGTCATGTCCAGTCACAAGAATGAATGAGTGGTGTATGTCAGGACGGACAACCCAGAGAGGTTTCCGTCTAGTTACAGGTGGCAACAAGAAGAACAGTCGGAAGTTGGGAAGAGGTTGCGCGGGAAAAAGCAGAGCAAGGCCTTGTCGACATGAGGCAGAACGCTCGCTGGGAAGCGATCCACTTGCGGCCTGGGCGCCATGGGCGCTGCCCTCTTGCGTCCTGTGGCGCTGTCTCTTGCGCGTGCATTCACCTCAGGCCCAACTACGGTCGGACTTGTAAAGGTGGTTGTTCAACAATCGGGCTCAACTCTGCCAACTCTGCAAATCCACGGCGTAACGTACTTGTGAACGTTCGCAAATTTGCGTGCGAACGGTTCGGAGGTCGAGACTCGCTGCGCAGACTGAGCCACCTATAATAGCCTGGCGTCGGTGGCGCCCATTCATCTGCACGAAGGCGTCCTTGCAGAATTCCATTGAACTACGAATGGCGAGCGGGACCCAGCACCGAGGATTGCCTGTAAGCATGGTTCCGCGGTCCTAGTATGCCGTCAGCAGGAAATCTTGTATGGCAAATTCATTCGAGAGCCCGGTCAGGTGGTAGTACTAATAGATACATACAATACCGTACATCTCGTAGTCCATGTAGATCAGACTGATTCCGAGTGTATTTGACAATCGCAGCCGTTCAACACAATCGTGTACATGTGCTAAGGTCCAGGATAACCAACGAACGTGAATACATACCAAGGGAGATACACAGGATACACGGTACACGTAGCGCTCGCAGGTGCAATGTCCGATAATACATAGTCCAAGACCGACTCGGAGTTAATCGTATGCAGGAGGTGGTTCCGTCCCCACCGTGTCTCTCTGCGACCCTCGCCGCCCTCTGAGACGTTCTGAATCGGGTTGTTCGTGCAGCTTTTCGTAACTGGCTATCCCGCGCCGCCGACTCGGAGGCGCCACTTTAGGGGGGCGTAAGAGGGTAATGGAGGATTGCACGGTGTCTGAAACACCAGCAGACATCGCCGATCGCAGGCTTGCGACCTGCCGCTTCAGGTCGTCGACTTGGTCTATGAGCTCCCCGTGAACCGCAACGGGCTTGGGTTTCTCGACCCTGTCCGCTCGAATGTCAATGACTTCTCCGTTGTACACAGGAGCCGGAGAAGTAGGCAAGGTCTTCTCACTGAATGGCTCGGCGTCCGGAGTTGATGGCGTCGTCGGGGCACCCCCCATGGTGCTTGGGGCAGGTGTAGGATCGATGACTGGCTTGCCCAAGAAAGGCTCGATCCTCGTAGTGCTCTTCTCGATGTCTCGCCCACCCACTCGTATTGCACGCCTTCTCCGCCTCCGGTACCACCAAAAGACGGCGCCGCCAAGAAGTACTAGCGCGCTGACGCCACCTATAACGCCGCCAGCGATCGCCCCTTGCTTACATGGGAAGTTGTGGCTGAGGCGCACATCGTGAGCTGTCTGCAAGTAGACATGGCGGAGTGCTTACATGTGTCGGACTTGCCCTGATCCCGGTCCCTCGATGAATCATGATATCCGGACCCATGGTGCGAGCCATGAGACCAATGGTCTGAATCGCTGGTGGTGTTAGAGTCGGCGACGTTACTGTCGTTCAGAAATCTGCTCAGAGGGTAACTCATTAATCGACTTGGAATCTTATAACCCGCGCATAGTTTACTCACGTGTACATAGCCCAATCGAAAAGAAGGACAGACGGATTCGGATCCTGCATCACCGTCATCACCAGCGTGTGCTCCGCGTTCTCCAGCTCCGTCTTGTTGTAGATTGTGACATTGTATTCGAGCTCCTCGGTCTTAGGATGCGGCACATGCACGAATCTCCCCGATGCCGCGCCATCCAAGGTAAAGCTGACGTTGGTGAGAGTGACGGTCGGTGAGGGGAAACTGTTCAGCATGATGCCGTAGACCCAGATGGCAGTTCCTGCATATCTGTCAAGACACATTTCACAGTACTTAGTACCGCAACGCACCGGTGAACGACAGAGTGATGGTATGAACTGTTGAGTTGGACGGCGAGTTTGAGTTTGCATCGTGCCAGGATGCATCAAATGTCAGGTTTGCAGCCGGCTGAGCTTCACAGACTGAACAGGTTGGTCCATAGTTCCAGTTGTCTGAGTAAACCGGCAGAAGACCTGTCACTGAATCTCCGTAGTAGTCGTCGATCGTCCGGTTGGTCGAAGTCGCGCCAATGCGTTTGGAAAGTAAAGAGAGGATAATTGACCAGCAAGCGAATAATGACCATGGCAAAGACATGTTGCCAGCCCAGCTGGCGGGACTCAGCCGGGGGCCTAGGATGAGGGCAGAACGCAACGAGCGAACAAATGTGGTTTTCCGCTCAACTGCGACGATTATCAGGGCCCTCACGGACGGTAGGCGCCCCGCATCTATGAAGGCTAAGCGTTCCGATGTGATATCCCCGAGCTGATGCCCAATAAGGAGGCTGCAAGCTGGGGTTTACCGAGGTCTCCGATCGAAGAAATCGCCCTTCATTCGCAGGCAAACGACATAACAATTCATTGCGGCTTTCAATTGAAGTGAAGGCGAAGTGGCTGCTGTTAGCAACCGGTCTACGGACTGTGGAGACATGACTGCGGGATTACTTACAGGTAAAGAGTGTGGTCAGCTCTTGCGGTACGGTTGGCTTGACCTTGGTAACAGTGTGGTTTGGACACCTCGAAACGAGGTGGAAACATCTCCATTTATGCGATACCTGCCTCACGGCCATGAGTATGTTGTCTGGGGACATCATGAGAATCGAACATACCAATGGAGGTATATGGTAGTTTGGTGATCGACGTTCGAAGAGTGCGTGATGAGCGGACGCACACCCTGGCAGAACTTCGAACTAGGTCTCGAGGTAATGGGGCCTATCGGCGATCCCGGTCACTCCTGTAGGTGTCCTCACAAGATCAGTTGACAGTAGTTCCCGGTGGGCGCTGATGGGAGATACCAACCGTATGCTCGACTCAACTAGGCCGGATTGTTGTAGCAACTGCCTGTGTACGTAGTCAAAGCGACATCCCTGTCAAATGCACACCATTTAACATAATCGCAATGCTTGCAGCGGACTGTTGCGGTCCTACGCGCGCGCGACCATACGGTGCAATACACCCACGCACGGTCACACTACGGAGGATGCGTTCTAACGACTTACTGACGCGGAACCGGTAATGCAAACGGGCACAGTAATGCAAACAGCCGCATTTCTCCCCTCATACTGAGCCGTTTACCGGGCCAAAAATTCGTATACGACTGCTACATACTACCTTAATATCATATATGAAGCAGAAGTAGCTGGGTGTATTGTACGCCGCGGGAGAAAATCAAAGGTCTGTTTTCGGGTGGCTGAATACAGGTGTAACGAGAAGTTGCTGCACCGGGTACTACAATCGTTCCTTCGGAACACAAATTTGAGACTTCAGGCACATAAAATACCTTCCAGATATGCTTCCTAAAATTTTCTGAGGTGTGTGTACGAGTGGAAGATGCTCGTTTGCACTGCACATTGCACTGGAGTTGGGAAGTGCAATGTGACCGGCGGCGTCTCCCCATGCCGAAACAATCTCCGCTTGGGAAGCAGTGGCGGGTGGCAACTCCCTCACATGTTGAAGCCAGTGTCGGCCTTTCGTTAGCAGCCAATATCACACCGTAGTATCCGACTAATACTGTCTACTCGGTAGCTAATAGTCACATTTATAGTATGCTGTATGCTCTTCTAGTTGCCGTTGCACTGTACCGTAATACACACTTTGCACTCGCACTCGATGCAGCCGCCGGCGCCGGTTTGCATTACTGGTTCAGCATCTGCAGTAGACGCGCATTCGGCATAACGGCAAGCAGGCGGACTCCTAATCTCGAGTGGGCGCCAAATGCTGCACCTCGATGCTTTGGCGGGCAAATGGGTCTCTCGTTTGCAGAACTGCCGAAAGCACTTTCCCCTACCGCGGAACGTCCATAAATATTCATGTGTGCTCTCAAGATGTATAAATATGATTCTATAACAAAAGATTGACATGATCATTCTGTTTGAGCAGTCGGGACAGTAATGCAAACGCGTTTGCATTACCGGTTCCGCGTCAGTAGTTCTTGTTCACATGGCGAGATACAAAGAGCAAGCAAGGTGACGTGACTGCTTAGAGTAGGGTGAACATGACCGAAGAACAGCCTAGATTGAACACCAAACGTACGTGGCAATATCATACAATACATTCATCATAGGTGAAGGAATGTGAGCAAATAGTGGGACACGACGATATTGTGGAAGCCTCCTGGTGAGGGGCAACATCGTCTGCAACAACACTCCAGCCTTGCCGACGAATGCAGAAACTTCACTGCCTAATCCCAGGACGGGACCAGACAGGAGTTCTGGCAAGTCAGCCTGCTTTTACACGATTTTGACTCATTACCGACAGTAGACAGCGGAAAGGCTGGTGGAAGCGTAGGCTTCCCTGTCGAGACAATTTAAGGATCGTGTAAAGTTCTGGAAGCACTCACAAGATGACTGGCTGCATGAAACCGTCCAGCTCCAACGAAAGAACACGAGGTTTCGCACTTCACGAATTGGACACGACCCGAAATTGAATAGACACGGCGACTAGACGAAGAGAGAAAAGACGGACAGAGGGAAGAAGAGAAGGAGCGCTGGGGCATTTAAGGGCGACGCGCACATGACCGCGGGCATTTTTACCACGGCTTGCTCAGGCGGCACCGCCCGACTGGCCAGAGGCTGCTACCACTGCACTGCGCTCGTCGTGTCTATCTTCGCGTCTACCTGGCTTCATCACTGCCTCAGCCATCCAGGACGGTCTTGCACCGTCTCTACTCACTCTTGCTCGCTGATCGCCTCTCAGCCTTGCTATGGTCTGTGTTGTTCATATCCTTACTCCGCTTGCTATGCTGACTCCCCCACGCGTGCGTCATAGAGCGACACAATGGAGGTTATTGACGAGAAGGTGAATGGCGGCCCTCCTATGGAGGTCGAGGAGATAGTGTCTGTCCGTGATCGTGAGTTATGCCAATGTCCATGCGTTGAGGGTCGCTCATCTGCTGTGGCCACTTTGTTAGACGACGCATTCGCGGCGAAGCACATGCCCGACCTCGGACATGACGTGAAAGAGTTCAAGGTCTACCAGTGGCGTATCACAAATTGGAAGAAATTGGAGAAGAAGATCACAAGTCCGGAGTTTGAGTGTGGCGGGCATAAATGGTGTGTGCAGAGTTCTTCCGGCGCGCTGTCGGACTGACTCTTGTGACTTCAGGCGAATACTGTTGTTCCCTTTTGGCAACTCTAACGCACCTCCGAACGACACTGTGTCGGTATATCTTGATTACGCCGATCCTAAGCGAGCACCCGAGGGCTGGCATGCTTGCGCACAGTTCGCGCTCGTTATCTCAAATCCTCATGACCCCACCATCTACACTGTCAGTCGTACGTGTCTGATTCCGTTACCTCGAGGCGTTCTATGCTGAGTAATTCCAT
Source organism: Fomitopsis serialis (assembly GCF_022376445.1). Taxonomy (NCBI): domain Eukaryota; kingdom Fungi; phylum Basidiomycota; class Agaricomycetes; order Polyporales; family Fomitopsidaceae; genus Fomitopsis; species Fomitopsis serialis. The sequence goes on along the minus strand of NW_025954992.1, from coordinate 333,587 downwards.
GCTGAATAAACAGACGCGCACCATCGCTTCATTGCGGAGGAATGTGATTGGGGTTTCACTCGTTTCAGCGAGCTGCGCAAGCTATTCACCACTCAGGAGGGTCACAATCGCCCGACGATCGAGGATGAGGCCGCTGATGTGAGCGTATACGTCCGTGTGCTCGAAGATCCCACAGGGGTGCTGTGGCACAACTTCGTCAAGTAAGCCTTGCGAATTGTTATGTGATTAGTCATCCAACTACAGGTTGCAGCTACGACTCCAAGAAGGAGACTGGCTATGTCGGGCTGAAGAACCAAGGTGCGACATGTTACATGAACTCGCTCTTGCAGTCATTGTATTGTACGCGATATTTCCGCAAGGTAGGTTCTCATGTCTATTCTTAGTGCAGGCACTAATGTTCATTGCCTTAGGCTGTGTTACAAATCCCCACGGAGGATGATCTTCCTACGGAGAGTGTCCCACTCGCATTGCAGCGTGTCTTCTACCATCTGCAAACATCAGACCAGCCCGTTGGTGAGGTATCAGTGCTGAAGTGGTGATAGCAAAGTCTGACGTATCGGCATATACTCAGGTACACTGAACTCACCAAGTCATTCGGTTGGAAATCTCTGGACTCGTTCTTGCAACATGACGTGCAAGAATTCAACCGTGTGCTACAAGATAAACTCGAGAGCAAAATGAAGGTAAGAAATGACAACCTACATGATACTATCCTTACTCATGTCGCGTCGAAGGGTACTATAGCAGAAGGCGCAATCCAGAAGCTCTTTGTCGGCAAAATGAAGAGCTACATTAAGTGTGTAGATGTAGACTTCGAGTCTTCCCGCATCGAGGAATTCAATGGTACTCCCGTCGCTTCATGCATCATACGAACACGCTCACATCCGATCCAGACCTGCAACTCAACGTCAAGGGTATGAAAAACCTATACGAGTCGTTCAAGGACTATGTTGCAGTTGAGACCCTAGACGGCGAGAACAAATACATGGCAGAAGGCTACGGACTGCAAGAAGCGAAGAAGGGCATCGTTTTCCAGTCTTTCCCTCCAGTCCTCCATCTTCAGCTGAAGCGCTTCGAGTACGACATCCAACGCGACGCCATGGTCAAGGTAGGTTAGGCGGACGTCGTCCTGTCAATCGCTCACTCGAAGTGTCTAGATCAACGACCGCCACGAGTTCCCATTCGAGATTGATCTCGGTGAGTTCCTGGACGAGTCGGCAGACCGGTCACAACCTTGGGTCTACAAGTTGCACGGTGTACTTGTACACTCCGGTGATTTGCACGGCGGCCACTACTTCGCCCTGATCAAGCCCGATCGTGAAACGAGATGGCTAAAGTTCGATGACGATCGCGTAACGCCGGTGACCGATCGGGAAGTTATGGAGGAGAACTATGGTGGCGAGGCGTTGAATGGCCTGGTCTCTCCCATGCAACGTAACCAGGTGCGGGCGATGAAGCGCTTCACTAACGCGTACATGTTGGTGTACATCCGTGAGTCAGCTATCGATGAAGTCCTTGCACCGTTCAAAGAGGAGGATACCCCACCACACCTCAGTACGTGAAATCGCATCTCGGCCGGAGAGGCGTACTGACTGTCCGTCACACGTAGAAAAACGCTTGGATGAGGAGCGGCTACAGCTTGAAGCCAAGAAGCGGGAACGCGAGGAGCAGCACCTCTACCTCACCGCCAAGGTTATCACCGACGAGACCTTCGCTCACCATGAGGGCTTCGACTTGGCTGCATTCGACGAGCGAAACTGGCCTCCATCAGAACTTCCTACTTTCCGTGTGCTGAAGAACGAGACGTACAGCACGTTCAAGCAGAGGGTGGCACAACATTTCAACTACCCCGAGAATCAGATTCGGCTGTGGGTGTTGGTCAACCGGCAGAACAAAACTGTACGGCCGGACACGCACATACCGGAGAACGAGCCTGCACTCAGTACGTGTTTTACAGGCAAAGGGTCATAATCGCCTAATAGACTCGTACAGCTGTCGAGGTCATTCGGAACAACATGGCCGTCAGGCAACAGAATGATTTACGGCTATATCTGGATGTCATACCAGACCCCACCAAGGTGTGTATCTTCCTGTTTCGTGCACACCAATGACTGAAGATGTCGCTAGTCCGACGTCCCCCCAGGCTCTATCATGATCTTCCTTAAGCACTTCGACACGTCCAAGCAGACGCTATATGGTGCCGGCAAGATCCATGTACAGCGGGCCAACAAGGTCAGCGACCTTGTGCCGATGATCAACGAGCGGATGCGATGGACACCGGGGACGCCTGTGAAGCTCTACGAGGTATGCCACCGTCCTTACTTCTCTACACATGACCTGATCGTACCGTCGTCCACAGGAAATCAAGCCTGGCATGATTGAACTCATGAAGTCGAAATTGACCTTCACACAGAGCGAGATCCAGGACGGTGATATCATCTGCTTCCAGGTCGACCTCCCGGAGAAAGAGTGCGCATACTCGTACGCATAGTCGTGCGGATCGTTACTCATGCCATCCTCCAGGATCCATGATCTCGAGAGCCAGGGACTTTACTCGAACCCGATGCAGTACTACGACTTCCTGCAGAACAGGGTCATGGTTCTCTTCCGGCCGAAGTTCGAGGAGCCCGATCATGATCATCCGGAGTTTAACCTCATCCTCAGCAAAAAGCAGAACTACGATGTCGTAAGTGACCTTGTCCGTCCGGCCGAGTTGCATTGCTAATCATCCGCGGGTAGATGTCCGCGAAAGTGGGCGAGCACTTACGACACGACCCGATCAAGGTGCGGTTCACGACGACGCACGCGACGAACGGCACGCCCAAGTCGATCCTCAAGCGGTCCCTGAACCAGAGCGTCGCGGAGATCATCTCGCCGACGAACTACGTGAGCCCGCAGGCGACGACGGTGATCCTCTACGAGAAGCTCGACGTGAGCATCGTCGAGCTCGAGACGAAACGCAGCCTCAAGGTCGTCTGGACGGGCGTGCACAACAAGGAGGAGTCGACGCACCCGTTCCTGCTGCCCAAGACGAGCATGGTGCACGACCTCGCGGACCACCTCGCGAAGCAGGTGAAGCTCACGCCCGGCGGGACGGCCAAGATCCGCGTGTTCGAGGTGTCCAAGGACGGCAAGACACAGAAGGAGTTCACGGGCTCGGAGATGATCGGGAACATCCCGGACCCAGTCGAGCTGTACGCGGAGGAGATCCCCAAGGAGGAGCTGGACGCGGAGGACGCGGACAAGGTCATCAGCGTGTTCCACTTCTCCAGGGAGGTCTCGCGGACGCACGGCGTGCCCTTCCGTTTCGTCATCAAGCCGGTGAGTGGACTGTTTCGGTGCAGAGGGGCGATGCGTGCGAATGATATTCTTTGCAGAACGAGAAGTTCTCTGAGACGAAGAAGCGTCTGCAAGCACGGATAGGTGTTACGGACAAGGACTTCGCGAAGTACCGGTTTGCTCTGATCCAGCAGGCCACCTTCAAGCAGCCATCGTACATCGAGGATGGTGAGTGTAACGCTTTTTATACGCTGTTTGCGTATTCACGGCCTCCCCTAGATGACACGATCTACGAGCACAAGTTCGCTCCAGAAGACTGCCTCGGCTTGGATCACATCGACAAGTCAGGCAGGACGAGAACAGGGGCGGGAGAGAAGGCGATCGTCATCAAAGGCTGAACGGACTTCACTCCTACTCTCTCATCGATTTGCATCGTTCCGTTTGGCTTTGGTATTTCTACTCATCACATGTACACTGCCTCATTAACCCTGTATGACCCGCATAGACGAGAGTGCGTCATGCTCTTGACCCTATCGCGATACGACTACTGTGAACATCGAGAGGAATAATGACTGTATATCTACTTTCGCTTCTTTGACTTTTTCGACTGCCGGACTGGTGATGAGTGGCTTGCCAAAAGACAAAGGTGAGTGAACGCTTACGGATTTGGACGGGGAGCGAGGCGATGCGGGGGAGCCGGGGCCTTCGCTGTCGCTCGCAAAGTTCTCAGTGCTCGCACTCGGCGGAGCCAAGCTGCTGGAGGATACGGCGGATACTGGGGTTTCGGGCGGCGCGGGAGTGGCGGGCGATTTGGGCATGGCGGACACCGGAGCGGGCACAGCTGACGCGGGCGTGGTAGGTGTGGCGGGCGTGATGGGCTCAATGACTCTGCGAGAAGATACGCGACCATACTTGCGCTCTGAACTTCACGCGTTAGCAGCTATCTAGTTGAGCAAGTGGATGCTGACCTTTCTCAGTCCTCATCACAGGGATGCGCTCCAAGAGGGCGCGCATACGCTCATTGGCCATCATCTCGGACGCGGTCTGGAAGATGACCTGGCCCCAGCCTTCGACATACGCGTTTGCCTCTGCGGCGACCTCGAGAAGCTCGGCCTCCATCTCCTTCTCTGCGTTGAGGAGGCTGTTCCAGAGATCATCGCCAATTGAGCCTTTCTGGAGGAGGATCTGGAGGGCGGGCTTGTCCTCGCGGAGACGGAGGATGCGGGTGACGTCCGTCATGGCACGGCGGACGAGGGCCGCTTTGAGGAGGGGCTCCGGGGTCGGCGGGTCCGTCTTCTGGAGGAGAGATACGTAGAGGTCGCGTTCGCGGTGCTGCGGGAAGTAGGATTCGTAGATTTCGGCTGCAAGGGGGCGCGATGTCAACCAGCGTGCACGAGTACTACATCGACTGAGACGCAGACGTACCGGCATTGCGCTTTCTGTACCAGGAACTGAATGCCCAGAGACCGCCGAAGACGAGGACGACATAGAGAACGGGGACCAGTACCGACGCCATGGTCGACGACGGGGAGAGAGGAGAGAGAAAGGAGGGAGGGCTGATGCGCCGTGTTCGATTTGCTGGCGTCCGACGCGTCGTGGCACAGCGCGTGTCAGGACTGCCTCTTTGGGATGAGCGCCCGTGACCTCATCGCCTTCCGTGTTTCTGTCTGCACCGAGCTCGAGGGTGGCGGCACTTGGATGCACACTCCCGGCCGCTCAGCCCTCAGCGCTCAGCCCTCCGTTGGCGTCTTCTATCGGCCAAGCACACCGCTGAACGCGACCAGGAACCCTCGGCATACAGAGTCGCCATGTATAGCCGGCCAGACACGCTGGAGGGATGGTCATGAGAGCAAGAAGGTGATCCTGTCCACGGTCCTGTGATTCCCCACGGAACGGGACGACACGGGGAGCAGCTGCAATTCCTGGGTCAGTCGCGTTCTCTCGAGCCCTCTACTCCCCGCTCATCGCCAGCCATCCCGTGGTTGTGCCGTGGGTTCTCAGATGTTGTGTTGCGCGCTCCTTGGACCAACCAGGAAGGCGTCGGTGATGCGCCCCGCCGACTGGCCTCTGCGCTCGCGGTGTACTGTACGCCCCGGGAGGCGATTACCCGCCGTAGCCGGGTCGCGTGAGATCTGCCTAGGTCCGTCGTCCGATCCATCTTGTCTGGTGCGGCACTTCCCCGCACTGTACCCCGTATTCCAAGCGGGGTATGCGCTCCCCTTACCGAGCTCCCTATAAGCCCCCGCTCGCTCGTATTCGCGTCCCAGCCTCCCTGGGTTCCACGCGCCATCTGCTGCCCCTCCCGCACCCCACTATGCTTGGTCGAATCTCGCTCCCACTCAAGTCCGTCGCAAGGCGCGGCATTAGCAGCAGACGGCATGCATCCACCAAGGTTAGAATCCGGGAGTTTAGTGCTGCCCTAGTTGCTGACTTGTACCTAGACCATACGAGAGGCACTCGAAGAGGTCATCCCGGCAAAGCAGGCTCGGTTGAAGCAGCTTGTGCGTGCCCATCTACCTAGGGCTCGAGTCCTATATCGCTCACCGTAGCACGACCCTTAGAAAGCGGAGCACAGTCAGACGGTTATAGGTGATATCAAGGTCAGATATGCGCACGCACGGTGTTGCGCCCTCCTTACGACAACGCCTCTAGGTGGAGCACGTAATAGGCGGCATGCGCGGCCTCAAGTCCATGCTCTGGGAGTCGTCCGTCCTGGACCCGATGGAGGTGCGCACACATGTATCCCAACAACTCAACATCTTCACATGAAACTCCGCAGGGTATCCGGTTTCACGGTCTCTCCATTCCCGACTGTCAGGACGTGCTCCCTGCAGCCCCTGGAGGCAAGGAGATCATCGCCGAGAGCATGCTCTGGCTGCTCATGACCGGCAAGGTCCCGACGGAAGCCGAGACCCGCCAGCTCTCGCGCGAGCTCGCGGAGAGGGGCGAGCTGCCGAATTACGTCGTCCAGCTCATCGACTCGTGCGTGCACTGAATATCATCCTTGCCCCCATGGACGCTGAGAGTATGCTAGGCTGCCACAGTCGTTGCACCCGATGACGCAACTGGGCATGGGCGTCGCGGCGCTGAACAAGGAGAGCAAGTTTGCGGTAGCGTATGAGCAGGGGATCAAGAAGACCGAGTACTGGACGTATACCCTTGAAGACAGCATGAACCTCCTAGCCCGGCTGCCTGCTCTCGCCGCGAGGATATTCCGCAATGTGTACAACCCTGGCAAACCGATACCGGGGGTCAGCAAGGACCTCGATCTTGTTGGTGAGCATGACGCGCCTGGGCAGGTATGTGTAAGTGTATTGACATGAATGCCGGCAGGCAACTATGTGAATATGCTTGGATATGGTAACAACCATGACCTGACGGAGTACCTCCGACTGTACATCGCCCTGCACGGTGACCACGAGGGCGGAAATGCGTCCGCTCATACGGCTCGTAAGCTTCGATGCACTTGTATCTTCGAAGGCTCTCTCTCAAACAATTCTAACCGTTCACAGATCTCGTCGGGTCGACACTCTCAGACCCCTACCTCGCGTACTCCGCCGCCCTCTTCGCACTCGCCGGCCCGCTGCACGGGTAAGACCTTGCCATAACTGTCTGGGACACAACAGGCGACTCACGATCATGCAGCCTGGCTAACCAGGAGGTTCTCCGATGGCAGCTGAACATGCAGAAGGAGATCGGCGACAACGTCTCACACGACGACATCAAGAAGTTTCTCTGGCGGACGCTGCAGAGCGGCCAGGTCGTGCCTGGGTGAGTCGCTAGTGCGTGGCCGTGTCGTTGCGACCGAGCCGACTGATGGGGGCGGGATAGCTATGGCCATGGCGTGTTGAGGAACCCGGACCCTCGCTTTATGGCCCTGCAGAAGTTCTGCGAGGCGAGGCCAGAGTTGTTGGAGGACCCGGTGATCCAGCTCGTCAGGAAGGTATGTACTCGCAGAGACACTCGTCGGTGCAAAGCTGAACGCACGCGACTTAGACGTACGATGTCGCTCCGGGTGTGCTGAAGGAGCACGGCAAGGTCGGTGGCCCGTCTCTTAGATGCTGAAGTCATCATTGATGTATTGCACTGTCCTAGACGAAGAACCCATATCCTAATGTCGACGCTGCATCGGGATGTGTGCTGTACCATTACGGTCTGACCCAGTTCAAGGTGCGCTTCGTTGCGGTGCATTGGAAACCCCACTCAGTACTCATTCACACAGTACTACACCGTCATATTCGGCGTGTCGCGAGCTCTGGGCTGCCTCACCCAACTCGTGTGGGCACGAGGTAGGCAGGATCAGTTCGTGATGTCACCGACACCCCACTGACTTTTGCGCGAACAGCTCTCGGCTTGCCCCTCGAGCGACCAAAGTGTGAGTGCTACATATACAGTTTATATTTATTGTGTGATTTCTGCTGTGATGCTGACGGGACCGCGTGCAGCGCTGTCTATGGACGTGATCGACACTCTCGTCAAGAGCTCATGAGGGTAGCTAGCGATAAATATGTACGTCGTAGGGAGTGGGTATGCGATCTTCGAGGGGAAGGCTATGTACGAACAAGCAACGGGGTCGTTCGGGAACGGCTGTGTGTATTATACATAACGTCATTGCATGCTGTCTCTCCGCATACCGTCAATAGCGACGATGGGCGAGCGAGCGGTTTGAGTATGGAGATAGCCAGGGGGCGTAGCAGGCGAGGAAGGAGGTGAACGAAGCAGGATTAAGAGTCGAGATCAAACCAAGGAAGAGAGCTGGAAGAGAGACCGGTACAGACAGGAAAAGTAATAATGAGACGGAGAAGGGGCAATACGGAGGACGTGTCTGTCCAGAACGAGGTATATACAGGGTATACCAGTTCTCGAGAAGCACCTGCACCTAATACCAATGAAACTGTCCGCGAATGGCCACCGGGGTTCCTGCCATTACTAGAATCGCCGCGGCGGCTGGCCCTGCATCGCAGGGGCGGACCCCGATGCGGGCCCGGCGCACCAACGCACCGTTCGGAGGGAACCCACCAGGCTGTCCTGGGGGACCCGGCCGAGGCTGTCCAGGTCCGGGGGAGGGTATCCGCCAGGCCCGGGAGCGAAGCCTGGAGGTGGGGACCACCGAAGCCAGGACCGCGCGGTGGGCCCTGCGGGGGGAAGCCACCGGCCCGGGGGATGGGCCCTGTGGAGGGTATCCTTGACCAGGGGGCGGGCCGCCCTGTGGAGGGTACCCTTGACCAGGGGGCGGGCCACCCTGCGGAGGGAAGCCCTGTGGCCCGGGGGTCCGCGCATACCTCCAGGCATGGGCCCGGGTCCAGGAGGCCCGCGCATAGGTGGGGGACCTTGCCCTTGGGGTGGAGGCATGGTGTTGGCGCGCATGGGCTGCCCGGGCATCGCTGAGAGTGCGGGACCGGGGTCGCGCAGAGCGACTGGAGGCGGACGGCCGCCGGGGCCTGCCGGGGGATGGCCGTTCGAACTGGGCGCAGAGGGCGGCGGAGGGTTTTTCTCGGCCGCCTTGATGATCTCATCGCTGTAATGTCGGCAAGGTTCAGGATAAAATCGATAGCATGAAAGGGAGCTGCACTCACTCTAGCAAGTTGAGGGCGGCGCAGAGAACCACCCACTCAACGCAATCCTCGTTTCCCTCTCCGAGAGTCTGCCATACTGCCTTCTCCTCGGGCGTCTTACCAGTTATACTGATACGCGTACCACCGCCGTTCGGACCTGGCGGATTCTTCATGATCTTGCCAAACTCAATGCGCTTAGGTGGGATGTTGTGGCCTGCGTACGCGAAATAAAACATGCTCCAGAAAGCGGCATTGGGATTAGGCTTGGATATCTGAAAGAGAGGCAGATCGGCCGAGTCTGGAGATGGCAGAGAAAGCTTGTAGATGGGGGATAGCACTCCGGTATTGGCGATAGACCACTTGAGATTGCGGGAAGCCTCACAGCGGACGGTCCTTGAGGAGCCCTGAGGCTGGTGTCCGGGATCCGACGCGGTCGTCTTTCCGTTGGCATTCTGGCGCGGGGGGAAGAGCTTCGCCACGCACAGATCGCCTTGCGGGGAAGGGGTCAGAAGGTAGTTCTCGGTGTTCTGCACCCGACGTATCAGCGAGTCTGCCTCGTGTACGAGCTCATTGCACTCACGAAGTTCGTATGCAGGTAGGAGTACAGGATATTGGTCGGTTGGCCTTGTGAGCGAGCGCGATTCAATGGCATGCACAGCTGATATTTGACAGGCGATGCTTACCATGGGGCGTTACGATGAGCGTTGGCAGATGGTTAGGTATCGGCGGATGGTTCGGGGAGGTGTAAACCGTGTATATGGCTGCGGGATTGAGCGCATTCAGCGCTGCACTGAGCAGTGAGCTAGAGAGAGCACGTACCAGCCATAGCGGGGTATGAAGGAGTGGCAGGAAGAGGAGAGGAGGAACAGGCCTCGCGACGGCGGTGCTGGTGTTAGAGATGCTGCGCTACAGACCGCCTGGGATCGCACATCTGGTAACCGGGCGTGACAGATACACCGCGCTCCCGTCACGCGATCACCCGTTATGGTCACACCTTGGTCACACCTGCTCTCCTCGCGCCTCATCGATTCTGGCAGTGAATACGACACACTCACCGGTGTCGACCACCCTCCGCACAACGCGGTCGACACTCACGCCGACATCCCACAACTCCGAGACACGCCTCTTCTCTTTCTCGGCCGCCCACCATGAAAGGTCTCAAGAAGACACTGGTCAGTTCATCTAATCTAACATGGCCCACACGCGTTGAGTCCGAACCGTTGTCCCGCAGCTTCGCAGTAAATCCCAGGACTCGTCCTCCAAGAACAAGGAGCCCAAACCGTCTGCGACTGCAATCGCAAACGCCTCGCCTCCCCCTCCTCCACCGAACAGTGCGAAACCATTACCGCAGCCGAGTTCGGCCGTCGCGAGCTTGAACCATGTCAGCAACAGCAGTCACTCGCTCCCGTCCTCGAATGGCTCCGTCAGTCGTGCATCTACCGCCTCTCTTTCCTCTCAGAGCAGCGATCGAAGGTATGGCGGGCCGGACAGGGCATCGCCAGCACCGCCTATCGTGGTCGTCAGTCCCGACGCTTCGAATGACGCGCAGGAGAGGCAACCGTTCGTGCTGGAGTCCTCGGGCGGTCCAACCACCCCTCCCCGGGCGAACCTGAACCGCCTGCGTCCGACTGGTCCGAAGGACACCATCCCTATGGTGGGCAAGCCCCCTAGGAAGCAGAGAAGCAGTCGGTTTGTTGTGACAGAGAAGGTTGAGATTGAACGCCTACCACCTTTCCTGGGTACGTGCTACGATCGTTTTATCTACGCATCACTGAGCGTGCGTATACAGAAACGCCGCCCAGTGAGCGTCCGCACCTGTTCATCAAGAAACTGCACCAGTGTGCTGTCCTCTTCGACTTCAATGACACCAACTCCGAGCTCAAGGGCAAGCAGATTAAGACACAGACTCTGCACGAGATGCTCGAGTACATCACAACGCAGCGCGGTGTTATCACCGAAAACGTATACCCTGAGGTAGTCAAGATGGTGCGTGAACTTGGCCAAATTGTCTCCGCATACACCTCATGCATCACGGTATAGTTTGCTACCAACCTCTTCCGTGCTATACCCCCGCCAGTGAATCCGATAGGAGATGCATTCGACCCGGAAGAGGACGAGCCCGTCCTTGAGCTGGCATGGCCACATCTCAAGATTGTCTATGAGTTCTTCCTCCGCTTCGTCGAGAGTCCAGATTTCAACACCAACCTCGCGAAGCGGTATATCGACCAAAACTTCGTCCTCAACCTCCTGGAGCTGTTCGACTCGGAGGATCCTCGGGAGCGTGACTTCCTGAAGACCACCCTGCACCGCATCTATGGCAAATTCCTCAACCTCCGTGCGCCCATTCGTCGAAGCATAAACAACGTCTTCTTTCATTTCATCTACGAGACGGAAAGGCACAATGGTATCGCGGAGCTCTTGGAGATCCTGGGGTCCATCATCAACGGGTTCGCGCTCCCCCTCAAGGATGAGCACAAGTCCTTCCTCATGCGCGTGCTCCTCCCTCTGCACAAGGCGAAGAGCCTGGCGATGTACCACCCGCAACTCGCGTACTGCGTAGTACAGTTCCTGGAGAAAGATTCCGCGCTGGCCGAGGATGTCGTCTTGGGTCTCCTGAAGTACTGGCCAAAGGTGAACTCGCCGAAGGAGGTGATGTTCCTGAGCGAGATGGAGGAAGTGCTGGACGTTATAGACCCAGCGGAGTTCCAGAAAATTCAGGTGCCCCTCTTTCAGCAACTGGCGCGGTGTATCAACAGCCAGCACTTCCAGGTAGCGGAGCGAGCCCTGATGTACTGGAATAACGAGTACATCGTCAACCTGATGAGCGACAACCTGGCGATCATTCTCTCGCTCGTGTTCCCGGCTTTGTACATGAACTCCAGATCCCACTGGAACCGGTGAGTAGGCTATTACCTCGTTGTAATGCAGTCACCCTTGACCATGTCTCGCTGCTAGAACAATCCACGCAATGGTGTACAACGCCTTGAAACTTTATGGAGATCAACCCGGACCTCTTCGATGCAGCGATGCAACAGTACAAGCAACGCAAGATCGAGTGCGTGCCAGTGGTCCCTTCGTTCGTTCCCACATTGACGTGTGCTTTCTATTCTAGCGAGCAACGACACGCCGTCGAGCGGTATGAGGAGTGGCAGAAACTGCGGGAGAAGGCACTCAAGAACTGCGGCGGCAAACTGCCGGCAGGGTATGTGGACCTCCCGCCGCCGCCTCCACCACCGCCTGTGGATGACCAGGAAATCATGGACCTGTCAATCGACATGAATGCGGTGTCTATTGACGCGGAGGTCCCGTGAGCGACTGGACGAATCGGGATTGAACGAGTGCCCATGGCTGATCCTGGACTCGATGTAAGCGCGGTTGCTCGCGATGGTCCTGCCGGATGGCATGAATATTGATGCGAGATGTCGCTCTAGCGTCCCTTCCCTGAGGTGGGCGTGGAACATTCACCAGGCGGAGTGGGTGTGCATCGAGGCGGAAAAGTGCGCTGCCAGGTAGAGTTGTGACCGTCTCGCGGCGAGCGCGCTGACACTCGCCGGGGTTAACCATAGTTGACCCGACAGTGCTGCATGACCTCCAGACGCACAGGAGCCTTGAGGACACCGTGGCACCTAACGGAGTTGGGAACGGGTCGTGAGGCGGCGTGTGCTACACCTCATCCCGGGATTAGCTTAGACTCTGCGCGTAGTCGGACAGTCCGTCGTTGCAAACGCGACATACATATTTACTGTTGCTACACCACTTCCTTGTTGATATATCCATCTTTCCCCTCAGCTGTCGGATCGTCTCTTACTTTTGCGTTGTGCATGTTGTCGTTGTGCGTAGTGTACGGTCCACGGAATACAGATACATGTTCAGCCGGGCTGCGCACACTGCAGGACTGCCGGGTTGTGGCGGAGAACACGCGATCAAGATCCTGAGTACGCGACCGCGAAGGCGCAGCCACCGACTACTGCAACTCGGAGCGGCCCACCGCCGACCTCTCTCAACACCTCCACGTCCATCCTCCGCCCGACGGCAGCACCGCCAGTCCTTCCGCTCGGCGCAGTTCCATCCACCTCGTTTGAGGTCGACTCGTCGACAAGATGATGACGCCTATGCGTTATGTGATACTGGTGCTGGCCATCATTGTGAGCCCCCGACTATGTTTCGCCATGGACGGACGGTTCGTCTGACTCCGCCATAGATCAGTTTGCACTTCATTCTGAGCTTCTCGCATGAGGAGTATGGCCGAGCTACCTCTATCACGCGCCTCAAGGAGCAGCTGCAGAGTGGACCAGGCTCGAAGACGTACGAGTCGTACCCTACCCCTGCAGTCGACTATTCAAGCAATCCAGAGCGAGCGAACGCTACCTTCGTCTTGCTCGCGCGGAATAGCGATCTGAGAGGCATTGTCACCAGTGTGAAGCAGAATGGTGCGTCCGCTATCTTGTGAAAGGTCGATCCCGAGTCGAACTCCGTCCGCTCAGAGGATCGCTTCAATAAGCAGTACAAGTACCCATACGTCTTCCTGAACGAGGAACCCTTCAGCGATGAATTCAAGAAGTGCGTACGCATGGGCGTGCTGTCGACATGTTTACATGCGCCTTACGCTGCCGCTTTAGCATGATTCTCGAGATCACAAACTCGAACGTTGAGTTTGGCTTGATTCCTCATGACCACTGGTACCAACCTTCCTGGATCGACGAGGACAAGGCGTCTGTAGCTCGCAAACAAATGATCAAGGACCAGGTCATTTACGGAGGTTTGTCGTATTCCTGTGTAACCCTTGCTTGACTCATTGGCCTTGTGAAGGGAGTGTACCGTGCGTTCTGCTCCCGGCAAGTTGTAACTATTATTGACCCTCGCCTTTAGCTACCGGAACATGTGTCGCTTCAACTCGGGGGTAAGTCAGCAAGCTCACTCACGCGAAGCAGCCTGACCAACAAGCTGTGCAGTTCTTCTACCGGCACGAACTACTGCTAAATATAAGTACTACTGGAGAATTGAGTGCGTCCAGACTTCTCATTTGGACTTACGTACCTGACGCTGTGTTTGCTGCATTCTAGGCCCGACGTTACCTTTTCTGTGACTTGCATTATGATGTGGGTCTGTGTTTCTGCCGAATTTCGTGGATACTCACCAGTAACAGCCCTTCAAAGTGATGCAGGACGGGAACAAGGTCTATGGTAGGTCATGGCTTCTGCTGAGGACCTTCACTCACTGTCTCCTCAGGCTTCACTATCTCCTTGTACGAGTACCCAAGACGATTCCTACCCTTTGGGATGCGGTGAAAGGTCTTATGCTCGCTGTCCTGATTACCTTGTGCTTCTGACGACCTATATCAACATCAATCAGATTTCATCCACAACAACTCGGACCTCATCCCGCCTGGCAATGCCATGTCTTTCATCTCCGATGACAACGGCGAGACATACAACAACTGCCATTGTAAGCTATCCGTCCAGTTGTCTGCATCACAAGACATTGATTCAATCCCATTCAGTCTGGAGCAACTTCGAGATTGGCGACCTTGACTTCTGGCGCGGCGAGGCGTACTCCAAGTTCTTTGACGCCCTGGACAGTAAGGGCGGGTTCTACTACGAGGTATGCCCTTAGCATCCTGCGCATACGTTCATCTCACTAACTGACGGTTGTGTTTAGCGCTGGGGCGATGCTCCCGTTCACAGCATCGGCGCTGCGCTCCTCGCAAAGAAGGAGCAGATCCACTTCTTCAACGACATTGGTTGGTCACGTCCTCGCGCTACCGCATGGTACTGTCATATCTGACAGCGCGTCTTCTCAGGGTATCGGCACAACCCCTTCCAGCACTGTCCCCAAGGCGACTCGCACCGCAAGGGCCAGTGCTGGTGCGACCCCTCAGAAAACTTCGGTACGTACCGCTCTCTGCAACACGCGCGGTCTCTTCAGGTTGCTCATCGGAACGTGCAGACTACGAGTGGTACAGCTGCCTGAAGCGATACGATGCTCTGTCCTGAGCCAGATTCTTGTCCGTGTCTTGTCTTATGTATACGCATTGGTACTGTCTATCCTTTAATTCTAAATCTTGTCGTGCAACGGACAATGCAGCGTCGGTATCAACAGGCACAGTGTCTTTTGTGCCTCTCGTATCGGAATGGGGTGAATGCTAGCTAGCAACAACTGAGAGCAGGAAAACCCGCCATACTGCACCGCGAGTAATGAGAGCGTTCATTGTCCCCGCTTAATGCTCAGTCATCGAGCCATGGCTGATACATGGACTCCGGATGTTGCATGGGACTGTGAGTGGAATGTTCTCGCAATTGTACAGCAAGGGTAGCCCCTCCATCGTCAGCGGCACTTCAAGTTTCAAGGTCAAGCTCACAACTGTGCCACTCTTCAGACGTCTGTCCATTCCAACCCGGCACAATCGGATGTTGGTCTCATCTAGCTGATCATACAGTACGACTCCATTGCATTGTGTGTAAGCTGTGGTGCCGCCCAGCCGTTCGCTCAATGTCGACAGTAGAGGGTAGGCTGCATGGAGTGTATCTCTGCGCACAAGAGACAGATGCCTAGTCTCGCGAGCACCAACTGATGGCTGTCGGCCATTTCTGACTATCCGGCTGACGACAGTCATCACCGTGAAAGCAAACACAGTTCGCAGCCATATCTCAAAAGATAGATTGCGAATAGTATTGATACTATCAACTCCAGGGTCAGCAACTATATTGCGCAGAGGCTAGAATGCGACGTACCGAATCGTACAGACGTGTCCAGTTAGAGCCCAAAGATGTCTCAACGAGCCTGTTGACATGGTCCTCAACAGAGGCGTGCGTCAAGCCTTGTTGGAATCGCTCCCGCAGCTGTGCCGCTGTCTGATCTCCTAATGCAGCGAAGCAAGGTAATGCAGAGTCTGCGGGTCATCACAAGCAGTCAATACCGGTGTCATTGGCTACGAAGTATTGGCTCACCCTTCTGCATCAGCTCAACCAGGGCTGCAGATGTGAATGTGAGCCGGTGCTACATCTCAAAAATTGAACAGGCTATACGCACTGACGATCCGGTCACAATGCTTGCGCGCCGCTTCAAAGCCGTCCCTGAACAGCCTCTTGAACTCAATGTATGGCCCGCTGTTCAGCCCACCGAGCACTTCAATGTACTCCAGTGGAAGCTTGAACGGTGCAGCCTCGAAGCCAATGTTCCCCGGCGAGTTCGAGAGCATGAAGCCGAAGTCGATGTGAATGAGGTGGCCGTCACGGTCGAGCAGGATGTTCCCATTATGCCGGTCCTTGATTTGCAGAAAATAGGTGACCAAGGAGTATCCTGTAGAACGTGTCAAGCGTTGATCTCACCGGCAGTTGAGAACTTACCAGCTAACGACTTCGCGAAGTTGCGCTGCGCTCTGACGAATCTGGCCGACGATGGATCACCATACGTCTGCGAGCAGATGAGACACATCCTCTGAAATCTGTACGCCCTCACTCACTGATCTGAAATGATCAAACAGGCTGACGTGTCCTAATCGCCCCTGCGTGAGCCTTCGCGCATACTCAGCCTTCTTGATCGAGTGTATCGACACCGCGTCGGTAATCGTCTCCACCAACCCCGATGTACTGCCAGTGATCAAGATACGGAAGCTGCAACAGTCGGAAGCTTAGTATGGCATTCGGGGAGGCAGAAGACCATGAACGTACTATCGCACCCAGCATGGACAGTTCTCCTCTTTCCAAATCTTCTCGAACTCTTGGATGAGATGAACTGCGAGCTGCTCCTGTCGCAAGTCACCGCCAGTCTTGACGATGACCGAGACACAGTCCCAGTTGGCTGTAGCAATCCATCAGTCCCCGACATCTTGGCGAAACCATTTGTACATACCTAGATGGCCATATGGTGAAGCCTGCCGTATTCGACTCTGCCCAATCCATGAGCCAGCATTCCAACTCTAATGCAATCAGTCATCACCTTCTTCGCAGCCCAGGACTCGCTGAACACTACAGCAGACGGGTCCGCCTTACTCAGCTCCTTCCGAATGATCCGCTCGTCCTCCACCGACTTCACGTTCTCCTCGCCACCCAGCCTCAACACGCCCTCGCCCATCCCGCTCTCTCTCATCCTTGCCATCCGCTCCTCCTCCAGCGCCAGCATCTCGCCCATGATCCGTTCGCGGATCGCCGCTGCCTCGCTCGGCTGCAGCTTCATCGGCATCGGCGCTGGGGTCTGCGGTACCGGTGTCTGGACCTCATCGCCATTTGACGACGAGCCGGGCATGACGCTAAGAATCGGCGTGCTCGCAATCCACCGGAGGGGCGCGGTGAAGGTGGACGAGTCGAGTGAGGGGGTTGGCGGTACGGGGAGAGGGAGGATGGACTCGCGGACCACGCTTGCGTTGAGCTGCGCCAGCATGACCGCCGCGGTACGCATGCGCTCGGAGTACTCGTCCAAGGAGAGCATGAGGGATGATCCATTGACAGTGATGTCCGCGAGAGGCTCCGGCTGGAGGCCCACTCCCTGTGAGCGGCGCGGGATTCCGGATAGGCTGTGTGATGGGGTATGATGTGAGGTACTCGGCACGTTCTCGAGCATAGGTGTCGGTGGCACCGATGACGAGCGGGACCAAGTGACGATGTCGAGGTCTCTATTCTTGGGCGCTGGCGGGAGAACGACGGTCTCGGAGAGGTCGACTTCTCTCGCACGGAGGGCGTTGTCATTGCCGTACAGCTGCTCGACCAGGTCGACTTCCTCGTCGTCTTCAAGCGTCCTGGGGCTAAGAGGAGACACGGGGAACGTAGAGATGATAATCTCAGGAGTATTACGAACTTCCTCGTTCTCGTTCCCGATGGACATCTCTGACGCGTTGTGGTCTGCCCCTGATGGTGTCCTTGAATGGCGGGGGATGGGAACGCGACCTGTGAAGGCATCCAGGTCTTTCGACGAACCTTCCCGCTCGACTTCCTTGAGAACGATCTTTTTCAGGATCTCCTTGTTACTCCGTTTGGCGGGGTCGAAGTCGAGGTCATCGTGGAGAATCTCGATGAGTAGAAGATATGGGGCGCGCTCAGCTGAATTGAGTACTACGCTTTCACCTGGTGGTATTCGAACGATGCGGTGGTGTGGTTGTGGTATGCCGCGGGATCCTGTAGGAGTGTCTGATGAAATACACCACATGGGCATGCAGACCTGCCGAACCAATTGTGAGCGAAACGTTCTCATATAAATCAGGAAACCGACAACCTCTGTGGGTAGCATATGGTTCATCCCTGTCAATTCCGCCCTTAGTGCGCTTATGCGAGCAGGTTTTGGAACGACGAGCAGCCGGTTGCAGATGTTTTCGAGGGCAAGGATGAACTTCACCTGCGCAAATGGATGTGCACAAGCTACGGTGCGCTAGATGTGAATCTCAACGAACCTCGGAACGACAGTAATGGCTGCGTAGAAGGTGGACTTGTGAGGGGAAGTCATACTTCTCCACCAAGTCCGCCGCATGGACGCTGAGTGTTTTGGTGCGTCGTCGGCTGGTGGATAGGGACGGCGTTGATTGAAAGGGTGTTGTAGCGGTCGGGGGCATGCCATCATCGTCTTGTTGACCAAATGGGTCTTCCGAGAGTCTATACGGGCGCATACCTTTCAAGAGTGGTAGCACCGGGCTCGTCTGTGCTGCAATAGTCTGCCGTCGCGACGAATGAGAGCCCTCTCTAGTGAGGAACCTCAGGTGCCCTGGCGCGGGCTGTAGAGTAGGGGCAATTGAGGGTGCCTTTTCGATGCCGTCGTCCTCGTCAGAATCTTGCGGATCTTCCTTCTCATTCGCCTGGTCTATGGATGGCTCTCGCGACACACCGCGAACGACATCATCATCAGCGCTCTCAACACTCTTGATCCCTCGGCCTTCTTCATCTATTCGGCCCTGCTCTATCGCAACCTCACCCATGATCTGCGTTAGTGCTGGCATGGCCGGGACCCCTGCCCAGACCATGCCAATACCAACTACAGTTGGTTGCAGGTGAGGTCGGACCTTCGTCCGCAAGGGCCCTAGCTGCGTTGGCAAGCTGAGAGACGAGTATGGAGCACTCGACTGGGGTATGTCACCGAAAATGAGCTCGTGACATTGATGCAAGACCCTTTGGCAGATGAGGAATGACTGAGGGTTGGTCTGGGGAGATGCCAGGTCTCTCAAATGCGCTTGCATGTACCATAGTGTCTGTGCTAGCTGTAAGAATATACGGACATCATATCAAGGAACAAGCGCACCAGCATGGCAATATGGGTAGACTTGTGGCAAGTCTCGACAACGAAGCATTCCAATGCTCTTGACTTGGACGGTCTCGTTATTAGGAGGTGGCTTACATAGGATAGGTCAAATTGGCCATCCAAGATGCATGGGAAGTTGATTTGGTTCTCACCATATGAATCCCCATACTTCGCGCAATTCTGGAGCGTCTAGCTCCCGAAGCCTCCTTGTGAGGTAGTACGTGACACCGATGTTGTCCGCATAAACCCTGAGATACTGCAACGCGACATGGACGCTGAAGAAAGACGGGGAGAGGAAGAGACGAAGGAGGAGGGCATGGGACATGGTCTAGTGGGCATAGGAACAGGCCGCTGGGTGCATCGAGTTCGCTACGAGGCACAGCTCGCGTCGGGCTCAGGCTGGCTCGACGCGCGCCCGGCGCATGATCCCCGTGACCGACATCGACACGTCGCGCCGGCGCGCGCGTCGCAGCTCACCGCTCTTGCTCTCCCGCAGCCATGCTGCTGCCTCTCCTCGCTCTTTTCCTCCTGCCTTTCTGCATCGCTGCATCGGCCGAGGCAGACCATGCACAACTGGTCAAGCTTGCCGCCGCCAACAACGGCGTCATCAGGCTAGACGAGCACTCGTACCAGCTTCTCACGAATCCCAAGAGGACGTGGTCTGCGTCCGTCCAGTTCACTGCTTTGGACAAGAGACGGAAATGCGGGCCTTGCAAGTATGTACGGACCAAGACTACTAAACAGTCATGTTGACGGCACCCCTCGCAGGGAGTTCGACCCGAGCTGGAATGCGGTCGCAAAGGCGTGGTCGAAGGTGTCAGCTGCGGAGCGCAACAGTCACTTCTTCGGGACGGTGGACTTTGACCACGCGATGACTATCTTCCAGCAGGTGCGCGTACTACATTGTATATACTGGCCATTAAATACTGAAGCACGTCCATAGCTTGGTCTGCAATCCGCGCCAGTCGTGCAAGTATGGCCTGCTACCGACGGCCCTCGCCGTCCGGCAAACGGGAGGACCAACCCCATTGCCCTCGACTTCTCTCAGTGCGTGATACTCACGGATCATGTACTTTCGCGCTCACCGCATTCTTACCAGGGGCTTTGACGCCGCACCTCTCGCCGAACAACTCTCGCACTACACGCCGGTCGCCATCCCCTACAAGGCACCCATTGACTACTCGCGTATTGGTAGCGGTCTATTTGTCCTCCTGTCATTCGTCGCTGCCCTTCGTTTCATCTCGCCCATACTAAAGTCGCGCTGGACATGGGCCGCCATCACGGTGCTCACGTCCCTTGTCATGACTTCCGGCTTCATGTTCGTGCGCATCCGCGGCATGCCGTACACCGGGCCGAATGGTCAATGGGTCGCAGGCGGATACCAGTCGCAGTATGGCCAGGAGGTCCAAGTCGTCTCCATGATCTGTGAGCGGCACGCAATATGTGTTGGCTATGCTGCCTGCTGACCACGATCCTTATGTAGATGGCACGCTTGCAGCCGGCTTCCTGATGCTGACATTGGTTGTCCCGAGCCAGATGTCACCCTCGCGTCAGCGCATGCAGGTCTACTTGTGGACTGGCGTCATCTTCGTGATGTACTCCGTCCTCGTCTCCCTCTTCAAAGAGAAGAACAAGGGTGCGTGTTTAAGCTTCTTCCGGCTGCATTCACCAGGATACTTAGCGTTGTCTCGCAGGTTATCCATTCAGGCTGCTCTTGTAGAGTCCAGACAGGTGTATTGTACAAAAACGGGTGTCATCACATCGCGACTTCCACATCCAAAGTCGAGAGTCATTGTCTTCCTTTCCGATCTGTCGCATGAACGTGAGACAAGACTATATCTATTATGAATTCGAGAGTCCAGAACACTGCGACGGATATGTATAAGCATGCAGAGATGATAGAATGCGACCGAGTAACTCTTTCCAATCCTGCCTAACGCAGAACACACGACTGTCGTCTAGCTGCCCTGCTGCTGCTGGGCGAAAACATCTACGTATCGACTCCTCGCCGGCCGCTTCGCAGCCCCCCTCGACCGGCTTGCAGGTGGCGGGCCCTGTCCCGGCAGCGTAGCCGACATGGGTGTCGGTGGCGCAGAGCTGTCGCTCTCAGGTGGAACTAAGTTAGAGCGTATGCGCATCGGGGGCTTGGGCGGGCCGTCGCCCGGGTCGGTCGTTGCGGGCCTTGTTGGAGGCGGGGGTGGCGTCGCCCCCGAGGGCAGCGCTCTCATGGATTTGCCCGGAGACGTAGTCTGCGCGCGGGGCGGGGGCGGCGGTGGTCCCGGTTTTGCAGTCTCTGCACCACTCTGAAGGGATGACGTGGCATGTTAGCACTGCAGACGTGGCTGGATTCGAATGAAGCCTCACATTCTTGTTGACCCATCTCTTAAGTTCCTTGTCGTAATAAAACGAAGTCTGCTCGCCCAGGTTGGCTTTCACAGGAGCCGGCGTGGACTCCCGCTTCCACAAACGACTCAACCACCCGCTTGATGAGCCGGCTGCTGAGGCAGGATGTCACTTCTTTAAACACAGATACTTGCCAACAAGTTCGACGCACCAGGTTTCTCCTCGTTTTTGACGGGCTCTTTGGGCTCTTCCTTTGTTGGCGCAGGCGCAGACTCATCCTCGCTCGCCTGGCGATCGCGTTTCGGGCGACTGAACGAGTTGCCCAACCCCAAGTCATCCTCCTCGTCAATTGATGGGTTATCAGAGAACGTCCTCTGCGCCTGATACGCCGTGGGCGTCGCAGAGTAGTCGTCCATTAGCGAGATGAACTGGCTTGACGTCGCTGTTTGTACGGAAGACTCGTCGTTCGGCATAAAGGAGGACGCAGTTGGTGTCGTGGCACTAGCGTCTGATGATCCCCACCATGTTCCGATGGCCGGCCCTTTGATTGTGGCGAGTCGCCATCAGCACTTTGATCATCCTGCGTCCCATATCCGTTCAAGCTCTGCTTGGAACTGCTTCCGAAGGCGTGTCCGTTGAGTGCTTGGCTATACAGTGACGCATCTGCAAACGTTGTCGTCGCTGGGTTTGCAGATGCGACGCGGGGCACGGGGGAAGACTTGCGACTCAGCGAAGGCCGCGTGTAATCCATGGCAGATGAGGCACGATTGATCTGCGGCGCAGCAGACGCTCGCAGGCCCGTCGCAGAACCAGTCCTGAACGGTGGCGGTGAGCTCGTTGTTTGGGCAAGATGACAGTCGATTGATGTGGTGACGGCACGGCTGAGCTCGTCGTCGAAGAGATTGTGCTATACTGAGAAAAGGGTCCCCCGAAAGATTGCGACGGTTGTCCATGACTTTGCTGGTCAGGTCGAGGAGAGTCCTCTCCGGCAATGAACTTTGTAAGGCGGCCTCCAACCCAGCTGCCGATGCCATCGAGACTCGGTTTCGATACTTTGGAGGTTATCCACGACCCTGACTTATCGAGTTGGGGGGCAGCCACGAGCCTATCGTTGAGACCCTTGAGTTGCTCAAGGAACGTAGGGTTGATATACGGCGAGTTCCTGTTCAAAGAATGGGAGATGGCTTCGCAGTACCTACCAGAACATAAGCATCGAAGGACTGCTAGCTAGCGAAGAATACACACCTATTTGCCAACTGGACATGTCCCAATTCTGCAAGATTGGCAGCGCGTATAAGGCGGTATGGTTGCAGGTGCGGTAGACCAGCAAATGCCTCTTGGCCCTTCGCAGGTGTTGTCAAAGACATCGCAAATTCTGCGACCTCGGAGAAGATCAGTGGGTCCGGATCCTTGGCGAAGCTCAGCGAAACAGATGGACTTGGGCTTCCAAGGAGGACCATTCGGCTTGAGCTACCGATTCCGCCCATAGGAGACGTCTGCGGAGACAGCAAATAGCTGACAGAGATCATAATCAACGTACGCTCTGTCAGGTGAACAAATCCTTACCATGCGTGCGCAGCTTCGTACCAATGGTTGGCTGCTAATTGATCTCCGAGAGCAGTCAAGGCCGACGAAGTCTCGAATGTAAGTGGACTCGAGTAAATCATAGCAATCGTGTCTGCCCACTTGGCCAATACCTCCAATGAGACGTTCATGGGCTCAGATGGGCCAGGGAAGCTAGCCGAAAGGGGTGTGACCGAGGTCGTCGAAGGTAAAGGTACCTGGAGCGTTGACACTGCTTGTGCGAGAGGCTTGGGGGTTACCAGTTCCTGAACTGTAGAAACGATGTCAACGATTGCTTCGAACTCGTATGTTTGGGTCACTCACTCGATGCGGACCCATGCCCAGAAAAAAGACTGTAGGCAACTCTCAGAGCCTCCCGGCCATCAGCCGTGGCCTTCGTGTGCGTGCCGGGCACTTGAGGTTTGCTCGCCAGCTCAGTTCTCACGAACTCGGTGACAACCTCCTTCCACGCTTCCTTGTCTATGCTACTGGCGATGACCATCGCGTGCGCCCACAGTTTCTGGTCCGATGCGTAGTGTGATGCGGCCCGCCGTTCTCCCCTCAAAAGGAATTCTTGTATCTTATCCAGGTGAGAAGACTGAAGGGTATGGGTAGCAACGATAGCGTCTGTGGGATCCTGAGAAGCAGTCAATGAGAGGTACGGCGAAGCAGCGGCCACGCTCGGCGACTGTATGTCACCACTGATCGAGGAAGCCAATTGCAAGGTATCGGAGGCCGGTTGCGCTGCTCGAGGAGTCAATGCACTGCGAACAGCTGCATCGATTGAAGGACTAAAGAGACGGATTTTAGATGGGTCTAGTTGGACATCTCATCTCCGTACCTGCCTGATAAGCGGCCGTCATTCTCGACCATCACTTTGAGCAACTTCACCAGGATGAATTTGCCTTCAGCACGCCGCCCTTCCAAGCTCCCCGAGTGGAAGTATCCGAGACCACGGTTGAGCTCATCGGCCCTCTCTTCCATATACTTGATGACACGTGCCTTCTTCGTCTTAGTCTGCGTGACAACAGCCGTGCGGACGAGACTCGTCGTTGGAGTTCCGGGATCCGAGAACAAAGGCCCAGGATATGAAGCAACGGATGTATCCAAGGCGGAGTCTGGGATGAACTTGTGTAGAGTGTGGAGTTTTACCTCGGAACAATGACGAGAGGCCAGCGCGACGTCGAATCCACCACCTGCAGAGGACCCATGGAAGCATGCCACAAGCTTGCCGCCAAAGCCAAAGCTAATAACGGGTATGCGGGCAGCCGTCCTTCCAAGAGGATCGTTTGCACCAACCAACGAAGGCGAAGGTGCATACATGGTCTGAGCCTGATGAGGTATCGTCAGGACCTGCGCCAATCCATCGTATGTTGCAGCCGTAGTGGGTGCATACGCATTGGCAGGAACGCGCTCGAAGCTACTCCTCGTGCTGTCGCTTGTCTGCTGTCGGACATGTCGAGACAGAGAGTACGGATCCTCGAGCACTGCCGAGATAGACGACAATACGGAGCCATTAGACATTGAACGCATACGATTGTTTGCTGTCGGGGCGTAAGGGTCATATCCTCCGCTGGCGACCGATGACGGCCTTGATGGCACCATAGGAGGGGAGGCAGCCCTCCTCGCGTCTGTTACAGGCGGCGGTTCATAGGTATGGGAGACACTCGCGTCGAGGGAGATGCTGCTCGTCTTGGATCAGGAAGGGGTGGGTCGTATGCGTTGGCAGGGATCTTGTGCGTCGAGTCAGTTGTGAGACCACGGGATGGTACAGACGGCGATTTAGGCAACGAGCCTTGATGCGGCTGCTCGAGGGGTTGTCTCTGAACACTCTTTACAGAGCGCACAGACGCACTACCAGGAGATCTAGTCCGTTCTGGAGCGCTGTGATTCGGCGCGTAAACGCTTCTGTGACCAAGAGGCGATGTCGTCGAGCCGTTTGGTACTGCGCTGCTTGCTGTCGAAGGAGAGGCGACTTTTCGAGGAGGGGATGCTACGCGTGAATGCTCATATGGACTCGGTCCGTAAGAGCCATGGTGTGAGTTTGTTGTAGGAGGCGACACAGTCGGGCCGGTGGTGTAGTTCGGCGTATACGGGTCGAAGCCATGCTCAGCATTGGCCAATCCTTCCTCGCTCGGGAGGATCAGTGACGACGGTGCCTGGTATGGGGCCGCTAGAGGGGGAGGCGGTGGTACAGATGGGTTGGGAGAAAGCGTCGGAGCGTCGGGCTGCGGAATGGTATCCCATTCATGGTGACCATGAGGTGCGTAATAGGGAGGCACAGTCTGACTCGGGTAACCTGTATCAGTATGAACACTGTAGTCCCCTGACGAGGCATGCCCGTTGTGTACCGCGTGAGGCATGCCGTCGTAAGCCATGGATTGCTGGGGAGAAGCGTATCTTTGTACCGGAGGTGGGTGTTGCAGCGACGGCGCGGACGGAGCATATCCACCACTTGAGACAGGTGTACTTGAGATAGGTGTTTGCTTCCTTGGTGGACCCCGAGGAGGCGGACTGAGAGCCGACTGCTGGCCAGGCGGTGGTGAGCTAGGGTATACAACGTGGCTCGACACGCGTTTTGTCTTAGGTGGGGGCAACGGGGATCGTAGGCATTCGATGTCTTCGGACGAAAGGGGGCCGCCGCCGCTGCCGAAGGGGCAGGACCAGGTGCCGGTGGTAGTACCGTGTACGACTGATTCGAGCGAGCCCCAGCGGAAGTCAGACTGTAAGCATATGACGTCTCCACCTTCGCACTATAGGAAGTAGTCGCAGCTTGCGGACGGTATGGGTCGTTTCCCGACTCAGTGGACTGTGCAGGCTTGTACGGATCGTATGCAGGCTGCGAGTGGTTGTACGGGTCGTACGAAGGCTGGGATGCCGAGCCTGACGTAGTCTGCAAGGCATACGGAGCCGATGCGGGCTGTACTGCCGGCTTGTAAGGGTCATACGCGGCCGAGGCGTTCGAGGTCGAAGCGGTCTGTACTGTGCTGGAGGATGCCGCAGGTCCATATGGAGTGTAAGAGGGATACGTAGAGGCATAATGCGGGTGCGTTTGCGAAGGCGCGTCATAAGCTGGTGTGTCATTTCAGTCATACGCCGTCAAGCAAAATAATGAAACATACCGGTAGTGCTGTACGCTTGAGACTGCTGTGCGTAGCCAGTTGCTGGCTGATCAGCACCATACCAGCCATTCTCCTGGTAGCCCTGCCCTTGGTATTGCTGCGGATAGTCCGTGCTAGCCACGGTCGTCTGCGTGCCTTCGTACCCGGGCGTGGCCTGGGCAGTGCTGTCATAGGCACCGTACTGGTCAGAAACATTACCACCTAACGCTCCTGCTGCGCTGAAGAAGTCTACGCCGTCGGCGTTACCATTGAACAATTCCGACGCTACGGAAGACTCCTGGGTATGAGACGTCTCTCCTCCGTGCCCTGCGTGTTGACCGGACGGCGCGCCGTGTGTGTCGCCCCCGAGTGCGGTTGCGAAAGGGTCGGCGGATGCGTCGGTTCCGCCGAAAAGCGACGAAGCCTCGCCGGCACCAGAGTCCATGGAGAAAGGATTGAAAGCGGACGGTCAGCGACAGAGGCAGTGAGCCTGTTGGCGGGTGGGACGAGCTCGTAATTGGCGCTGAGTGTGCAGAACACGTATATCCAGTCCGTCAGTGCGGGACACGAGCGCCTACGCGCCTATAATCCACAGCACAGGTCACGCCGCGCAGTACGCGCGACTTGCGAGATCCTCGCGACTGAGCTCGCTAGCGTCGAGTAACATTTCACAGACCATCGGCCGTTCGCAAACTGCTCCTGAGTCATTATTATTCACTTTATTCCACCATTAGCAGAGAGCAACTGCGTGACTATACATAGTGTGCAGCACCTGAGTAACGAATGTGTCCGACGAGAGATATAGTCTGCGGGAGTAGGTACTAAAAGATGCGCGATATACGATATAGCAACGGCGAGGAGCGATATAGAGCTATGTGAGTCTAATATGAACTGATCGGAAAGAGAGGGTGTGATTATGTCGGCGTCTGCAAGCAGTACGAGAGAGAGAGCTAAATGGATATGTAGGGTATCAATCATGCAAGCGATTATACCAGGATATGTGTGACGGCTTCCGATCCAGTGACTATAGTCCCATGTACGATAATTACTTGCTGGATGAAGATAGCGCGGTAACTTGAGAATCTTTGGCGGTCTCTTCCTTCAGCGCATTGTCTTCGACAGTGTCAGAGGCGCACTTCTCCAGGAGGCGCTCGACTAGATGCAAGTAAGCGTAAGACAATTGAGCGGTGAGCACGCCGAACTCACTGGACGTTAGATGCTTACTGAAGGTACTCGAATATCTCCTCATGTTCATGAGCTGCGGCCTGATATTGGCAATCAGTGCTTCCTTCTGCTCGCCTTCGACGACAGTCAGGGCCCGCTGAAGGACGTAGTCTGCGACAGGATTTTTTGGCAGTCAGCACGGTTCGTGACGTCTCCCAGGATGGATTACGCACTAGCATACTGGTCCTTCATCATGGCTAGGACAGGGCTCAGTCCATCCGGACGTGATGCCATCATCTCGTCGATCAGCACTCTTCGGTTCTCGGAGTCTGCTGTGATGAGAGCCTTCTCACACACGTTGGAGGCGAACTTGTGCCGAGCCATATGCAGCATCTGCCCCCGAAGCTTAGAAACCACGATCGCACGGTCGTGCGGCTTCCCGTGCTCCAGGACAAATTGGACGACATAGTTCTACGCATCCACGTCAGCTATATGGACTCGATGCGGGCGACGCCGAGTCATGTATACATACCCCGAATTGGTCCTGCATCAGCTGCGTGACATGCTTGTGCAGCTCATCCATCAACGGGCGAATGTGGTCGTCCTGAAGGTGCTCGAAGCACCTCTGGAGAACTCGGCAGCCGTACGGATGAGTTGCGAGCTCATACACATAGCCTTTGAAAGCGCTGACGAACGTCAGACGCTCCGGCGACACACACTCGATCAGCTTTTGGATGACCTGGGCATCACAATGATGAGCGCATGAGCAACGACTACTTACGCCACTTACATGATTGCCATTGGCGTCCCTCACACACCGCAATACCTGGCTCTCGAGCTCCTGCACGAAGGCACTCTGCTGCTCTGGGTTGACGTACTCCACGGCCTGCGAAATGTATGAGTACGAAGATTGCACAGGACATTGAGCCACACACCTTCTGGACACACGGCAGCCGTACATCTGCAGAGACAAGGGCAGGACATGGCCCTCCATGGTCTTCGCTAGTAGTGCCCGCTGGGACTGGTACCGTGCTCGAAGAGCTTCTGGACGACCTGTGTATGCGCGAATAAGTGAGTTGAGATGCCATACGTAAGGCTTTGCCAACGTACGTAGTTGCCGAAGACGTCTTGAATCAATTGCAACGCATGCAGCGGTACAATCTCGTCGAAGATCCTCTGCTTCTCGTCGCCGCCCGCCATCTCGACCTTCTGCTGGATGAATCGCGAGCCATGTTGGTCACCACTGAACTCGACGATGTAGCCGTAGATATCCTGAAACACGACAGTGTGAATTGGACAACTCCGTGGCATCAGCAAATGCGTACGTACCTTGAGTTCCCATTTCCGACTTTGTTCGCTCGGAACTCGTCCAACAGCGGACTACGGATGGCAACGCGGTGATCCGGCGCGACATGACCCCGTCGGCCGCCTCGACCACCTTGGTGAAATTGGTGCATCTGTGGATGGGGTCCGATGCCATGGGGACCGTAAACGGTCCCAGCAGGAACCATAACCGAAGGCTGCGAGCCATATTCCGCCGGTGCATGATAGCCTTGGGGATGTGGGGAGGGCGTCGACCGAACATTCGCGTACATCATGCCGTGCGGACCAAGTTGTTGCGGGGTGTACTGTCAAGGGGAAGGAACACTGGGTAAGCAATACGCAGTGATAGCAGAATTTATCTCACATGAATATCACGCTTCTTCTCGAGCATCGGCGAATGCGTGGGAGGGGCATGGTAGACCATGGGTTGCGTCGGATAGTAGTACTGTGAGCCCATGGGTCGAGGGGAACCGGCATAGTCGTAGAAAATACCCGATTGATGGCTGTGAATGTCGGGCACGGCATGGGGGTGCAGGGACTGGGGCGTAAGACCAGGATACACGCTGGGAGCAGTTGGTGCGGCAGTAAGGGCAGGAGATGGAGCGTACAAGGTTTCAGACGTCGGACGATAGGCATCGTATGAATACTGATAATCGACAGGCGCGGAAGGACCACTGTAGTAAGCGGAATAGTCTGTCTGTGGGAAGCCACTGTAGGGCGCTCTGGGCTGTTGCACTTGTGGCGGAGCTCGTATTTGATGAGGGGATGGATGTTGTCCGAACTGGCCACCTAAAGGTGAATGCAGAGGAGCTACCCCCTGTTGAGCTTGATGCTGAGCCGCGCCACTGTCATCAGCGGCGACCATTCCGCGGAAGGCCAGAGACAATCCTCTTCTACAAAGGAGTTCATCTCAAAGGGCGTTGCATATGCTTCTCCTTGGCCTTCGCCGTGGACGAGCGATTGTTGGGCCGGATAAGGCGAAGACACGCCATACGCAGGCCTTGCTGAAGACGAGGGGTACCGTGACGGCAAGCCAGGCTCGCGACTGAGGGCACTACCAAATCTCTGCGGCGAATATTGCCCACGCTTCTGTGCAGACCCAGCCGCTGTACCCAGCGTCGCGCCGTGAGGGTTTGCTACGTGTCTCTGTCGGGAAGAGTGCAAAGGCAGCGACGAATGCGTGTCCTGTCCGTAAATGCCCGTATGAGACAACATTCCGCTGGCCACACATGTCCCACATACCAGCTGAGTTCCTTCTTTCTGGGAGTTCTCGACGACTTCATCCCACGTCCCACTAGTTGACCTGGAACCCCACGCGTCTCCGAGGCTCGAGCGGTAGGAATCCGTCTGAGACGTCGACGGATCGTGCGCGCTACCAGATGACGAGGTTGAAACATTGCGGACTCCAGAGGGATTGTTACCCCAGACCTGACAGGTGGCTCAATTGAGGCGCTTCGAACACTCTCGATGATGCATACCTGCCATCCCGAGCTAAGGACCTTCAGCCCGTTGGAAGCTCCCATCCCGGCGTTGAGTGTGTTTGCGGAGGCTACTGACTTCCGCTGCGCGTGTGCCTGTAACATGACATCAGCCAGTGAAGCCATGAATACCGAGTGGCAGAAGACGTACGTGGCTAGGTGGGCTCGAGGGTGAATGTCCCCCGGAACGTGATGACGATGCAGAAGGTTTTGGCCCGGTAGGATCAGGATTGGCAGCCATGAGCGTGCCTGTTTGAGGATGAGCTACTGAGTTATAGAGCAAGGGACGGTGCGCTTACGGAGCGGTGCAGGAGGCGAACACGCTTCAGACGTGCTCCGAACCGACAGCTCGACGTCGACTCCGATAATGCAAAGCACCGGAATAAAGGGAGCAATATTAAAGCGACAAAGAAGAGTGACGGAACCCTTGGGACCCGGCTGGGACACGGTCACGGGAAGAAATGGAAGCCGTTCGGGTGCGTCTCGCGGAGTGCGTTCGTTCGCGTAGCTGGCGGGCGACGCGTCTCAAAGGGCCGCCCACTCACCAGTTGTCGTGCCAGGACGCGTCTGGGCGGGAAACCTGGCAGCCCCAACCAACGCGAATTGGATGGGAGACGGAGAGAGCAAGGGCGACGAGGCCAAGGGACGCGTCGCGGGCCCAGTAAGTAGAGCAGAAGAGAGATCGGCGGACAATATTTGATTCCGCTGAAACGGCAAGACATTCTGGGCTGCGCTGTCGGGATTCATCAAGCTATGCCACGTGTCGCGCCTCCGCCGCCGCGAGTGCCGCCGGACGGGTAAAACGAAACTCGATGGGAAGAAGCCGCTGCGAACCCAGAAGGCGCTGTGCTGCCCGACGTGGCAACGCCCGATCTCTGCGCCTTCCATCAGATCACCGACCGACCCTGACGGCGAACTCTCGGTAATTACCCCAGCCACCCGCCCCCGGCCCGCCTCGACGCGAACGTCGCGCCAGGTCGCCTGCAGAGCGCAGCCATCAGAGCCATGAGCGAGGGGCCCCGGCATCGAGGAGGTGCATACCGCTGGAGGAGCACGTTGCGGCCAGACACAAGCGACGTCCAGTTCAAACGCGTCATTTGAGAGCTTTGAAAATGGAAATTTCGCGAGAAAATAAGGTTTGCACTCCATATCGGCCGGCCGGTTGTCAAATCCAGATGCATTACTAACAGACGATAGATGCGATGCAAAACGTACAACCACTCTGTATGATGGGTATGCGATAACATAAGGGAATGGAAAGCGGTCAGTACACAACATGTGGATCACCGAGAGTTGAAGAACCACGACGCCCGCTTGGCTGACAAGACAAACCTTTCTGTGAGCATTACGGGTCATTAAATGACGTTGCAAAATTGCATACCTCCGGTGCTAAAGCAGATATGGATTCGCGCATCAGAAGTCTGTCTGACCCTGGCGATCAAGTCGCAGACTCACCCTGACTCTTCGTTCTGTAGCCTCGCCAACGGGCTGGCGTTGTTCCCGGCCAACGACGGGCTCGTGTTTGTCATGGCCGCACTGGCCGCAGCGGAACCTCCGCCGCCCCGCAGAGGCTTCGCAATTCGACCGAAGCTCAGGGTAGACGACGTCGCGGCCTTCTGGGCTAAATGAAAGGGTGCCACGTCAGAACGGAACACGCATGAAGATGATTCGATCATACCGCGGGCTTGGTCCAGCCTCTCCTTCACCGCCGCTAATTGTGCCTCGAACTTCTGGTTCTGAACAGCCAGTCTACGGTCCGCGTCCTGCAGAAGCGCTTCAAGGTTCTGTATCCGCTCGTTCCGGGCGAGGAGCTTGCGCTCCGCGATACCCGCCTCCTTCTTGAGCGCTGAGTTCTGGTCGACAAGCTACGAGATGAACGAATCGTTGAGTAGGAATATTCCAGGAACCCGTTGAAACAGGCACCAACCTGCTTCTGCACAACGGTCAGTTGCTCAAGGTTCCTCTCCAAGAAGGCCATCTTCTTCTGTTGCGCTTTGCTGTTGCTGTTGCGGATGACATTATTGTACTGTTCCTTGATCTCGTCGAGCTGGATCTCTAGCTCGACCACCTGGTTGCATCACGTGATGAATGTTACCTTGTTGATCAAGGATCGCGGGGGTTTTCGTACCTTCTCGCAGCGGTTCTGCAGATCTCTCATGAGGGACTTCTTCACTCCATCAAACTCAGCGAGTTGGACGCTGATTGCCTTTCTGGTGCGTTCGAGGTCCTGAGCGCTCTCAGCGAGGTTCTTGCCACCCTCGATACCTGCCGACGTAACAGCGAAGGCGCGCTAAGATAGCTCCAGTCAATGAACGGCACTATGTAGAACGATTAAGGCAAACCTTGAGCTCTCGTTGACACTCTTCAGGCTGTCATGGTCGCATTCAGAGTGCGGACTTCACTGGTGCGGATCTCGAGCTGTTGCTTGAGGTCCTGGACTTCGCTGAGGTGCGCATCGCGCTTGGAGGCATACTGGGACTCGAGCTTGTTCTGCATTGACATGTCAGACTGAAGGAACGGCCGTGCCTGCGACAAGCGCACCTTGAGCTCCGCCATAGACTCGGCACGTCAACGTTGCTGACCTCCTCCTCGTTGATTGTCTTCTCTGTAGGGGGATGCCTGGTGAGGAGGAACATACCCACACAGTTCAGTCATTACGTACCGAGGAGTCCTCATACTCGCCTCGAGAGCAGCGATGCGAGCCTCAAGCTCGTCTCGCCTGCGCGAGTTCATTTCATTCTCCTCCTGGCTTTGCCTGAGACGGTCAACCGTTTCGCGAATGAGCGACTGCCCGTCCGCCAGCTGCCGCCTAACAGTAACGATATCCTCATACGACACCGCGGACAGACCAGTCTCGGAGTCAATAGTGTCGAGCTTCGCCAGAATCTGACGGAGCTGCTCATCCTTCTCGGAGAATGTTCCTTGCTATAAATGGTAGTCAGGAGGGCCATGTAGGAGTTCAATCAGCAGATTGCACCCACAGTGTCAAACTTGGCCATCATCAGGGCCATCTTCTCCTGCTTGCGCTTCTCTCTGTCCTCCGCAGAAGCATCCTTCTGCGAAGCCTTGAGGTCCAGGATGTTCTTCTTGAGCTCGTCCAGTTCCGCTTTCGCGTCCTGATTTTGCTCCTTGAGAATGTCAATCGTGATGACGCTCTCCTTGTTGTCGTAGTCGAGGCGCTCGACCTGCAACCGAAGCTCGTTGAGCTGCCCGGACATCGTCTTGTTCTCCTATAGGTGGTCGCAAGACGTCAGAGCTGAAAATCATCACAATCCGCGACTACTGACCTTCGACACAGAAGCCTCTTGCTCCTTGAGGAACGAAAGCTCTTCCTTCAGCTCGCCGACAAGCTTCTGAGCCGCGATGAGATTATGCTCCCTCTCCGCGAGTTGGTCGCTCAGCTCGTTCTCCCGCTTCAAGAACTCCTCGCGTTCATCCTTATCCAGGCCAACCACGGTCGGCGTCTGTGGCCTGCTATCCAGCTCGCGCAGACCCTCAATGGCAGGGTTCACCGGCGTCATGCTGCGTGTCGACGATGGCGTCGGCGACGTGGGGGCCTTCTTGGGCGGAGCGGTAGCAACATCCGCCTTTTCAGACGAGGCCCAGTCTGCCTGGGCCACAGCACCTCCAGCGCGCCAGATGGCGAGCTCGGCCTCGAGAGCGGCGATGTACTTCTGGTAGGAAGCGTTGGCTGCATTGGCCTTGGAGAGAAGCGACTTGAGCTCCAGAGGAGACAGCTCGGCATTGACGCGCGCGGTGTTCTTGATTGATTTCGCCCGGATACCGAAACGAAGGGTGGAGAGTGTTTCTGCTTCGTTGTATGCGGAAGGAGAGCAGTTGATAATAAGAGTCGTCCGGGAGTTACCACCGAGCGATTCTTGTAGAATACGAGTAAGTTTAGAGTCACGGTAGGGAACGTGCTTCGCCTGATGGGACATTCATCACTGATTGGACTCGAGAGACATTCATTCGAGACATACCTTTGAGTCCGTGAGAGCGTTAATGACCATCCCGAGAGCAGAGAGAGACTTGTTGATCTTCTTGGCTTCCTCCAGGGTTTGGCCAGATGCACCCGTCTTTCCGACCTTCTCCGAGCCAGCCAAATCAACCAGGTACAAGTTTCCAGTCTTCTGAGCACCAGTCTCTGTGTTCCTTTGACGGATGGTGACGAGGAAGATAGAGTGTGATCGGGAACTCTCGGCGTTCATGTCTGAACACGATGTCAGTGGCCTAGCCGTCGTAGCAAGTCCGAAGCACACACTTGTTGATGAAACAACACGTGCAGCACCACCTTGCCGCATAACCTCGTACACCTCACGAGCACTGCTAACGTAGTAATCGGTAAGATTCTTGACATAAACTCCTTTCGATTTCTCCTCATGAACTTGGAGGTTGTCATTCTGGGCTAGAGAGCGTGCAACATCAAGAAATCATCAAGTCCAACGGGACATGGGACATACGCGCAAGAAGATCACGAATCCGTTCAAGATAGATCTCCATATATGACACCTTGACGACATACTCGAGGTGAGAGTCAGACTCGACAATGGATTGGAAGATTTGCTCCGTAATTCGAGGAATGAGACCCTTCAACTCGGGAGAATCGATGTCCGCGCCCTGACGAACTGAAGTAAGCCTCGAATACCCAATGAACGAGCGTTACGACACACCATCATTGTGAACGTCTTTCCACTACCCGTCTGACCATATGCAAACACAGTGCCGTTGTAACCATCCAGAACATCTGCGTCCATACGTCAGTTGATATTCACCAAGGAATGCGCGCAGCCATTCATCAAAGCCGCAGATATGCAGTAGATGCATGGAGGATAACCCGAAGACACGCACCCTTGACAATGCTGAGCCGACCGTCAGCATCTACGTATGTGATCACCGGAAAGCACACTTACTCCTTGACACCATAGTCGAACACTTCATGTTGCTGAGTCCCGGGAGGAAAGACTCTGTCGAGCGTGAAGCCATCCTTCTCTGGACCCGAGCTCAGCTGCGCCGATCGCAACTGCACGGTCTGCAGGTTGTCACTGAAGGACACAACAATGTCTCCGCCCTCCCGGAGCTCAAGAGCATTCGGCGGTCGAAACCTGCGCAAAGATCACGACGTCAGACATGAATCTTGAGCGTGCCCGCAGTACGAGAGAGGTCGTACCGACAGACGACCTTGATGTTCGTGGACGACATTCTAACAAAGATACGGGCGTACGGAGTGTCTAAGGTTGGCTACAATTGCCGTGGTAGAAGCCAGAGGTATCGAACGACGCTGGCAAGCGCGTCCTCTATGAGAATAGAGAAAGTGTGAGAGATGGCGGAAAGCACCAGCCTGAGTGCTGGAGGGCAGCGGCACACGCGCGTCGGCGCCTATATTTGTAACTGTTGTCAAGTTTACCGCGTCTGTCCAGATCCAGCGCAGTACAACAGCACGCTGCTATCCATCCTGCGCCATGTCTGACGTCTCCTTGTAAGACTGTCTCTTTCTACGCTCATGAATTAACGGAGACAGAGGCGGATGGGATTCTCAATGAGGCTACTAATCCATGATGATACAGAGCGAATGTCCGAGTATAGAGCTACAGAGTGGCGCAAGGATAATGGAGCTGACAAGACCGAATTTTACTCGTTGTCACTGCCGAAATGCACGGCCGGAGCATTTCGACTTGATCCCGCCGTCGTCCGTCGGTTCGACAACATATCCTTTTCTGCAGCATCAGCAGCGTCGATCCACTCCGAGTAGATGTCAATTGGTTCAGTAAGATCTGTAAGGCCAATGAACAACCCACGCGACCGTATGCATGCACACGACGTACGGTTCACTTTGCTCTGGTATCGCTGGTCGCAGACTTTACAGAAGAGCTGTGCAACGCCTTCTTTCCTGTCGAGCCTCACGGTTACGGACTTGTCATGGTGGCAGAATAGACATGTAAATTGGGTTTCTGTAGGCGGGATCAGTACCCTCTCCACTGCACGAGATGTAAAGCTAACTGGCCTAAAGGGTCTTTCCTGCGGGGACCCTGGGGTTTGCGAGACGACTTCTTGCGCTTACCCATGAGCGCGAGTGACAAGGGCGACCTCCGCCAACCTGAGCAGACAGGATGCAGCCACACACAGAGACGGAAGAGGAAGGGCGTTCGCACGGATGCTCGCACACGTGACTGGACGCGGGCAGCGAGCGCGTCGTGTTGAACTCCGTCGCCGAACGCTCCTCCATCCCCTCCCGCCACACCTGCCCACCATGGCTACACGCCGCGCGCCGTCCACGCGCAGCCGGAGCGCAATGAACGCTATGCCTCCCCAGCATCTACCCGACCACGATCCGCAATGGCAAAGTCCAACTCTTCTCAGCGTTCCAGGGTCGCTACCCCAGCTCCGGAAGACCATGACCACGACCCGCCCGCACCTCCGTCCAGATCCGCCAAACCGCACGCCAGTACATCTGCGCAGGATGAGCCAGACACGAATATCCAGGTAGTTATCAGGTGCCGCCGCCGTTCTGATCGCGAGATAGAGGAGAACTCGCCCATTATTGTCACCACGAACGGCCCCAAAGGCAAAGACATCACAATTGAAACCGCCGCCCCAGTATCAAGTCTCGGAATTGTCACCCTCGCACCCACCCGAACCTACCCCTTCGACACTGTCTTTGGGCCTGAAGCCGACCAGGCGCTGGTCTACCACGAAGTCGTGAGCCCTATGTTAGAGGAGGTCCTAATGGGTTACAACTGCACCCTGTTTGCATATGGGCAAACGGGTACGGGAAAGACGTGCGTCAACATTTACCTACCTTCTTCCGCTGACCGATGTATGTGTCCTTAGCTACACCATGCAAGGCGATCTATCCACCACCCCGATGGGGAACCCTTCACCGCAAGCGGGCATGATCCCGCGCGTCCTCTTCCGCCTATTTCACCATCTCGAGTCTTCCGGATCAGATTACAGCGTGAAGATATCCTATGTGGAACTCTACAACGAGGAGCTCCGCGACCTCTTAGCCCCCGAACTCGCCGCGCCCGTCGGCTCGACGCAGCCTATGGGAATGGGCTCTCAGAAGGACGGCTCGGGACAAGGCAACCTCAAGATCTTCGATGACGCAAGCAAGAAGGGTGTCTTTATCCAAGGCCTCGAGGAAGCATGCGTCAAGGACGCCGCAGACGCACTCGCGCTGTTGACGAAGGGCAGTCAGCGGAGGCAGATCGCGGCAACAAAATTCAACGATCATTCCAGTCGTTCTCATTCCGTGTTCTCAGTCACAGTGCATACAAAGGAGACGTCCTCAATGGGCGACGATTTACTGAAGGTCGGGAAACTCAACCTCGTCGACCTTGCCGGTTCAGAGAACATCGGGCGCTCGGGCGCAGAGAACAAACGAGCTCGTGAAGCAGGCATGATTAATCAGAGCCTACTCACGCTCGGGCGGGTCATCAACGCTCTGGTTGATCGATCTTCGCATGTGCCCTATCGGTGTGTACGCACCTCTGCCAGAGAAGACTCATATTGACGATGCTCGCCTTACAGTGAATCCAAGTTGACCCGACTGCTCCAAGACTCCCTCGGCGGTCGCACCAAGACATGCATCATCGCTACCGTTTCCCCCGCCCGTTTCAACATGGAAGAAACCCTCTCGACACTCGATTACGCCATCCGCGCCAAGTCGATCCGCAACCGCCCCGAGGTCAACCAGCGCATGACACGCAACTCCCTGCTCAAAGAGTACGTCGCTGAGATCGAACGTCTCAAGGCGGACGTCCTCGCCGCGCGCGAGAAGAACGGCATCTTCTTCGCGGAGGAGCGGTGGAACCAGATGGTGGCGGACCAGGAGCTGCGCGAGACAGAGATGCAGGAGGCGCGCAAGCAGGTCGAGGTCGTTGAGAGCCAGATGCGGAACGTCCGCGAGGAGTTTGAGCAGAGCATTGCCCTACTGATGAAGCGGGACGGTGAACTGAAGGAAACACGGGAGCAGCTGCAGGCTACTGAAGGCGAGTTGGAGGTTAAGGAGACCCAGCTCAAAGTCGTGAAGGGTGCATTGGAGGAGGAGGTCGTGGTTAGACAAGCGCATCAGACCACGGAAGGCAGACTGGACAATGTTGCCAGTGGCCTGAAGAAGGTTGCCCAGGAGAGCTTAAGTGACCTTGGCCGTTTACACAACAAGCTCGGTAGGCCGTCCTGTGGCATCTGTACGCCGGCTCACTGACAGACATCTAGAACGTAAGACGTCTGTGATGGACTCCAACACGAAGGCTGTCTCCGCGAACGGCAAGGTCCTCACGACGGAAACACAGGCGCTGTCCACGAGACTGGATACCTTTATCAAGACATCTACAACGCACGTCCAAAGACTACGTGTCGGGTCCGAAGAGTTCCAGACGAAAGAGCGCGAGGCGCTGGCTGCTATCTCACAACGGATCAACGAGCAGCTGGAAAAGGTTCGGGAGGCTCTCCAGACAATCCACTCTCGTGAAGAGGCGTCTACTAGTGCAGTGCAGACAATACAAAGTGCTGTCGAGGAGACGCAGGAGAGTGTCAAGAAGGGCTTTACTGCGTGGACCGAGGACCTACGGCAACATTGCGAGGCAACGTGTCAAGAAGCCGAAGCGTCAAGTATGGCGAGCTGTGCTAGTGTATGTCCACAGGCCTTCCGTTGCACTCACGAATCACGTTTGATATACGCATATACAGGTGGAGACAGCGTTCAAAGCTTTGGGAAATGTCATCGACACCGTTCTCCGAGAGGCGCAGACATACGTCGCGACAGAGCGCAAACTGCTGCAGGAAGCCAAAGCTATGGCTGACAACACCACGAATGCAGAAATTCTTCGACTGCAACAACAGAATGCTTTGCTCACACGGCTGCTCGAAGCCGAGAAGACAAAATCAGATCGCGCAAAGGATGACCTGATCAAGCGTATCTCCGGCCTTCTGGGCGACTTCACCGCCGAGCGCGATCGTAGCCTGAGAGAGGCATTCTCAGCGATGACGGAGAGCAATACGTCTGCTGAGCAGGAGATGGTGTTGTTGGGCCAGGAGCATGGTAAACGACTCGATGATGTTGTTGGCCGCGGCAAGCAATGGAACCTGGACTTGGAGAAGCGAGGGGTGGAAGGCAAGCGGACGAGAGACAGTGGCATCAAGGTAAGCTAAGACATGTCATCGAGCTAGAGAGTTTCTAAGCTGATGTGTCAGACGATCAATGCCGCTCGTACTGTGATACGCAGTGGCTTGTCCGACGTGCAGAGTTCAGTATTGAACTCGACGTCTATCTACACCGAGAGTCTGAAACGTCAGACTGGAGAATTGGGCGCAACTTGCAGCGAAGGTGCGTCGGTCGACCTGCACGTCTTCCTCTGCCCATCGAAGCTGACGTCCACTTGTAGCATTGGAACGTGTTTCTCGAGCGAAGAGGGCGAGGATCGAAACGACTGATGCATTGGCCGCCGATACACAGTCGACGTATCGATACGTCCAGCGTGGCATTGCGTCGACATCACGCAACATCGAAGCTTCGACCAGTAAGATCGTCGGAGAAAGCTCTGCCTTGGCTACGGCCACCGATACTTATAGATCCTCTGCGATTGGGCACATTGCGAGTCTCCGGCAAGCCACACATTCTCTCATTCAAGATGGTATGAAAGAAGATATGGCGACCGGAGCAACCCCGCGAAAACGTAGTTGGAACTTCGAAGACCAGTGGGAGCTTACGAGGAGCAGGGACGTGCTGTTGAAGGAATGGAGGAGGCGAGGGCACTCTCAAGCCAAGAGCGAGACTTTCCTCGCAGAACATTTGCCCTTGCCGGACGTCGAGGAGCCTGAAGAAGACCGAGAAGACGAGATGGTTGTCGACTCGGGAACACCAGAGGAAGTGGAGGAGAGCATCACGCCGCCCGCTTCGGAACTTGAAGACCTTCCACCACCACAGGTTAAATCCCTCTCATCATCAGCGTCTTCGACATCCTCCTCTATACCCCCACCTCTTGCTGGTTTGAAAAAGCCGACGCAGGGAGTTTTCAGTAAGTTGGGGCTCCCACCTATGGGAACATTGACTGAACGATCGACAAACGTGATAGTGACAAGAGGGACTCGTAGGATTCAACGATGATGCATGTCCTATGTATAGCATCCTCCACCCGTGTAGCCGTTCTCATAATCTTATGACCCTGTATTATATGTCCGAATACCACTTCTTTCAGCACCTCTGTATCGCACTCTGGAGCTGTTCGTTGAGGCCTGAGGCTTTGAGCCCGTGGATGTCGACCAGGAATACGGTACACTCTACAGTGTGGGCGCCAGTGTATTGTGCTTACGTTAGCAACCACTCTCGGCCGCGATGGTCTAGCAGCCACGGCGGCGCGCGACGGGCCCTGCTTCAACCTGCGGAACGACTCTGCGGAACGACTCCTGAAGCGAGCTACCCTTACCCTCTGTATCACCATGGCCCACGCAGGCATCAAAAGTATGTATACATTCTGAAGGATACTGGAAACCTATTCACCTAGGACTGCTATAGCCGTCATCCTCCTATCGTTCGTGCTTGCTGTGGGCTTCCTACTCATCATCCTCTCCTGCGCGTTGTGGGCGAACTGGCTTCCTCTACTTGTCGGTCAGTACCAATGTCATAACTGTTCTGGCTTCCTTTAATCTCTTGTCTATAGCATTAACATTTGTACTCGCACCTCTACCCAACGCGCTGTCGGCGAGCTGCGGAGGCGACGAGTTCTCTGCAGACTATGATGGCCCAGGACGGGGTGACCTGGCACGCTTCATAACCTCTATCATCGTAGTGACGGGGTTCGCCTTCCCTCTCGTCCTCGCCCACTCCGACGTAATCCGCCCGGGAGCATGCGCCATGTCGATCATTGGGGGAGGGTATGTCGCCTCGCGTCGCTCATCGGCATTATCGAGCTCATATATTCGCCTAGGCTGGTCTACGGTACTATTCTAGCATACAGTGCTGCGTTCAGACAGGAAGACTCCGATTTCGATTGATATCCGGTCCATTTCTTGCTACCGCCTCGGGGTCGCAGTACATAAGGACTGTTGTAAGCCCTCCTGTACACTATCCTACACCGTCCTGTCTTCTTGTTCCGTGCGGTGTACACTGGCTAGTACACGTAATAACGGGAGATGTTCCGCAAGTTGTACGAAGGAAAGGCCTCGTTGGCCTAAGGCAAACGCCCATGCGGGGGGCATCGGGTACGTGCTACTTATGAGAAGTCCGTTTCAACCACGGCCCGCAAGTCTCCACGTCCAATAGGGCTGGAGCTGTCCGAGACGTTGAGTGCCCGAATTTCAGTGAGTACGTCGAATCGCCCGCGAGACAAGAATGCGACTGGTAGCTCCGTTTCGTATGACTCCCCGGGAGCTAATCGTCCCATAGGGATGTCTGTTAGCACTCCTTGGTATATCGTATGTTGCGCAGGCTCCAAGGAAAGGTTCGCGACTAGCACCAGCTCTGCGGCTATAACGGGGTCAGCTGAGGAGCTATCGAGCACAGTGAGCACTCACGTGAAAGATTCGTGACCTTCGTCCTGAGGTAGACGAATTCGTTTGGTGGCGGAAGGTATTTTGATCCTGATGGGTCCACGGCGATAGGTGTCGCAGCCTCGCCGTCGTAGCGAATGAGCGACATCTGTACTCTTGCCGTCTCCGTGCACAATGCTTTAAGCATTGGGTGCGTCATACGTTGCTGCCGTAGTGATAGCTCGCCTGACCGCAGTCCCCCAGTCTGTAGTGATGTGAGCTTGAGCGATCCTGCGTAGTTGCATGACTCACTTCTCGCCATCGTCCTTGTACTGTCTTGAAGAGTTCTTCTCGGTACCAAAACAGCTCCCGCTGAGCTTTCTCCTCTGCGGAGGAGAGGTTGGACTTGACGACCACAAACTGTCTGTCTGACAGAGTGGGTATCGGTCGTGACGTTTGCTCTTCAGACAGGAGAATCTTCCTGACTGGAAGTACGATGCTACAGCCAGGTCAATGCGCCATTCTACTTCTCCCTCAAGGTCACATACCGTGTTGTTGATCCAGGAGGCACGAGAGCGGTTGTTGACATGTGGTCTTAAGTAGCAGTCCGTGACTACGTGCCCGCTTTCTGTATGTGTGTCCACTCACCAGGTTCTTTCCGCTCGAATGTCACCTCGAAGGGCGAGCCATACGTATTTCGCACGTCGACGGAAAAGAGGCACCAGTCTGCCACGTCATCGACATCGAAGAGTGCTCTTCGAGCCCTGCCAGCGGGGGGTCATCGTCATCTTGAGTTGTCGACGCAAACGCGGTAACCCTTGAGTACGGAGAGATATCCATGGCGTGGCACTCGAGCATATGATAGACGGTCACAACGACCGGATATGAGAGCTGCCTCGTGTGGAAGACGTCTGGCGGCTTCTCCTCCAGCATTTCCTGATGTCGATGAATGTAGGCGTAGGAGAGGTGGACGGCCCCGCTTGTACTGGATGTGCATGTCTGAGATTGGTCGCATGAAAGCTGATCCATTGCACTCACCATCCCACCTTGCCGAAGCACTTCACAGACACAGTGGTCTTCTCGCCGGGATCGACCCGAGAGGTGTCGCGCTCATTGTCCCATGAGAACACAGGCCTGTGGATGAGGTCGTACTCCGTCTCGTACGTCTCGAAAACGGACAACTCCCCCTCAGCGAGGGCTTGCTGTCCTGGTGCAATCGTCGAGTCGTCGAATGTGAGGCGGATGAGATCTATAGGGAGTGACGAAACGTTCTCCAAGGTGAGACGTATTGTTGATCTGGGCAAATTGTCACCTCAAAATCAAGTATCTCAAGAGCAGTATCGACTGACGTTTCGCCGTTGTATAACATCACTGCTGCATGAGTAAGTGATGTCCGTCGTATCCGCAATAGGGGCTGCTCCGGTACGACCTTGCACTCCAGGAACCAGAGGGAAGCCGTCTTGGAAGCCTGTTTGCTGTCCCGCTTGCTCATCCTCTTCCAAGGGAGAGACTCAAGACCTGCGTACTTGGCCCGCCCCACTTCAGACTCGATCGCACTACGTCTGCGCGACCGTGTCTCCTCTGCCTCCTCAGTCGAAAGCGGGAGTACATATTCGCGGGGCAGGCCTCCTGGTGCCTGGACAACACATCCTCGAATCGTCAACGTGCCGGGTTCAACAGCCTTGCCGGTCATCGTGACAGGATGATAGGTGTTGGCTGGAATGGTGATAGGCATTGCTTCTGATTCAATCCGCACGCCGTATGTACTGGGGCAAATGATGAGTCGAGCCAGAATCAATGTGATATACAGACCCGTACCTCAAAGCAAGGCTCTCCAATTGGAGGTCGAACACGAACGGATTCCTGAGAGTCATGACAACCTCGAATCTCTCGTTCTGCACCAAAACGCTTTGGGTCTGGACGGAGGTGCCAAGATCAGCCAAGTTATGCGCGGTGCCTTTCGTGATTAACTACCTGTCCTGGCGCGACCTTCCGTGGGTTGTACAAGAAAGGATCCTTGGCGCCTGTCAGGATGGTGTTTACACCTGGCTGATCACCCGCCCGGGCTAGTAGTGACAGTGGCTTTTCGATTGGCAAACGAATAAGAGGTAGGCTGGATGACATCGAATCAGCAAGTGCCTTCACAGAGAGGTTGCCTGACGTACGGCAGCATTTCGATACTGACAATGGGCTTGCCAGCCCAATACTCTACCGTTCGTCTGTCTCCTCTTCGAATTGCCGTGGTCAGAGCGCGTGTTGCTGTGTGGTACAGATGAATCTGATCGCTCTGACTCATGACGGGTGTAGTGTCCTGAGAGAAGACAGTGAAAACTGAGCCACCGAGGGATAGTCTACAGCAATATTGTCAATCAAAATCCCTGAAGTCCTGATGAGACAGCTCACCCGGTAGTGCCTCTGCGACAGCAATAGCTTCCCGGATGATGCCGATCTGCAGCTCTGGCCACCCGAAGGGGTCTTGGGGTGGCTCAGTTGAATCTTCCTCTTCTGCATCGTCAGCGG
The DNA here is from genome assembly GCF_022376445.1 of Fomitopsis serialis. NCBI lineage: Eukaryota > Fungi > Basidiomycota > Agaricomycetes > Polyporales > Fomitopsidaceae > Fomitopsis > Fomitopsis serialis. The sequence continues at coordinate 289,574 of NW_025954992.1, read as the reverse complement.
CATCGCCATTGGACTCTGCCGCAAGGGCGCCGATGTCGACGAGTTTGACAGACTCAATGTCTACACCATGGACCCTGCAGATATGCTTGATGATCCGCAACACGCTCTCATTCCCTTCCACTCTCGGGTTCTCTCGCACCCCAACTGTCCCCGATGTGGTTGAGGCCTTACTCATCGGTGCACCTTGAATGCCAAGACCAACCCCGGATGCGCGAGCCCCACTGCTTTCCCCTCGTCCGCACACGATTAGATCCATGATAGAACCGAGGAGCTCTCGAAGGATATAGGCCTCTTTACGAAGATAGCCGAGTGCACCGAACATGCCTGCGACTGTCTGCAGTACGCCGATCCGTTCTCGAGCTGGGACATGGAGCAGCCAGGGACCATGGACTTGGGAGAGTATTCCAGCGATTTGCGTACGAGTGATCCCAGTGATGGTGGCGAGGCGTTCTAGCTCGGCGTATGACGCCCTCGTACGACCATTGACTACGGTTACGGTGACACCGTTGTGGTCGGTATTGGATAACGCCGTGCTGGAAGACAAGTAGGGATTGGCTCCCGGATGCACCATCTTCCCAAAAGCATGGGGGCCCCACCCCTTGGCAGACCATATAGCAAAAAGCAGCGATGTATGCCGGATGACAGATCGAGAGTAAAGATATGCGAGCAGGGGTAACGCCCGCTCGGGTTCGGAATGAGGTGTACTCTTGTGGTAGAGAGAAGTAGCCTGGGTCAGCTTGTCTACGATGTCTTGCCACGGCTCTTTCTCGTCGGTACCATTTGCCTGCATTGTCACAGAATCAATGTCGACTCAGCTATCAAAATAATCAACCGACCGTTGCACTGCCGGATGACCATGCTTCGATGACAGGTATGGTGGCCAGACCTTCCAGAGCTGCCGCATGCCATGCAGTATCATGAGGGGACCCTTTGAAGAGGGCGATTGCTTCCGTGTACCTGTAGGGGTCGCAATGAGAGATTGGACGCCGTCAACCACGACAAGAGCTTATGACGTACCATATTTGTGAGTCTGCGTGCCTTCCCGCCATTAGAAACAAGTCTGCGAGCACCTTGAAGAGCCGCCCGTGAGACGAAGCCGTTCCGATGATATTGGGTCTTTTCTTCGCCGTCACAGGAGTGCTAGGCAGACTTGCCGTCCGGCTCGGGACAAGACCAGGCCCAGATGACATGCGCTTGAGAGCCGCAGGTGTCTTGTGTTTGGCTGAACCATTCGTGGTGCCTAAATCTGGTTGACTGTTGAACGAAGGCAATGGAGGTAGCGAGTCTCGATGCGCAGTCTCCGGATCTAAGGACCGCGGTAGATCTGACGCTGATGGAAAGGAAGGGAACAATGAAGCGTTGAGATACTCATTACCAAGTGGGCTCTCTAGTGATTGCATCTGTCACAGTTGCATGAGCAGTATAGGACGTAGCATGATCGCACTGACCACTGTTGCAAAATCGCCGAGTATTTGGGAGCACAAGCCAGCGAGTAGTGTGCTAATATGCACACGCTTGTTGGCCATCATACTAGGAATGACAACAAGCCCAGGAAACTTGTCTCCAAGATCCAGGTTCGCGTCATTCTCCTCGAAAACGAAACAGTTCTGGGAGACAGGGAAAGTTGCCTTGTGTAACGACAAATCCTTCACAGTAGACTTGAAAGATGCCAGGGTCGTCGATATAGAGTCCGAATGCGAGCAGGAAGCGATCCCAACAACACCTAAGGGAAATTCAGAGGGGCGAAACAGGGCGAGGGGATTATGCGCTGCGGCAGGAGCATGGGATTGGTAGCTCAAGTGAATGTGACCGCTAGCGAGAGGGCTGGGCATAAAGCGGGCTATGATGGAGATGAGCACAATGTGACGGAAGCCTAAAGGGTACTCACCCCGTTCATCCTTCGACTCGGCCGGTATATCACCCAGAGGTATACTCTCAATACTTCGGAGTTCCGATGCCCATCGATCAAAGGTCGACCGACGGATGCTCCCAACAGGTAATAGGAGTATTTGTACGTGAGCAAGAGATGCGAATGCAGGGGGTTCCATGCCAAGAGTGCGAGTGGAGGTTGCAGCGGACTGGATGGTAGGGTCCGCGATTCACTCTTGCGCACGAAGCGACTGCGAGGTCGTTGGTCAGTGGATCTCGTAGCAGTTTGCTTTGCGAGGCGATCTTGTCAGGTCGAAGAGGGGATGCGGCCGTGTGCTCGCGGGGACACTGCATAGGCTGGTTGTCCGAGGTGGCTGCTCGCGACGGACGCGTATAACGCCCACGTGACTCATATAGTGATGAGGCGTAGGTAGGACACGTCTGTCGTTCGAGTCGACGTCCGTCCCATGCCCCGGTGAAGCGTCGATCTCTGGGAAACAACGGCAACTCCTCTACATGATATGCGCACCTGTATTTGGAATATCGGAGTCCTGCTCGTACATCGAGGAGCAGTGGCAGGGAACTCAGATTGAGGAGAACGAGCCCGGGATCGCAACCCTCCTTCCCCGATACTTCTGGTTGGGACAGTTCAGTCGAAGACCCATGGTAAACGGATTACTATCATACATATTCGACGCGTCGACACACCTTGACCGCTAGGCCATGAGCGACAAAGCCACGGGAGGAGCGATGCTGTTCGCTTCTGCATCGATCTTCATTTATTATACAGCTTGGACGATCCTGTTGGTGAGTCTAGTCTCTGATAGTAGCCTATGAGATTCTCATGACGCTGTGTTCACAGCCCTTCTTCGACGTTTCCAGTCCCGTACACGAATACTTTCCCTCGCGCGAGTGGGCTGTGCGCATACCAGCATTCGTCTTGGTTGTCGGCATATCAGCTATATCACTTTCCTTGGCCTCGCGATAGTCAAGGACCAGCAGCAATAGACCACTTTGCTTACACGGCGAAGGTGATCACTGTTACACGGGTCTATATGTACGTTGTATTAAATAGCTATACACTGCGCAGCAGTCTCGACAGTCTGTTGTCCATTTTAGCTCACTATTCGTCGCCCTCTCTCTGGAGCCGTATCCTGTCGGTGAGCAGCAAACAGCTTGTCTTCCGCGCGCAGCTCAGTCACAACCTGATTGACGAAGTAATCGAACGGGAGATCTGGAGGCGGTCCACTCATACTGCGCGTCACACGCATAAGCTGTAAACCTGATCAATACTAGGCAGGGAGCAGACCGCTTCGGACCAACCTTAGATTCGCCTCGCATGACGCCTCGGAGTCGCTCTAGTATAATGAGCTCTGATGATGCATCAAGAACGACCGAGCGCGACTGGCGCAAGAACAACAACAGATCGGCGACAGAGGTCCACACCGTTGAGGCCATCGGCTGCGGAAAGAGTTCAACACGGTCGGCCAGCATGAGAAGACGGCACCTACCGTGACGCTGCCCGCGTAGACTTCAGCTTCCAATACGCTCATGACTCTCTCGAATGGAGGCCATAGCTCGTTCCAGATCATCTTCGACGTGAGCATAGGCTCAATTCCTCGAAAATTCCCTTCCTGAACATCACCGAAAACGTCAGCGGACCGTTGCTTCTGAGCGTCGACGTGTTGCACAAGCAAGAGCCAGAGTTTGATTGAGGCATATGCGCCGCTGATGTCAGTGTGGTTGGGACTGTGCTGCAGTGTTTGATACGATGGTGCGAGGCGCTGGAAGCCGGCCAACGAGTTGCAATAGGCGGGTACGAAAGAAGCGAAGTGATCGAGTACTAGAGACGCCGACCTGTTGTGCCGACTCTGCAGCGCAGCCAAAATCAGGATGTTCCACGCGCGAAGCGTTGCGGTGCGTTGCTAGTCGGCCTGTTAGTGTCAAGCTTTCGTGGCTTTCGTGTAACTCACCCAGAGCCTTAATGCACCAGTCTGATATTGGGCAATATCGCACAGCAAATTGGCTGCACCGAGTAATGCATCAAAGGTGAATAATGTAACGTTGTCACGCCCCAGCTGGCTGTCGTGGCACAAGAATGAGAGTGCATCCGCGCTAAGCTTGTTGACTTGTTCATTAGTAAGGACAGCAGCTTTCGGATTGTTTGGACCCGCCGCGATCGTGACGGACATCGTCTAGTGTGATGCGTATATCAGTAGGGCTGACTTGGGATGCTAAGCTCTACACACCTCGAATAACGATGCGAGAGTAGTTCCGGATACACGGGCCCTTATGTACACGCCATCTGCAGTTGTCTCGAGTAAGACGAGCAGGATAGGGTTGACAAGCGGTACATCAGTGCCCTGTGCAGAGGCAGCCGCTCTTCGGTACAATTGGGAGGTAACCTCAACAACGCGCGTGAGGCTCGCCGCCGAGATGGCACAGCGAGTCAGTGTTGCTCTCAGAAAAGTTTCTAGGTATCCTAGTAGATCCTACAGATTTATGAGGTGACAATAACAGATCGAGTAAGGGTTCACATACTCGGCTTTGTGCCTTGTGGTGCTGGATGAGAGTGTCCGCGAGTATGATGAGGGGACTGGGTTAATTGTACCTTGGGGCCATTCTGCGGCTCGGCGCGCAACGCCGGTGAGCCAGATACCAACAGCTAAGTGGAGAGCGTGGTTGTAACAAACGGATTTCCATGAAAGAGTATGGGTTACCTTGTAGCATGTCCATGCTGAGCCCTGTATGATGCACCACCTCCACGTACGTGCACACATTATCCACGACTGTCTGGAAAGAGTCTGGGTCGTTATCGAGTGATTTGGTCATCGTGTCGCGCAAAAGGATATCCTTGAGTCCGCCTTGCATCGCGACTCCACGAGATGCCTTCCCACTGGGCATAAGGGCATGTCGCAGGCAGATGAACGCATCCGCTGACAACGATCTCTTCACGAACGTATTAGCGCGGGCGAAATACGGAAAACGATAGTAAGCATACTTTGAACAAAGCGTTCATTATCCCTCCGGATGCGAAGCTTGATAATGATATAAGCAAACATGAGTACGCAAATAGGAAGTCCACCTTACACTGATAACACCGCAACTAAAAACGCCTTGCTCTGCTCGACCAGTACGTCGTCCCCATTGTGCTCGTGATCGAGGCGTGCCATGAGTTTGAACACCGATTCGATAGCCTCGCTGCCAGGGTACTCAGGAATAACCAAGCATAGTATATACGAACACTCACATTGGGAAGTTCCCTGCCATCGTTGACCATCGCTTGATGAATATTTGACAGATTGACAAGGCCAGTTGTCGCAGCTCGTAGTTGATATCCTCCAGGACAAGATCCAAGGTCCGACGGACAGCTTTGCGAAGACCGGCTTGCAGATGTCGGAGTGGTCGACTGTCAAAGTCATGCTTGTAGAGGATGATGATGAACGACTTGAGAATGTTCTTGGAGGTGATGAACGGGAGTGCCATCATGTCTTCAGTTGACACCAACAGCTCGATGAGCACGTCAACAAAAACCGACCCGACAAGCAGAGACGAGGTCGTTTCGTCTTCGAAGTAATGTCCGCCTATCATCGAAGGTGCCACATCGTATGATTGTGCGGAGTCAAGTACCAGCATGAGATCGTTCAGGCATATTAACGCCAAGTCAGGGACTCGACCAAGATCTTGGAAGCGAACGTGAAAGCTACGCCCGTTGGGCGCTGGCACCATCGAGACCGTTTGGAAGCCGATGACCCGGACGAGCTGGTCCTTGACCTTCAAGAGCGACGTGCGGTCTATCGCTATTCCGCTGGTGATCATTCGTAAGGCCAGGGAAAGCAGCGAGATCTAGGTCAAATTATATCGGCCGAACGCCAGAAGGTGGTAGTAAGCTGCATACCTTCAACTGACCGACCTCAGGGTCCATGCGTACATGGTCATCGGATGGCCCTTCAAAAGATAACCCGTACATGGCCTACGGCAGTAAGTGATCTACATAAGTAATCCTGTTGTGAATTGCGGACTTGGCGCACCAGGTGATCTGCGGCCAGCTCATCATTGTCCCGTTGCATAAAATCATGTTCGATTAGGCTCTCCGTTACTATTCCCCAGCGTAGCACTGGTCGAGGTTCAGATTACAATTTGAAGGTAACGAATTGAGCGCTCACAGTGCCACGTAGGAAAATGTGGTTGCAGCTGATTCAGAAACGAGACTAGCTGCGCACGGTCAGAGATTGGCGACGTAGCCAGAACGTCCTGCCAGCATACTGCTATGGCATCGAAGTGGGCCTGCAACAGCGTATGGCACCATGTATCCACAACTGATCTGACCTCTTCCTGTTGGTGGCATTAGCAATCTCAATCAAACCGGATAGCTTGAACGTACTCTGTCATCGGCCCATAAGCAACTGAAAAAGCGATAGATGATCGTCACGATGCTTGTGCGCCACTGACGTCCTTCGACATTGAAGGCCGGATTGGTGACGTCTAAAATAACGCGAAAACAATGGAGGGCGGCCTGCAATCTGGATCGATAGACATCAGTCTGCGGCGTCAGTGGATTTTAAGCAATTGCACCTTGTTTCCCATGGACTGTCGCGGGCGAAGGCACTGCCGAGTAGCGCATGTAGAGGGTTGGGATCCACCACAAGGATGCGTAGGAGGAGGGCAGGCCTGACTAATGAGATACCGGGTTGCTGGACGCCATAGAATCGCCAGGCGCTGTGAGATTCGTGAGTCGATAGATGATTAGATGACTGTGTCTGATTTCACTGACCAGTCAGACAGTAGATTGCCATTCTGCAAGACAAAGTTGTCAACCTCGTAAGACTCGATGAAGGGTGCTTCGTTCATGAAGGCGTCAAGGAACTTGGCAATCAGACAAGCTATCTCGTCGATGCCTGTCTCCACGTATTTGTGCAAGAGACTCATGAAAGATGTACTGATGACTACCGTATCTGACATTGTCAGGTTCCTTGCATGTAGTTTCCGTCTATTCCCGGTCGTAAGGTTCGGGCGTTCTGAGCGGAGATACATATGCGCACCTGGACGGTAATCCCGCAATCTCTGCTTCAGCTATGAGTCCCAGCTCCAGACGTTCTTCCTCTCACAACCATACAAGAGAAGACAGATAGCCAGCGAGTGCCTAAGAAGCGTGATACTACATTGTCTACATTGTCAGTAATCGCAAATAGTCAGCGATGTGAAGCGTCGACGCTCACATATTGCTGACGTTGTCCCTTGCGTGGAGAGCACTGATGACTTGCTGCGCGAGGTGTCCATGGATTTCCGTCACCAACGACTGAAGTTCCTGGCGTCCCACAGATCTCAGCCATGTAGACCACATGACAGCTTTGATCAACAGAGAACAGTCTGCCAGGCCAGTATCGAATCGCAGCGCAAGTGACGCTAGCTGCATAAAGGTCTGAACGGAGATATCCACGCCGGAGCGGACGCAAAGACACAACCAGTGAATGGTTTCTTGAAAACCTTCTTGACTTCCCATCGCCGTCTCCACTAGCACTCGCAATGCGCTGCTGGCGGCGAGGTCGGATGTGTCTGCCACCGACCTCCTTGATTCTGCGACAGTGCTGAAGCGTTGGGTCGCCTCTACCTCCCTGTTAAAGAGTCGCACAAGAGACGGTAGAGGCTATGGGTCAAGGGATTCGTTAGCATACCAGCGCAATCATGGAGTATGCACTCATACCTCCAGGTCTAGACTCAGAGAAAGGGCTCTCCTTAGCCACAATTTGAATAGGTCGTCGAACGCAGTGAAAACAACAGAGACGTGATTGAGTTTGACAATCATGCCAAGTAATTTATCTACGGAAGCATGTTGTCGCTTCTGAGAGTTTGTGAGCTCAGTAGATCCGGGAACTACCAACTTGCGCACCATTTGTTTGTCATCAGCATCCTTACCAAGAAATATTCGTCCGCCAACTCGCCGTCTTCAGCGATATCCACGAGTACGTCGTACAGCATCGTCGTATAATCGTCTATATTCAAGTCGTGGAGTGCTAATAGCCATGTCGATGCATGTTTCTCGAGCAAGGTTCGACGCGCTGCAACATAATCTCCGCCATTGGTAGAGCTCGTCATTGCGGGTCGTGCTTGTGTTTGTGAAGGCCATGTTGGCATCTCGGACCCTGCACGCACACCCGGCAGACTACGCCCCTTTGCGACATAATCACGAAGCATGATGGCGAGATTGTGTTCCTGCACGAGACAGTTATTAGCGGACTGAGATTGTATAAGAAGTAGGTACTCACTTCGGACACAACCCACGAGATGACGGCTGCGCAAAGTCTCCGCAATGCATAATCAGTCATGAAGCCATCTGGCCAGAACCTCCGCACAAGCAGTAGTAAGCCACCCTCGTTCACGGACAAGTCTAGATCAGACAGACAGGCCTCGACAGCAGAGACAAGGGTTTCGACGTCGGGAGAGGCCTCAAGACCAATAGGGAGCGGTGAGAAACAGCGCGTATCTCGACGGTTGAATGTGTCGTCAAAGACCAGAGGCTGGTTGTCGAGTCTCTGAAAGAAACCCAAATGCGCCAAGTGGACCAGGGCATGTTTGGCTGCCGCTTCAGCGTGCAAATGCAGCTGGCTACCGAGTTGGTCTCGGATGTGTGCCAGCGAGAAAATCTCGTATGAGAAAGACGAGGGTTCCGTCGTATCGCCTGCCAACATGTCTGGTCGGTCGACGGCAAGGAAGTTGGACGCGTTCGGTGCTGTCGAGCCCAGCTCGACAGCGGGAGCTTTGATTATACTCGCCATGAACGTGAGAATGCGCCAATCGAAGAGTAGCGATACCTCCGAGGTCTGAAGTCCGTTCTCCAGCAGATGGTCTGCAAGTACCGTGGAGACTGGCAGTTGGTTCGATTCCAAGTAATCCTCGTACAGAGACACCGTATGGTGTAGCTCAAATTCGTGGAGCGGGGATTCCGAAGTTGGCGAAGTGGGTTCGCCATCCTTCGCTACGACGACAGAGCCGAGGGCAATCCCATGCTGAAGAATATTGAGTTGGAGCCAAAGAATGGCGTGGTACACGGAAACTTCTTCGTAGGTCTTCCGCGCAAGCTCGTCTTCGTCCAGAGTCAAGTCGCGATAATGATCTCTGAACGATCTACGCAACAAAGACCATTCGATTGTCACGGACGCGTCGTCGATGGCTATCGACCGGCAGCGGGGGAGGGTACTTGTTGTCCGTTCCAAGCAGGACGAATGGACGTATTGTTTGCAGGACGTGCACCTTAGCCCCTGCATACTGCAGCCCCAGAGCGGTCGACGGCACAATAAGCACAGGGTGAGGCTGAACATATTTACGAGCCGGAAGGTATGCTGGCCTTTGGTCACGGCAGCAGTGTAATTTTCGCGTCTGTGAGGCGCGACGTGACAGAAACGGTAGACGGCAATCCTCTGTCGGTCGCCCTCGTTAGCCACTGAGTATTGCGAGAATTGGCTTCCATCCGGATAGTCATAGCAGTCGAAGTGTACTGCAGTCATGCAGAACGGGCAAAGGAGCCCAAATCCAGTGATTGTCCTGCTACATGCATGGCAGTCACCCCGCGATATGCCTTCAAACAATGTAGGCATCCTCCGTGCATTAAAACGCCACGGGACGAATTGGTGCGCATGCGAATTTTCTTGCGCTCTACGGCCATACACCGTGCCTTGCGTAGCACGGTTCAGGGACGCGGAGTAGGAGATCATAGGAAACGCTTTAGCGATCGCCAAGTGACCGAATGACCTTGGCCAATATGAGGATAGAACCGACAGTGCAGAGTATCTCGCCCGGGGTGTGTGGTAAGCGACGACTGACAGAACATCCAGGTAGACGTCTGGTTTGGCTTCGAGCATCCTGCCGAGCAGACGGTGGAACCGATGGATGATTGGCAATTGCGATATTCCAGTAATCTCGACCTTCTCAAGAATAGAGGCGAGTAAAGCAGGGATGAAAGAGGATAGCTGATAGATCGCGAGATCTTGACCAGGGGCAGAAGTCGACCGACTTCCGACGGCCGCGGTGTCGCCAGCCTTGGACCAACGTCGCCAAGTGGACTCTGGATCTACGGCAGGGCTACCGTCGTCTGCTTGCTCGACCATGATAGAAACCATCGGAGGGTCACCCTGACTTGAGCCTCCGAATGAGGTATCTGCAGAGGAAAGACGATGAATGATCTATGATGTGTGTAACCAGCGAAAATCTGACCTGCTGGCGTGGCGCTGAGGGAGCTCCTCAGTCGATTGAAATGATCGACCGTAGGACCTATTAATCCTTCGTCGAAGAAAGCCAGAAGGCGCGCATGCATGACTGGGTCGAATGTATGAAAGGCAGGGATAATTGCGAACGCGACCTGCGACAGTATGCTCGGGTCATGCCGATGTGAATGAATGAGGAATTGCGCTACATCTAAGCTGACGGACTGCAGAGCGTTTGGAGGCCTAGAAGGACGAGGCGAGGCTATTCGGAAACGACAATCCTCAGCGACCACGGAGGCCAATATCGCAATACACTGGGATAAGAGGTGCGTTGTGCTTCGCGTGCCCGTAATGGTCGTGGAAGAAGGGCGCGAGCCGTTGGAGGATCTTCGTCCCACGCTACGCCTGTTGCGCATAGAGTCTCTGGGTTTTGTACTTGGGTCAAGCATGACACTACCTTCACACTCTCAGCACGGTGAGACGGCAGAAAATGAAGTTAGGCATGCCTGTCATTGAGAATGTCCCACTTCTGTGCGGTAGATATGATCAAGACGTCCTTGAGCTGGCTCATCAAGTCGAACGTAGTGTCGGTTGTGAACACGGCGTCGTCCTCCAAGTCGCTGTCGCTGTCGTCGGCTTGCATGCCCTTGAGAGCCTTCGCTTCGGACCTGGTACGCCTGTGCTTGACAGCACCTTTGACGGACTGGACAACAGCCCCTATTCCTTTCTCCGTCTGCGTGACGACATTCTGTATCGTCTGCAAACTGGAGGGAGGGAGAGGCCTGTTCTGCAACTGCGACAAGATATGCGCGAGTAGTTTGCGGGATTCATTGCGAGCCCTGCTACTGCCAGAAGACTGTATGGGTTTTTCAGTCTCAACCGGGACATTCTCGACGGTGGGAGAGACGGAGATGCGAAGAGCTGGGAGGACAGACTGAGACAGACTCCGCGCGCGATCCCTTGCGCTGGTAGGCGTGCCCAGGCCCGGTGAGAAGGGTGCACCGTCTCTCCTTGCGTCTACGACGCTTGTGTCGACGCGGAGAACAGGTGTGGTCATTGTCGAACGGAGGTGATGAGCATGCCAGGTTCGGGGAGACGAGAGAGCACGACCGGATGTGTCAGGCGCGAAGGTAGCGGGATGTTATTTAAATAGACGCCCATATGTGACGACGCGACGCGACGTCTGGTCAATGCGTGATCGATCCTCGGTCCGGACGTGTCTTGCAGCTTGCTCTCACCCCAGACCACACTGCTCTGCATACGTCCCATTTACGAGACACGAAACGCTGAAAATACAGACATGCCGAAGAGAAATGCGACGCGCGACACCCACAAGCGGCCCAGAAAGCAGGATATCCTCGACACTTTCTTCGGCGGTTCCAGCTCTCCGCCTCGTCCCGAAAGGCTTCCTGCAAGTGGGAGTCGTAGATCACGCCGAGGACGCACTTCTGATCCAGCTGTTGCGAAAAAAGTAGTTCCAGCGCTGGATGAGGACGGAAGTCAGAGCAGCGATGTCGGTGCGATCCATTTCGAGACAGCGCCTGCTACTACCACAGAGGAGGACGACCTCAAGAGCTCACCGCGTCGCCCTACGAAGAAGCGTATGCTGAGGAAGAAGAGGGCAGATAGCGACGAAGAGAATGATCCCCAACAATCGAGCGAGGAGGAAACGGGTGTGCCTACCACATGGAAGCGTAGTAGCAAGGCTGCCGGGAAGCGGAGGGAGGCTGTGGTCGTGGGTGATGAGGACGAGGAAGAAGTGCAGCCGCGCAAACGCAAGCTTGTGAGGGGGCAGCGACCGCCTTCCCCGGAAGAGGATAAGGACGACTTGTTGGGTGAAGTTGATGAGCATAGTAAGCGAAGATACTTACGGCGGCCATACGGGCATTGATTGCTGATTCTGCGGTCAGGGATCATTAGTTCCCGTCTGCGCTCTCGCGACACAAAGACCGCTTTTCAGAAGAATCTTGAACGATTGCAACGTGAGAGGGCCGTCTTCTCTAGTGCTGTAATTGGTCTATATTGCTCCTATAGGTAAGAAGCGGGGTCAACCGGTGGCTTCAACGTCCACATCTGCCGACGACGACGACGACGACGAGGTCGATGATGCGCCGTTCGCCGATGCAAGACCTGGCAAATCCGGCAAAAGGGATACTACACCAGACGAAGACGGCGATACAGAAGAGGACGACGCATTCATCGTCGAAGACGATAATGCTGCTGCACCAGAGCTTCCTGCCGAGTTCAGCATGAACACCTTTCAAGACTTGCTTCATCATTTCAAAATCATCTGTCAATTCTTCGTGCACCTCGCCGTGCACGAACCAGACGAGAGGGAAGATATAAGAGCCGACCTCGTAAAGAGTGCGTGTTACGTCTTCCCGCTTGCTCGAGCTTCTCTCAAGCTTAACGATGAGCTTTCTAGACCAGTACTTCGCTGTACCGCTCCAGATCGCTAGACGGAAGCTGTTGGGCATGCGGGACTCGCTTGTTACGTCCTCGGTCTGGCGGACGGATTACAAGAAATCGCTGGAGACATACCCAGACTTTGAAGTATATGAACTGGACTTTGCCGTTCACGGCTGTGACGCCTGTCACCTCGGCTCGCGGATGTCGACTCGTGTTGGTAGACTCAGTGGGTTGCCATACGAGCCTGAGACTTTCGAGGTTCGCATATATTTCGCCCATCATGGTGACTACACTGAGTACCTTTTGAACACTTCGATGATCAGACATTCGGGGAACAAGAAAATTCAGAAGAGGACGACGATGAGGATGCGGAACACGGCCGCCGTCACAAGAAAGAGTTCAACTTGGGCCGATTCTGTGCGGCAAGAACACGCGTCTTCCACAGGTTCTCGCATTGGGAGGTGCATGCGGTTGGCTCCCCCTGCTCATCTCTGGTCGCTTATTTATCTTCATCTTCAGTACGCTCTATTCAGGGTACTGTCTCAGGAGGTGGATGAATTGCGCACTGGAGCTGGCGCTCGTGGCTTCGTCCGTGTCGCCTATGCGCGGGGGCCCAGCCTCCCGATGATCTATCTGACGCCGATGGTATAATGGACTGGCTCGACCAACGAGGCATCATCAACATCGAATGGCAAAAGGTGAAAGATATGATGGAGAGTGCGCGGAACCTTGAGATGAAAGCAAAGAAGGGTGAAGACGATGATTGAGTTCAATCTGGTCTATTTTCGAGGTGATGTGTACTGTACCGGGCTGGACTACTACCTGCGAATATGCTATCAGGGGTTCCTATGTTGCCCAGCACTTATGCAGTGTGGTCAGTTTCAAGTCAGTATTTGGTACGTTGTGCTGTGAGCAAATCGCCAAGCAGCTTGGCGGGCACCGATCGAGGACTGTGTGCCCAGTGTGTGCCTGCGGGAGGCATGCGCGCCTTGGTTACTTAAACGCTATCAAACGTCTGATCCATCATGTCACTGCAACGAAACCGAGCAAAACACGAGCACGGCCACGCTCCTCCTCCGACTCGGAGTACTTAGCATGGTTTCTGCCGTCGCAGCTTGACCAACGACCCCGATGGCAGATTATGACCCTCTCCCTGCCCCCGCCTCATCCTCCGGACACCGACGCGTCCCCTACTTCCGCCATGTGCGCTTCCGTCGACAGACGCGGCTTTGTCTGCTGGCCGGCCTACTCACCATCATCCTCGTATTCGTTCTGTCCTCGGGCACGGTATGGCGAGACATAGGATATCTGCTTCGCCCAGTATGGGATACGCCGCCAAAGCCCTTCCAAGTCATTCCTCACTACGACCACCCAAATGTCTCAGCTGGCGACCTCTGCGAGTTGCATGGCTGGCAGAGACGACAGAACAACGTCAAAATATGGGATGCCACTATATTCAGCGTGGAGCTTGACTTACTGGAGATCCGGATGCGGGAGCTGTACGCTGTCGTCGACCACTTCATCATCGTAGAGAGCAATTCCACGTTCACTGGGTTGCCAAAACCTCTCATCTTCGCGGAGAATCGCGATCGCTTTGCGTGGGCGGCCGACAAGATCTTCTACCGTCCCATCAACCTGCCACCCAACCCACCAGGGCCGAGACATGCAGACACGACCTGGCAGAACGAGGGGCGCTCGCGCCGGGAGATCAACGACATTCTTCGCGCCCAGGGTGCGCAAGCGGGGGACCTCCTCATACAAGCAGACGTCGATGAGATACCGTCGTTCCGTACTATCGAGTTGGTACGCGCGTGTGAGGGGTATCCCGGCGTCCTCCACCTCAGGCTACGCGACTACATGTATTCGTTCGTACGGATGCTTCCGGAGGTCGAGGAGGGAGGTTCCTGGAGAGCATCGGTCAAGACATGGAATCCGGCGGGGCCCGGCTATACAGGGTACTCGCATGGACGGCAGAGTGATGTGATTCTGGCCGACGCGGGCTGGCACTGCTCGTGGTGCTTCAAGTATTTGGAGGACTTCCGCTTCAAGATGCGAAGCTATAGTCATTACGACCGTGTCACACGACCGGAGAAACAGCTCGAGCCGTCAGAAATTCAGCGCAAGATCTGCGAGGGGAAGGATGTATTTGACATGTATCCGGTGAGCCACGCCCCGCTTTATCTGTGGAACGAGTGCTCACCATTGTACTTGCAGGAGGCATATTCATTCGATAGCCTGTACCGTTTGCTCGGTCCATACCCCTTGACGCCTTCATACGTCGCAGTGCCATGGTGGACAGTACAAAACGCAGAGCGATTCGATTACCTTCTCCGGCAGGATAGGTGTTCGCGAAAGCTTGGCCCCGCAGACGACTGATGAAGGAGTTACCGGCAGGACGATAGCAGTCACGCCAATTGAGGCTTAGTGGCACTTCATCTAAACTATTGTATTTGTATCTGTAGAAATATGCCTCTCAGTATAGTCAATCAAAACAAAACCGACAGCGAACGATATCAGTGCACAACAGCTTGAACATATGCTGGCCTCTTTCGCAAACAGTTGCTGCGGAGGGCGCACGGCGCGCTCTGAGATCTGATCTTGCGCCCCTGCAGGCGGCAAAAGCCGTAGGTAGACGCCTGTACCACAGACTTGGCCTCGTGGCTTAGTGGCTGAAGCCATAGCTTCGTTCGAACTCGCACTTGGTTCTCACCGTTTGGACGCCTCTCCTGCTGAGTCGAAGGATGTCGTACTACGCAGCTCGTTCCGGCACGGGCTTCCAGTATAACCCCTTTCAAAGCTACCCACCGACAGGGACATACCCAACGACGTCTTACTCGCCGTACCCACCGACAGGTGTTACCAGCTACGGAGCAGCATGGCCTTATCAGGCGTATAGCTACTATACGCACCCACAGCAGCAGCAACAACAGCAGCAACAGCAACAGCAACAGCAACCAGCTACTTCTTCGACCACGAAACCTGCAGCGACCATTTCTACTTTCCAGAGCACCCCGACTGTGACAACTCCCTCGACGACCGCTCCTCCTCGGCCTGCACCCGCGCAATATACGTTCGCACAGACATATACCCCGTCCTCGTCGGGACTCACGTCCACACGGAACTCGAAAAGACAGCCCACCTTCAAAGGCTTGTTCGCCAAAGAATGTGCGTCGACCGTCTTGAGCGGTTCTTCGTGACCTGACCAGGAGCCAATGCCATCAGTGCGCAACTTGATGTACGGCTTCGGCGACGACAGAAACCCTGCCAACGATACGGTCAACGTGATGGAGGAGATTCTGGTTGAGTATCTTGTGGATGTCGTACGTGTTGCCTCTCGTCTTTGTGGCGTTCCTGCGTTCACGACGCGACGCGACGCAGTGTCAGACGGCTCTTGCGCCCGGGAAGAGCAAGTCACGTCTGTCGGTCGAGGACCTACGTCGAGCACTGTCGCGGCCGGCGGATGCAAAGAAGCTTGCACGGATGGAGGAGCTGCTCTTCATGCAGGAAGATATCAAACGTGCTCGAGCCCAGTTCGAGGAATCGGACATGAATCAGGCCAGCTCGTTCCAGAGATAATCCCGGACATTGCTTCTACAGGCTGATGGTTTTGCTGTGAGGACTCCCCATTGTACTACATATGTATGAATAATCGTCTGACGAGTTCTGCGAATTCTGTTCTCGTCCCATCGTATGCATCTTATCCATCTAGGGCCCCAGCTTCGTCTGACTGAACGCATACGCCCTGCGCGGTAATGATCGCTATCGTCTAATGGGAGTATGTACGTCTTCCCACCGACGTCGCTCACATTTACGGTCTTCCTGGGCATCGATGTGTCTCAGTGGCCTTCGTGCACGTCCCCGGCGGCCGTTGCGTGGCATATCGTGTCACCGATAACCACCATCGAGAAGAGTAGCGCGATGCATGATACGCTACTTGACTTGCATTCCCAGCAACGCCAGTGGCGGTCCGGCCGGTGGTAGTATTGTGGAGATAGAAGGAGTGTCTCAGTGTCTTGCGTATCCATTTGCAAAGGCTCAACTTTCGACGAGGGAACGACGCTCGGGTGACAAATTCACGCCTCAACAATTAGAGTGCACGAATGTCGATGCCTCCGCCATTGGGCCGTTGGTAACGCGTAACGTCGGTAACAAGGCATTGAGTATTTCAAAGCATTTCAAACACATCGTTCCGTATGTTGGTACCCAAAGCATAGTCGACGTACTTTGGGTCCTTGCCATAGTGTACAAATTATTCTTGCATAGCGTTCTCGCCATCCTGCTCCTTGTCGTCTCCGTCTGCAGTCTCTCCGCCTTCTGCACCATTGAAGCCTTCTCTTGCTTGTGCGCGTAATGTGGCCCCTGGTCCATATCCGTCAACGCATAGTTCAGACTACAGGACATGAAGGAATGTGTACTTACCACCACTGCGGTTGAGAGGCTTGGCATATTCTTGAAGCCATTCCTCCGACTCCCAGACTGTGATATGGAACATTTGCAACTTGTACATTGCGAAAAAGAAAGAACCGTACTCGCTCTGTTCCCTGCGCCTTGTAGCGGCGCTTTCACGTGTCGAGCAAGGTTGACCTTCAATACGCGGCCCTTAAGCTCGTTCAAGTCCATGTTGTCAATAGCATCCTGTGCATCAGCCGAAGAAGAGAATGTGACGAAGGCAAAGCCTCGGTGCTTGATCTCTAAGGGTGCGCTTGAGGAGCAGCCTTCCTGAGACAGATACTGACACGTACCATTCGGCTGCGATGGGTTTGTGGGTGCTGGTGGTATCTGCACCTCTATGATGTCTCCTGTGCAACATGTGACAGTGAGAAGCGTTGGTCAACCAGAGGAAATAGCGTCGCACCAAATGTTGAGAACGTCTCGATGAGCACGGCCTCGTCGACATCGTCGCCGATGCCGCCCACGAACACTGTCTTCTTGGTCTTGGTCCCCTCCTCCATTCGAGCGTTGGCCGAGAAGCTCGGACATGCTCACTCGATCTGAGCAGCCACACCGTTTCCCACGCCCTGCGACTGTGAGCGCTGTTTGAGCGCTGCTTCGAGCCTTGCCAAGTTTCTCTTTGGGCAACAACTGCGATGGTCGTGTCACCTCATGCCAATCGAATCCCGTTCAGTGTCTCCGAAAGAGGAGGTCATTGCACTTCATTCCTCTATCTGCAGGGATCCGCGCCATATTGAAGCCGGTACGTGACCCGCTGTGCCGTTAAGTATTTGTGTTGGCCGCGTCCGCGCACGATGAGTCGCGGCCGCCCACAGTGTGAGATTCATACTCAATTCGGAATCGTCAACGCTGAGACATCACCGCATTCCTCCTTTCCTAGGTCAGATCTGTCAATTTCCTACTCTCGGGAAGTCTCGCTCGACGCCGGCCTCCGCTGCCTGAGAACGTGCTACTGTATGCGCTACTCAAGCCGAGTGCGCGGAGGAACGACAGACCTGATATGGAGCGGCCTGCCCCATCATAGACGACCGTCAGTGTGCAGTGCGAACGCCAGCCCTTCATGCAGCCAAGCACCACTTTCCGATGCCTATCCTGTCCATCCGATACCTCTGGCGGTGGATATATGCTTCCCAAGTCTGTCCTTGTTTGACATCGGCCCCCGTTGATGTCTCTGAGCCTCGAAGACTGGTCGCTCACTCTTATCCGACATAAAGACTGTCCGACCTAGAAGACTCATCACAACTTGCTTCCTCCTCGACGGGATTTGGGAATTGGTCATGCTATCTTCGCGATCGTCCAGCCTACCGGCGACCCGCAAGCATTCCTTCGGTGAGGCCAGGGCTCGGTCCTCCACACCGCCAAGCGACGAAGACGACGAAGACGACGTCAACCATCGCATTCGCCCCAATTGGTGTGGTTACCGTCATATCTTCCAGTGCCGTGGATTTCGTCTCGACACGTGCCGCGACGTCAAGCAGCTATATCAACGATACTGGGAGAGCTTAACATCCCAAGGTTGTAATGTGTCGAAAGACTTGCCAGGCTATCTTCGAGCCTGTAGCGGGAGGAGTGACGATGAGTTATGTCCGGACGTTGGACTGGTCAGTAGCCGTGTGGTGCTCCTCGTGAGCGTCAGTGACTTACTCAGTTTTGCGCATACAGCCTGAGAATCTGTTTCGCGGCACGCGCTGCGTAGACGGTATGCATGTCGTCATCAAAGCCGTCCATCTACGTAGTCGTGAATACGATGTTGTACGATATTTGTCTTCTTCCCCCGTCCGACAGCATCCTATGAACCACTGTATTCGTATGTTTTCTTCTATACCGCGGTGTTGCAATACGTATTCACGCTTTACAGCTATACTGGGTCGAATCGAAATACCCGCCGACGACGTTGCCTTCATAGTGATGGAGGAATGGTCACCGCATCTAGATGCCGATCCTCCGTATACTCTGAGGGGCTTCCTCGGATTCATGCGCCAGCATTTAGAGGTGCCTTCCCCACCCTCGACAAATTAATTTTGGACTACTCTGACATTCATTTTGAATTTAGCATGTGGTTTTTATGCATGCTCACCGCATAGCTCACCTTGATATATCTATCCGCAACACGTTGACGGACAACAAGCAGCGCTATGCTTGTATAGACTTCGAACTGAGCCGCCGGTTCGACATGGCAAGCCCACGGATCCGGTGCTTGCGCGCCACGGAGCCACCTCCAGAGGTAGAGAGGGGCGAAAGTTGTGACCCATACAAAATTGACGTCTGGGCATCAGGCATGCTCATGTTGAAAGCCTCACAAGTGAGCGAACACGCCATAAGACTCCTGCTTGAGACTCACTTGACCCCAGTTAACCGGCTTACAAACTCCCGACATGCTGTCGTTCATCACGCGTTTACTAGACGAGGATGCGACACGGCGACCAACCGCGCGACAAGCACTGTCTGCATTCAACAACGTGTTCCGGAATAACGACGCAAAACACACGACTGGATGACACGGGGTATGACACACGATATGGATTATGCCAGAGACAGATAATCGTAGCCTACATCGCCCATACTATAACATACACGGAGCCGCGATGCAGCAATACAACGACGGAAATGTCCATCCCATCACAGGAAAAGTAAATACGGCGAGCCCTATGTTTCACCCTCAGGATTTGCAGTGGCCTCCTCCAATTTCCGCCGTTTGCGCTCCAAGTATCGCTCGCGAGCACTCATGACTGCCTCTTCCGTATTCCGTTTCGCAACCACTCTGTTGATGCTCTCCTGCTCCCGCTGCTCTTTCTCCCAGAGCAACCGCTCGCGTTCTTCTTCCATTTGCTTCGCGACCTCCCGCGCTCGTCGCTCGTTGATCTCTTTGCGACTCGCCGCGGTCCCTGCAGCACGATGAACCTGAGCTTGCTCCTCGTTCGTGGATGACTTCATCTTCTGAAGACCGAACTTCCGCGTGTTCGGCGCCGAAAGATTGAGGCCCGCAGAGAGCAGGTCCCGTTTGTCGACAATTTGGTTGTCGTCGTTGAGCTCGACATCTTTCCCCTGCTCCTTCGCGGCCTTTGCCAGATCCAAGTCAGACTTGGGGGCGAGGTCAACAGGTTTTGTGATCGTCAAATTAGGCCCTTGAGGGCCGATGACAGGCTTTGTCGTCGTAGCAGCGGCTACCGTCTCTTCGTGCTGTTGCTCAGACTCCTCGAGGAGCTTACGATAGAAGTGCGCCATCCCGGAGCCAGCACCCTTATTCTTCTTCTTCTCGGCCTCTGGATATCATTATGTGAGGAAGTAGGCTCATGGCTCATGGAAAGGCTTACCTTCCCGTTGCCGCTCTTCCTCTTCTGATCTCTTCATCTCAGCGAGTTGGTCTTTGTACGCTTGCGTGACAAAGGCTTCCTTGTCCTTGAACTCGTCGCCCTCAGCCTCGCGTTCTCGCTGAATCATCTTCTGTTCGGCTCGGAGGTGGTCGAGCCTACGAGTAGCAGCAGTCTGCAGCAGGTTGTTGATATATTTGGGCTGCAGAAATCTTCAGTCTATCAGCGCTCGTTGGAAAGATGAGAAGAACGACGGAGGAACTAATGTTCACCTTTCGCTCCTTCGAATCCACCTCCTTCGCCTCCTTCTGCTTCATCTTCACCTCCTGCATCTTGTCCCACACCGCATCGTACTCGAATACGGACGAGTCTACTTTCATCTCCTCCTCCAAACGCTTCTTCATCGTCTTCGACATCTCGAGATTCTGCGCAACCAGTTTCTTGTTGGCTGCGACTTTACTGTTGCCAGAGGCGGTGGGTGCGGCGTCGACCGGTTCGTCATCGTCTAATGATGCAAAGGCAGCGGATCGTTTAAGTGATGGTGTCTCTGCAGCAGGTTTAGCAGCAGCCTTGGCTTTGCTATTTGCAAGAGAGAATGAGACCTTCATGGGCGTGGATGAGGGCACTCCAAGGACCAAGGACGCCAGTAGTAGTAGCTTACAGCGCATAGACGCCCATGTCATTGGAATCGGGCGTCATGCTCACGTGCGTCGTGTCTCGCGTTTTGGCTCTGAAGCACTCGCCTTTGCACTGTTTCTTCACCCCATCTACTGTCGCCATGCAGAGCAACTTTGATCGTAGGCGAATCAACGGACCCGAAGAGAGCCTTGCTCCCGTCTACGACGACGAAGAGGAGGCTGAGTCCTCATGGAAGCCCGGGCAGTCGCGTAAAGGGCGGGCAGCAGGGGACATTCGACCCATATGTATGGTACTTGTTGTAACATGCTACTGCAGTACTTACTCTGAGTAATGAATTTCTATGTCTAGTTTGAAAGCAGGGCTCATAAGTCAGGCAAATGGGTCTGCATATATCGAGACCGAGCGTACGAAGATGCTTGCGCAGTGTCAGTTCTACCGACTGCTAGTGCCTTCTTTAACACGCTAACAGCTGTCAGATATGGCCCTCGACAATCAAAAACCACTGTCTATAACGAGAATGGACGGCTGAAGTTGAAGTCAAATTCGCACCTTTCTCATGTACTCGAAGAAGAGCTCCGATACGGGTGAGGGCTGTCGTGACCTGGGTTTGCTCTATTCATCTGTAACTCTCTCCAGGATGCAGAAGATAGATCAATAGCTGTACAAATACAGCAGGCATTGCTACCCGCCGTAAGGCTGGAGCTATTGCCAAAGTCCACAATAGACATATTCCTTACCATCATCGAGAACGATGGGATTGAAGGCTGCATTGCATCTGGTTCAGTGGCCGCAAGTGCAGCGTTGGCGGATGCTGGCATTGAAATGCTCGGCCTAGTCATGGCATGCTCTGCAGTGAGTACAGTGCCCCTGAAGGACCGCTCGCCACTGACTCCTTCCAGTCCACTGTAGGAGAGGAGATCTGGCTAGACCCGACAGAGCAGGAAGCTCAGGCAGGCTCTGGTAGTCTCATTGTCGCTGGTATGCCTGCACTTGACACCATTACGAATGTATGGCAGACTGGCCATATGGTACCCATACAAGTTGTGCAGGTCGGTCTTTCCTGTGGACTAGCATATGTCCGAGTATGAGCTGATTTGTCCTCTTCACAGAGCATGGAGACCTGTCAAGAGCGATTCGTAGAGATCCATACGATAGTTGCCCAGGCATTGCTCGACAACGCACAGAAAACATGACATTCTGATTTGTACGCACATTGCCTCGTTCATCTCACTTTTCTGAGGCCTTTTTGACTATGGTTCCCTTATGTTCGTGCCGACGACTCGCGGCACACATTTGGTAGCCCCGCTGCATGAGCGTTCAACGTTCAACATTCAACTTCAATGAAGATGAGTCTCATCGTCTGCGCGAAGTGTCTCACTTGCGTCGGCAGTCTTGATTGAGCTCACAAGCTATTTTTCTCCGTGAACAACTTTTGTATGCGTAGAATGTATGCCTCTGGCACTGTCTTTGTTAGTACGCTGCGCCCCCCTGGCACATGAGAGATCGGTTTCGCCCATGTCCGGACGCCAGATTAGACTCGGAGGGCGCGAAAGTATACATACAAGCTCCGGACACGTGGTTTATGTAGATCGTCGTATCATGCATAGACGCGGCGCTCCCTGAGACGAAACGGGAGGACGAACTGTCCATGCCGCTCGCTGTCATTGACCTCCCTCCGCCACCACGACTTCCTCGCTGTGAGTATAAGACCACGAACCACGATCTTGCCACGACTACGACATTGCACAAAACCCCTTGCTGAAGCTCGTCCGATTCTATGAGCCCGTCTCCCCCGCGCCTCTGTTCGATGCTCTGAAGTCTCCATCCAGTCCCACGTCAGCAGCTCCAGCTATAAGTTGGCAGGCCGTTCACCAAGAGCATCTGAAGACTCGGACGACTCCCTGCGAGAGCTTGAATACTCCGAGGGTCCGCTACTCGCAGACGGAGCCAGCACGTCTCGAGCGCGGGCATACTCCATTAGCGGATTTGACTTCCAAGCCGACCTCCTACCGCTCACAGCAAGTCTCAGCGAACCGGATACTCTCCGCGGAGAGTCGCACCCCAAAAACATCAGTCTAGTGAGTGGTGAGTGACAGGACATACTTCGTGAGACGTGGTAGTTCATGCGATCGCACGTAGGCATTGCACTCATTGTCGGCTACAATTGGCTCTGGCATTTTGTGAGTCCGTGTTCGAATTTCACTGTAGTAGCTGACTTTGCTGGTAGCTCGTCACCCGGGTCGTCGTCGCGAACACGGATAGTGTCGGCGCAAGTCTTGTAGTATGGTTAGCCGCAGGTCTGCTTGGATGGACGGGTGCAAGCAGTTTTGCGGAGCTGGGGTCGTCAATACCAGTGAACGGAGGTGCTCAAGCCTATCTCCAATACGCATATGGCCCTCTCGTCGCGTACCTGTTTGCTTGGACAGCAATATCTGCACTGAGACCAGGTCCGTCTCGGTTTATATGCGCGTCACGACTGTCCCTTCATATAGAGACCACAGGAGGCAACGCGGTCATCAGTCTCATCTTTGCCGAATACATGAACCGGCTCTTCTTCCACACCGCAAAGGCTGAGGTATCCCCGGATGACATTCCTCAGTGGGCCATCAAACTCACTGCGGTTGCGGCAGTCCTCGTGGTGTCTGTCCTATGTGTGGCTTCACCCAACCTGGGCCCACGGACAGCAGTCGTATTCACGTTTGTCAAAGTGAGGCGTTCCTGTTAGCTCGCGACTTGTACGAGCTCAACCTGCCATCTCCACAGGTAGCCGCATTAGTGCGTGGAGACGAAGATGCACTCCCTGCATGCCTTGCTGACGTCTGGCCCCTCTACAGCTCTCCATTACTATCTTGGGGATTATCCAGTTGGCTAGAGGACGTGCATCAACCTCCCTTACTGAGCCGCTTTTCGCTGGTTCGAGCACTAGCCCGTCCTCCTATGCACTTGCTCTATACTCCGGTCTCTGGGCATTTGACGGCTGGGACCAAGCCAACTACGTCGGCGGTGAGATGAAGAATGCGAGAAAAACATACCCCGCGCCATCCATTCCAGTATGATCATGGTCACGGTACGTATTGGACGCATCTCCACGCATGCAGGACATGGGGATTAACAGGCACACGTAGCTTCTGTTCCTACTGGCCAACCTGGCTTATTTCGTGGTTCTCGACAAGGTACATGCGCTTGCTAGTCTCGCGTCCTGCTGCTGACAGTGCTGACCGCAGGATACTGTGGGGAGAAGTAACACGGTCGCTCTTGACTTCGGACGAGCGTTATTTGGGCCAGTGGGAGGCGTTCCGTTTGCGTTGATGGTCGCCATCTCTTGCTTCGGTGCGCTCAACGGTAAGAACCAGATACTTGTTGGAGGATGGGGTGGTTACCTAACGTATCCCGAACCTACTGTAGGCTCATCTTTCACAGCTGCGCGCCTCATCTACGTGGCTGGGCGGGAAGGTTACCTCCCTGCGATGTTTGGTCGGCTCAACAAGCGACTCGGGACACCAGTCAACGCAATGTGTTTGCAGGCGACGTTGACCGTCCTCTTCATCATCATCGGTGGGGGCTTCCGCTCGCTCATCAACTTCGCGGTCGTAGCATCGTGGGCCTTCTACTTCCTCACCGTACGTGCTCGTAGGTTCGCGCAGTACACGTCGCTGAATGTAGCTCGTAGGTTCTCGGATTAGTGGTGCTACGTATCAAGGAGCCGATGCTGGAGAGGTAAGCGTGTCTTCTCATTGCGGTCCCGAGCAGGCTATGACGCCGCGCAGACCATATAAGACGTGGATTACGACCCCCTTGATCTTCTGTGCTGTAAGTCGGGAGCCCTGCTGCGGTGTAGAGTTTACTTGACAAGGGGACATAGGTATGCCTCTTCTTGCTATGCATGCCGATCATAGCCGCGCCACTGGAAGCAATAGCAGTGCTCGGTACGTCGTCTGGCCTCCTCTGGTGTGGTGCTTCATTGTGATCGTGTACCGTCATGCAGGGTTCGTGCTCGTAGGCATCCCGATGTATTACATTACACAGCAGAGCTCTGTCGCATGTAAGTGAACATGGATGTTCCGACCCGCCCGCATTGCTGACCAAGTTGTCGTGCAGCAGGCTTCACGGGCTTGTTCTCGCGAATACGTGGCAGGCCCACGCCCGGCGCGGGGTGGGAAGCCGTCGCGACCGAGGGAGATGAGCAGGTCGAGATGTTGAACGGGGCACGGACGTCTCGCTTATGATATGCACGCATGCGCACGGGACCGGTCGCGGCTTGTGGCCATTCTATGCGCGCGGGGGCCGTGTCGCTGGGTGTCGGACGACGCGTGAACGATGTACAGTACAGCTAGGTTCTAATGTCGGGGAATTGGGATGCATTGGATTCCGAGTGCGATCCGAGGCTGTATATCCGCCGCCGTCATGAGACTCGGACCACGACGACGTAACCAGGTTATAGAACGAGGATTGCTGTTCATGGTGATTCGTGGCTACCGGATAAGACGTTCAATACAGGTGCTGCATGCTGATATCGTTGCGTATTGCTCCCGTTGTACAACGATCTTCTCAGCGTGAACTGGTTGTGAAGTTGCCTGATGTCCTGCGTCGAGGCCCAAGCGCCATTCGTGCGCAATTGGCGCGCAGAATGCCGAGATTACCATCGTAGCAGTAATGGCCCGTTTGGGGCAAGTATGGTACAGATGGAGTGTGTTTCGAGCTTACTCAGCCTGTTGTCAGTTGGCGTAAGCAAGGTAAGCTGCGTGATTTGTGCGCGGCAACGGGTTCGGCGACGGTATAAGATCGCGCGGGCGGGGAAGCACCTCAGTAGTTCTCCCCGTATTCACCGCACCTCTTCCACCACTTCCATCCTGATCGTTGACCGATTCAAATGTACGGGCCCACCGGATGATGCGCGGATAGGCTGGCTGACCGTGCGATTGACGCAGAGTATACGATTCGAGATGGCCTCCCACACCTACAAGTTCGACGTCAAGGTACGCCGTTGCTGGCTGATCCGGGGGACGAGACGCTGAGGTAGTGTGCGTGCTGGATATAGATGACCTGCGGCGGTTGCTCGGGTGCGGTCGAGCGGGCGTTGAAGAAGGCGAACGCGGATGGTACGTCCCACCCAGCAGCACTATGAATAGCCGTGAGCCTCATACGCACCCTCCCAGGCCTCGGCGTCGAGAGCTACGACGTGAGCCTCGAGAAGCAGGAGGTCATCGTGAAGGGCCCGATCGCGTACGACACCCTCCTCGAGAAGATTAAAAGACGGGCAAGGAGGTGTGTATACTCGCGTCGATCGCGTCGAGGCGAGACTGACGGCCATGATTGCGTAGGTTCGCTCGGGGGAGACCATCGAGTGATTGCAACTGTGTCGTATGGAATAGCTTGTACGCTGTGTATTAGGATATAAACTCGGATATAGAAAGCGGTGTTCCTGGATGCGTAGTGCGCGTGCCAAGGTACCTGCCAGGATGATCGTACTCGGATGTGCCTTGCCAGCTTGGATTGGCAAGTTCGCTGCCCGGACACGGCGCCCCCAGGTCGTCGAGTGCGCCGCAGTCGAGGCTGTGTGCAGCAACGGGGACGAGGGAGCGCTCAGCCGCGGAGGATGTGAATTTGACGAGGAAGTGCCGGATCTGGGGGGATCTCGGAGGAGGGAAAGGGGCGACAGGAGGGCGCCTGTGGCAGCGGCGCACTGGCCGGGAGCCGTCCTCCGTCGACGCACGCGAACAGATCCTGCAGCGGGAGCCACTGCACGTCTTCTCGGTCTCGCTGGACGCCGCCTCTCACCCATGCCGCCCGCCGGCTCCCGACCACCTTATAATATCCCCAGCCTATTCCCATTCCTCGCCCCGCCCTGCCCCTCCGCGGCCGCCGCCTTAGCGACATCTGCAGCTGCACGCCCAGACCAACCCGCACTCCCGCCCAGACCCGTCTACCCGCGCAGTCCCTCGCGGCACACAGCACTTGGCTCTGGATCATCTCCCCGGCGCACAAGCGGATCGTCCGACTCCGAACGCATAGAGACCTGGCAGAGACAGCGCACCGCTGGATTCCTCCATGGCTACGCCCAGCACGACCTCCCTGACCGCCAACCCGACCACTCCTTATTTTGCAGACGACCAGGAGTGGATCACTGCCTACCTCACATCCATGTCCTCTCTAAAGACAGCATGGTTATGCCTTCGTTCTCTGGATTGCCTTCGCCGCCATTGTCGTCGTGTACGGCTCTTCCACCTCACCGGCCTCCGCGGAGGCTGGTTCGGCGCCCTCTGGAGCAAGTGGTCGCTGCGCCGGAGGACATGGAGGAAAAACATGCGCTCAAGCTTGCCCAGCAGAGAGGGGAACCCATAGGCACCCTGCCCCTTCCGTCCAACGCCCAAATCCTCACGCTCACTTTCCTCGTCTGCGCTACGCTGGCTGTATCATTTGTCGGGCCCGACTACTTCGCCCCGGGCTCTAATATCCTCACCGTGCACAACACCACCACCGTGCTCGTAGCAAGTCACGACCCTCGATCTCAGTTCCTGACGCAGTATCACCTGACTACACCATCCGCAAGGCGTGGTGGACGTCTGGCAACAGGACTGGTGTTATTGCTTTCGCGCTCTTCCCGCTGTGTGTTCTCCTGGCCCTCAAGCTGCCGCCATTCGCCATTCTCTCGCTGCCCTTTGTGCTGCACATCCACTTTGACAAGCTGGCCTGGCTGCACAAATGGATCGGCCGCCTCATCTGGTTCTGCTCTGCAATGCACGTCGCTCTATGGAGCGTGCAACTGCTTGTTGAGCGCAGACCCAGCACAGGGAAGGTTGTGTATGCATACGCGTGGGACTACACCAACTTCATCTACGGCTGGATCGTGAGTGTCTAATTTTGGGAGCGTTGTGCTGCAGTTGCTGAGTGTGGGCAGGCGTTCGGCGTCATGACCCTGCTTGTATTCTCTTCATTTCGACCCATCCGACGAGCACATTACGAAATCTTCTACGGCCTGCACGTCCTCCTGGTTCCGCTGACCCTCATCTTCAGCGCATTGCACCACCCGCCGGTCTGGTGGTGGTGCTGGGGTGCGCTGGCGGTGTGGGTGGGCGAGCGGCGTGGAGGTTCGTGTGGTGGCTGAACACAAACGGCTACTTCGATGCTATTCTGGGACCACCACCCAGCAAGACGCTCGCACACCCGCCGCCCGAGAACCTCGAAATGGCGCGCCTCGGGGCCCCGAGCTCACCACATCCGAGCCTCTATCCCAGCACGCCCACCAGTCCTGCGTTGAAGCTGGGCGCCGACGTCGCGTTCGCGCGGTCGGCGAAGCTCTCGTTCGGCGCGTCGGGGAGGTACGTGCCGCCTGCGGGCTTCGCGCACGCCGAACTCCTCCCTGGACGCACCATTCGTCTCCGGCTTATCACCCCGGGCTATCTGCCATGGGCGCCTGGGCAGCACTTCTTGGTGCAGTGCCCTGCCATATCCCGGTGGACGACGCACCCCTTCACGAATGCCACCATCTGCGACCAGGAGGCGCCGAATGACGAGGGCCGGGAGCTGGTCTTTCTCATCCGAGCGAAGAACGGGTGGACGAAGCGCCTCTGGGACGCGATTGCAACTATGATCGCGCGGGGGCAGAATCACGCACAAGGCGAGAAACTGCGTGTCAACACCATTGCACCTCCAAGAGGTGTGCTCCTCCGGACGCTTGTGGACGGCCCTTGCGGGTCAGCTGCCCGGGCGCGCTGGGGTGAGTTCTCGACGGTGCTCTTGATCGCGGGCGGATCCGGCGTGAGTTTGCCCTCTCGGTCCTGCAGTACATGACGCTCTGCATGTCCGGGCGGGACGGGCAGTATCTGGGTGGCAAGAAGGGCGGCTGGGGCCAGCCCGGCTTCAAGACGAAGCGCGTCCGCTTTGTATGGCTCGTTCGAGAGTTCGGTAGGTCTGCGCACCGGCTACATCGCGGTCTGGAGGGCTGACGTTTGGCTGCACAGGTCACATACAGTGGTGTGCCACGCTGCTGCGTCGCTGCATGACGATGATCCCCGCGCCGGAGCTGCAGGTCGACATCTTCGTCACGAACGTCAAGGCAGGTCCGAAGTCGGCGCCGGCGCTGCGGCGTGTGCCGTCCGACCACGATGTCTTCGCCCCGCCCGCACCTCGGTTTGCACGCCAGACACATCTTTCTCCGAACGAGCGCCCCGAGTCGGTCGCGTCTGTTGATAGCGACTATGAGTCCGAAATGGAGAGCTTTGTGGACCTCAGCTACTATACTGGCGAGTTTCATGAAGAGAATGGCGAGCTGGGGCACGAGGAGCACGTACTCGACCTCACGAACTTTGAGGGCGACGACGACACCGCGATGCCGGGCGAGTCGCAGTTCAACCAGTCTGTGAAGCGGGAAGGAAGGCTGCGGAGAGCTGCGTCGCAGCGGGCTGCTAACCTTCTGAAGTCGAAGAAGAAGCAGAGGCGCGACAGTCGGAATGACCACTATCCACCAGCGCAAGCGCAAGGCTCCTCAGTCCGCCTTGTCGACCGCAATCCTAGTGACGATATGTCGTCGGCATCAATACAGGAACAGCGTCGAGACGCATTGCTACCCATTTACACGGACGTCGAGCCAGCGTCGTCCTCCAAATCACCTGCGTCCGCACACCCATTCTTTTCCCCCTCGCCCCTATCCGTGCAGTCACCACACTCAACGCTCGTCCCGAACTCTTCAACAAGCACCCTCCCCGGCTTCTCAGACTCGCCCAACCCAAATCCGAAACGGTCGTCAGAGGTAAGCACGCGTGTGCCCGGTCCGTCTGGAGCGTCTGGACCTGTAATGACGCTTTTGAATGTTTCGCAGATGAGTGCGTGGTCCGAGGCGGGCAGCCTCGCGGCGCTGATCTCGGAGGTGGACGTGCCGAGGAGCAAGAGCGGCGAACAGATCAAGCTGGAGCTCGACGAGCAGGAGGTGCAGGATGTGGGCTTTGTGGCGGAGCATGCGCGCCCGGGCAAGCCGAAGCTCGACCGGATACTGGCGGACGAGGTGCAGCAGGCGCAGGGTGCCATCGTCGTTGGATGTGAGTTGTTGTGATGCGGATACCCTGGGACGTTCGCGCTTATGATTGTCGGCAGGCTGTGGGCCTTTAACACTCAATGCCGTCGTGCGCAAAGTGATAGCGGCGCAGATCGACCCTGGGCGGATACGCCGGGGAGACATGAGCGGGTCCATCACGTTGATCTCTGAGGACTTCGAGTATTGATTCACTGTTCCGTGCCTCGCCCTCGTGCCGACTTTATCTTTTCCGTCGGTCGCCGAGCACCATTCAGCCATTGCATATGTTTATTGCCAGTTCTTCGTCGTCATTAGTATGCCATGGACCCTACCCATACTGTATCTCTACTGCATCATTACCCTCGTAGACTAGTATCAGCTTCGCACCCAATTTGAACCCATTAGCATTGCTTTGGTAACTCATGAGCACAGCCACGATGAAACCGCGGATGTGAGTGTGTGCCAATCATGATGAAGACTGCTGCAACTACACAACTGCAACGGGCAAACGTGCTAAGCCGCGGTGTGTAGCTAGGTGAGTACCAGTCCCGTGTGCCGATCGCGTCGCGTCGCGTCGGGGTCAGGATGCCTGCGTCACGCGCCTGACGCGTCAAACCCACCAATGAGGGGCATCGATCCTCTCAGACTCAGGCTCGTTCTTCTATCTGCTAATCCCGCTACTAGACCACAACCCTGCATACATCGACGTCTGTGCTCAGGCATGACCACCGAGCCCGAGCCCGACCAAATCACCATCCCCGAGGGGTACACCCTCCACACCGAAAACACCGCGCGCATCCTCCTGCCGCCCGGGAACCAGGCGTTCCTGAACCCCGTCCAGGAGTTCAATCGGGACTTGAGCGTCGCGTGCATCCGCACGTGGAGCGAGCTGCTGAACGAGGAGAAGGCGGCGAAGTGGAGGCAGAACCAGGAGAAGCGGGCTAAGAAGGCGGAGCGGGGGCCGAAGGCAAAACGAGTGAAAAGTGAGCCTGCGCATGGATCCCGGTCGAAATGTACTCAGACGGGATTGTTAGCTGAGGGGGGCGCTACGGCAGCTGCACCGGCAGCTGAAGGTACTCCAGGCGCCGCAGGCGAAAGCTCGATAAACCCTGAGCCTTCGGAGCCTGCGCTAGTAGAGGCTGTCGCTGGCCCCAGCAACAACAAGCAACCAGAGGTATGTAAGTTGGTTCCCGTCACTTGCCAACATATATTAAGCGAGGGCAACGGCCATACAGTATCAGCCATACAGAAGTGTAATCCTCGAAGCACTCTCGGCGACAGGGCTTCGCTCCATTCGATACGCGAAGGAGATCCCACACGTCAAGTATGCATGCTGGGTGCGCTGTCTGCGGTCTTGAGGTATTGACCCGCACCGTAGATATGTCGTAGCAAACGACCTCTCATCCAGCGCGGTCGAGGCCATGAAGCGGAATGTCGAGATCAACGGGCTCGCAGGTCAAGACCCCTCAAACACAGAGGCCTCGGGTAAACGCGAGAACGGCAGCGCGAAGCCTCAGCTAGGGAAAGTCAGAGTGCACGAGTCGGATGCGTGGTATGGGTGATATTTCCACTACGGAGAAATTTCATTGACGTGAGCCAGTGCCTTGATGTATAATCATCGAACAGAGAAAACTCGCGTTGACGTCGTGGATCTGGATCCGTATGGGACTGCTGCACCGTTCATCGACGCCGCGGTGCAATGCGTGCAGGATGGAGGTTGGTTCTCAGCAATACAAGCACTTTCCGCAAAGAGATTACACTCATACTCTGCTGCAGGTCTCCTCTGCATAACATGTACCGATCTCGCCGTCCTTGCAACTGTGAATTATCCCGAAAAATGGTCCGTCACATTCACTCAATGCCTCTCTGGTCAGGTCTGAACCCAATGCGCCGTCTACAGCTTCTCGAACTATGGCGGCGTGCCTCTCAAGGCGGAATATTGCCACGAAGCCGTATGTTTGTGTCATTTGGTTTCGACGTACTGCCCTCTCACTTGCCAGATTGAAGGCCCTTCGTCTCGTGCTCCACTCATTGTCGACATCTGCGACAAGATATGGTCGGTATATCCAGCCTCTGCTTTCCCTCTCTATCGATTTCTACGTCCGCGTCTTCGTCCGCGTCTTCTCAGTACCTAATGAGGTCAAGAAAGCTATGAGGTAGGTGCGGCACACTCACTGTGTGCGAGAGTTAGGCTCACCATTTCTTGGCAGCAAGACATCGCTATACTACATTTGTTCAGGCTGTCAGTACTGGCACGAGCAGCCTATGGGCAGGATGACAGAGGTTGTCCATCAGCCTAGTGGAATGTTAACCTGCAGTTCAAGGCGCATACGGGACCGCCGGTTGCCAATAAATGTCCTGAGTGCAATTCAACTCTGCATGTAGGACGCGACCTCTTGTGATTCAGCGCAATTTGCTGAAGTGTTTAGTTGGCAGGACCGATGTGGTCGGGCCTATCCATGACCCCAGTTTCATCGGGAGGGTACTCGATCATGTCGAAGCCAGTGCGGACAGTTATGGGACTCTGGGCGCATGAAGGGCATGCTCTCCGTGGCTAAAGAGGTATGCTATCGACCATCCTGACAGATGGAGCTCTCTCACCGTCACACAGGAACTTCCTCTACCGTTCTACTTCACTCCCTCAAGGGTCGCAGGGCACTTCCACTGCATATGCCCGTCGTTGGATGAAGCAGCGTGAGCCTGACTTCCGGCCGTCTTCGACTTATTACCCGAAGCGGATTTCCTTCCAGGTCTGCCCTGCTGCATGCGGGCTACGAGATCTCACGGTCCCATGCGTCCGGCTCCCTCAAGACAACGCACATTCGCAGACGTGTTCGATATCTTCCGTCTGGATCAAGAAGAATCCTGTTCGGATGGACAAGGTCTCGCCAATTCACCTACGTTCCACCTCCTGAGCAAGGAGCCCAAGTGCGTTACGTCCCAGTGCCCGTGATTCAGTCTGCTAATCATATGTAGGGCGGAAGCAAACTTCAAGCACCATCCACAATCGGTCACCTCATCGTCCAAGATCAAAATCGTCCGGTATCAAAACAACCCAACGCCACACTGGGGTCCCGCGAAGAAAGCGGGCTCCGGGTCTGCTCCGAGTGGAAGAGAAAACGAGAAGGCGACGACGAATAATCATATTGAGATGCAGTAATGCAGCAACACCAGAAAACACGATGTGTAAGTAGGGCGAAGAATCTGTGCAAAGCATATATAGTCCCCATGTCACATCAGGATAATACGTGAATGTATACAGACGAGTAGACGAGAGCGAGCGGGCTAAGGGAAACGACAGGACGATACACCGGTCAATGGCCAAGCAGCGACTGATTCGCGACCCAGGGGTGTTTCAGCAGTTCGGCAGCGGATGGGCGGGCCTCGTGGTTCAGTTCGAAGGTCAATTGCAGGAAGTTCTCAGCCTCGGGGGAGATGTCCGCTGGGATAGTCGGTTTTGCGAAGAGCCGATCTGGGGTGAGCGAAGTGAATATGAGCTTGCACTGAATTCAGAAAGCGCAACATACCTTGAAGATTGCTTGCATCTGTGTCAGCTGCGCCCAAGGATGTTCGCCCGTCAACATCTCGACAACGAGACAACCGACACTCCAGATGTCAGCTTTCTGTGTGTAAGCGGTCTGCTTGACTACTTCCGGCGCCATCCAAAACACGGAGCCCTGCAGGGACGGCCGGTGTGCCCGGTGACCAGGGAGAAGATCTGACATAAATGTTGATGAGTCGGAGTGTCACGACAAGAGATCCACTCACTGTCCTCTACTTTCTTGGAGATACCGAAGTCGGAAATCTTGATACCACCCTTGTTATCTACAAGCATGTTGGCACCTTTGATATCCCGATGGATAATATCTCGCTCATGAAGGTAGTTGAGGCCCAAGAGGATCTGCCGGACCCAGTTGCGAACAAGCGGCTCCTCGAACGCGCCATAATTCCGAAGGACAGAAGTAACGGATCCACCCGGGACATATTCGAGGAAAATGTTGAGGTGATCATCGTCAATGCAGGAGGCTGGTCGAACGGAGAATCAGCGGGACGGCATTCCGGCGAGCAGATGACAACGCACATAAATATTGCACGATGTTCTCATGCTGCAGCTCTTGCAAGAGCTCGATTTCACGTTCGAGAGCACTCAGCATACTCTTTTTACGTTCCTCGTTCGGCGCAGAACCGGTCGGAAGTTCGACTTGCTTCACCGCCATGAGCAAGCCAGTGGACGCATCCATGCCGAGATAGACCTTGCCGAATGATCCCGCGCCGATTAAGGCACCTTTGATCCACTTGATGGTCCTCTCACCTGGAACAAAGGTCAGCATAGTCAGCAACCTCATTCAATGTCAAGTTAGTGCAACAAAAGGACGTACGTGTAGCAGAAATCGTCGTCTTGCCAGTCTCTTCCTCGTCGCTCAGAGCAGCTCCATCCTCGATAGTCCCATTGTCCTCCTCCTCGGTCTCTTCCTCTCTCCTCCTCCTCTTCCTCCTCTTCTTCCTCGTCCTCCTGTCCATGATACTCCTTTTCTCCGCATCATCCTCCGCATCTACCTGGGTCCACTCATCCGAGCCATCGCTGTCAGGCCGCAGAGTGCTCTCGCGCCTGCTTTCGACGGAGGCCGTAATCTCATCGACAGTCATGAGACTCGCCGTGTCCGAGCGATCACGCTTGCTTCGCAGCTCGGTAATATAGCTCATCCGCTTCGACGCAGTGGAGAGCGTCCTCGACTGGCGCCGGTTTTCTGGCTGACTAGCGTCAAGATTCAGCGACTCTGACAAGGACTCGGATGGGAAGGTGACCGGGGGGAGAATGTGCGGACTGGAAAGCCGCTTGTACGACTCGTCGGTCTCGAGGTCAATGGCGCTGCCATCGTCAGTGGACAGTGACAACCGAGGGGGTACGTTGCGACTCTTGGGCTCCGGGGCAGGAGGGAGAGCGGACTGCGTCCTGTCCGGGATCATAGGCGACGCACTCGCGGTAGACAGCCTTGCGGACCCGCGCTGCGACCCCATCGTACTGACACTGTACCGCGACTGCGGCGCGTTCCAGGACGCTACGCTATCGCGCTTGTACGGCATTCCCATACGCATCATACTCTGCCGCCGCGTGCGCTCGAGCACCTTCTTGTCTGCGTTCGGGAAGTATTCCGGCAGGTGCGTCGTGATGAGCTCGCTGGGCGGACGCTGTCCGAAGAAGTTGCGCAACTTGGCCGCTGGCCGCTGGCCAGTGGCGGGTGTCTCTGTGGGACTCTGCGTCGGCGTTGACGTCGAGGCGTCTGGCTCGAGGGCCTTCTCGGGGTTGGGAACACCGAGACCGCTGAGGATGCTGATCGAGCTAGCGCGTTTGGTAGCTTTCGTGGACATGGGCATGCGATTGGGCGCAAGGAATTCGTCGTCGTCGTTGCCCCGCGCGCCGACTGCGGGACTTCCAGATCTTGATGAAGGTGAGTGGCCTCTCCTCCCAATCAACCGGAGAGTCAAGCCGTTCTCGCGGGATGGGTCATCTGGCGGTGCGTGGCAAATGGAGAGTAGCTGCGCCTCAGTCAGAGGCGAACTTGTAGAACCTGTACTGTAGTTGGTATCCGTATTAACGGCCAAATCTGGAAACCTACCAGATACGTCTTCGCCGCCATTCAGATACACGCCCCAACCGTCAACGCTCAAGCCCCCATCCTCCGTCTCGACACGTTCACTCTCGCCATCCGCCCGTGAGCCCAGCTTGTTGAACTTCTTCAACGCCTTGATGAGCACCTCGACGCCTCCCGCGCAATCAGCGACGTTGATCGTCGCAGACTTGCCCTCGTCCGGCAGCGCGAACTTCACCAATTTGCGCCTGAGATCATCAAGGGAAGGCGTGCTATACGACCCGTTGTTCTGGGGTGTGTTCGGACGTATAGGACCCACAATTCCGTTCCTGTTGTACGGACCTGTGGGAGGAGAGGGTGTACTGGAGGCCATATTGTTCCGTTGAGAGTTGTAGGACTCGGCAATAGGTGATAGACTAGCCGGGGCCCCGTTCTGAGCATACGGATGCGTGTTGCTTCCTGTCGATGGCCGGGGAGGGAGCTTGACCGGGGGCGCAGGCTGTGGATTGTTGAGCGAGCCACTGCGGTTATGAGCGTTGTTCTGGGCGTTGTTGCGGTTCGAGGCCATGGACGGGAATGGCAGCTGGGGGGACTGAGACCGGAGAGGTGTTCGAGCACCCTGCGACCCTGACGACGGCGTGAGCAGATTGCTTGTATGCGGTGAGTATGGTGAGCCATCAGATGGGATGGGAGTCCGTCGGCCAGACAGGACACTGGGTGGCGGCTGCAGGTTATGCGGTGTCCGCGGGTTGGGCGGCAATGGCGGTTGGCCGCGCGGCGGTGGTGGGAGCGGAGGTAGGTTCGCGCGCACGCTGTGGGAGGTAGTAGGAGTACTGTGCGTGGAAGACCCGCTGCCAGGCTGCTGTGGCAGGGGACGAATGCCATTCACGTACCGCGACGACGAGGAGCTATTCGCGGGCTGCGTCGAGCCCGATGACTCTGAGCCATCGCGGATAATCCGTGGCAGACTCGGGTCCGGTGAACCCCCCGCGGGCGTGAGGTGCAGCGGGGCGGGCCGCCCGCTGTCGAGGCGGCGATGACCCAGCGCCCTACCCGGGAACGAGCTGCCGTCGCCGTTCAAGCTATTCGACCGACCGAGCTCGGATACGCGCGGACGGTTCGTGATTGATACCAGAGCGGCATTGGCGGACGAGCAGCGCTGCCTGAGGGACTTGACGCCGTTGAGGACGCGCAGGCGGTCTCCTACGCTGGTCATACCCATCTCCTTTAGGATGACCTGATCCAACTCAAGCAAAACATCTCCGCGGATGTCGTTCGCGCTGAAAGTACTCGCCAGGTGCCCGCACTTGATGTCTGAGAGCCAGCGTGCAACCAATGCATCATCCCAGGTACCCAAGAAGTCCGAGAAGGACGTGCCCGGCGGAGGCTCGAGGAAGGAAGAACCATTGGTCGTGCGAGACTGGCTGTGAGCTGAGAAGGTGGGTGAGTTCGGAGATGAGGAGTGCGAGGGCGGCTGCGAAAGGTCGTCAAACGGCTGGAAGGTGCCATTACCAACGACCGCTGCCATGTTGGCTCGAGGGTTGCACGAATAGAATGATAGGCCTCTGCAGGTGGTCAGCGCACGGCAGAACTGATGGGCGTGCTGCTAGCCCGGGCGGGGCGGGATGGTCGCGTAGTAACCCTTGTGGCGCCTACGTCGACGTCAACACTGGCTGCACAGCGTGTGTGGCGGGCTGAGGGCCGTACGCAGGACGCCCCGAGTAGCAGAAAGGCGAAAGAGGGGGAGGAGGTGAACAAAGGACTGCCAGTCGAGGCTGGGTTGAGCGCGACGCCCGCGTTCGCGTGAGAGATGGATCTCCCGCTTTCGGCGGCGACGCGCTTCAGCCCGCCCTGATCATGATCTCCCCTGCTTCTCCCTTCATGCTCCTTGTTCTCGGGCACACAAAACTGCTAATCGGACGACAGTGTAGGCAACCCCTGCTCGTCCGGACTCGTAGCCGTGGTCGATGCAACCCAATCCCAACTACTGTAATCACCAATTCCGCCCCCAACAGTCTCATAGCGCTGCAGCCAGCGTGCAACGGCGCTCGAATGATACCAAGAAGCCGCAGGTGACGGTTGTATCAGCTCTAATGGCATCGTTCCCGAGCATGGCCGATGGATGCTATGGATGATGACGCGTTGCTCGCCATGTTTACCAGCTCTGGCGCAGCTCGTTGTACGCGTATGACCGAGGATCACGGTGCGTGTCCAGTGTACGGTGTACGTACGTGGTGGTCACTGGTGAGCGAACGGATGCCGCCTGTACACTTGTGAATGCTGATTGAAAGGGATGGTCGCCTCGCTCAAATGATGATGGTGATCCTTGTGCTTGCGCGGCGCGCGCACTTGACTCACCGGCGTCGCGCGCGTTCTACACGTGAGGAGGAAGGCGAGGTGCCAGTGGACGCCGCAAGCTCAGAAGCTGGATCTCATATGGGACAACCAGGGACATTGAGATCGTCTGCAATCGGGTGAATTTGTTCTCGCATCTCGCTCTGGCGACACAAGTATCTTTAGGTGACGGCGGTCTTGGCGCCTCTCTCAGTGTAGCTTCATGAATTCGGTCATTCGTGGATGATATAGATGTGCGGTGATCCCTTTGTCAAATGCCAACAGCACAATGAGAGCGCGCTGTTCTTGAGACATCGCGTTGCAACAGCCTGTAAGTAAGAATAGCTCGCTGTGATGACTTATGCATTGCAGAGTGGGACGTCAGATTTTCAGTGGTTGAATCAACGATAGCTATACTACTTGGGAGGAGCTGTTGTTGTATATGGCGCTGTTGGGGTGGACGCATGCCGTCCGACTTACCGGTGCAAGCACGGATGGACAGGCGGAAAGCCGCTCGTTCCTGGACTGATGTGTCAGTCAAGATACAACTCGGACGGACTGTGTGAGGCCGAGCACGGCAGTTCATAAAAGTTCGCAGTGCTGCTACTTATTGTGACGGGACTTCCTGCGAACTTCGTCGTTACTGGGATTGTATACGTAAGAGGGGTGATCACGACATAGCTTACTGGAATACTCGCTGTACTTGCAGAGCGCACAGGTGCAACGACAACATCCGGGGTCCGTTATCTCCTCTTTGTGGAGAGATGGTTTCCAGCTTGGCCGCTTTCTGATGGTTCGAATGGTGAAGTACGGTATACCCGGCACCACAACCTGGGATGCAGATATGATGAGAACGCAAATGCCTATGCCAGAGTCTGACCTTCTGACCTTCAAGTCGGACGACTCCGATGAGCTGGGTCGACTTCTCATGCACAGAGTAAGACAGTGAGGGCATCATTCGTCGCGTGTCGACGTCGACACCTGTTCTGTGGATTGGCGTGGACTCCGAAGATTCGACATGTCGCGGTGGTGCGCCAAGGCAGTGTGGAATTTGCGTGTCGATGTCAGCTTGATGTCAGCGCCGTGGTGGCACTCATGGTGCATGGAGGTTGGTCGCTGCCGCCGCGCCGCAAACGCTATCATCTTCCACGGCCAGGCCATCAAGAGAAGTGGTAAGCTTGCGCTAGATATGCACGCAGAAAATGATGCTGCTGGTGCGCATTCGTGAATGAGAGCTCTGTCGCGGACGCTTTTGTGTGGTCTGAGACAGGGCAGTTCCTCGAGGAGCGGCCGACGGCTTGGGGCAAGTGCCTTTGCAAGAAGTTTAGGCCGAGATGGGCCCCTCAATGAAGGGAGGCGCCGAGGTGGGTGCTGCCCTAAAAGGAAGGGCTCACACTCCGCGGCTGTGGCTGAAGGCTGGGCAGACTCGATCAGGGACGTCGTCGCGTAGCCGACGCTGTGATTCCGATTCCGGAAGGCGTCTTGGTCAGCCAGGGCGGGGATGCATGGCCGCAGCGCACTGCGCAGGGCGGCGGGGGCGGACGGCGGGGCCGGGTTGCAGCAGCAGCTGTGGGCTGTGTGCGCACCAGAGCTGCTGGTGAACGAGGCTGGGAGGCGAGCAAGGTGGGCGTAGGACGGGAGGTTGAGGCCGCCTCCGCCGCGGCCGGCGTCTGGCTGCCGGCGCGAGAACGGCCAAATAAAACGAGGCGGCGATTTCTGGGCTCTCTCCAGCGCCTGTTCGGCTTCGTGTCCCAACATCCTCCCTCCTCCTGCACGTCCCGCCGTAATAGCCTCCCCGGCTCTCCTCCCTTTCGTTTCTTTCCACCCTCTTCCCTCTTTCAGGACGTTTACTACCACGGTTCTCGCTCGGTTCTCTCGCCCCGTACCATAGCATATCAGGTTCACCAGCACAGACTCGTCTCGTCTTTCCACCATGTGGGTGCGCACAGCGCTGCTGTCGCTCCTCACTCTCGCCCATCTGGGCACAGCATCACCATACCGGGAGGATATTGCGGACTACAACATTAACCAGAACAAAACTGCCACAAACGTCTTGGATTATTACTATCCCAAGCGCGATAGCTACACGGCCTCGCCCTCGAACTGGCGCGCTTTCCCCTTCTACACCATTCTCCTCGACAAGTTCGCCGATGGAGACCCCACAAACAACGACTTCTTCAAATCCGTGTACGAGTGGGACTGGCGGGAAACGCAACTGCGCGCGGGCGGTGATCTTGCGGGTATGGTAAATAGGCTGGACTATCTCCAGGGCATGGGTGTAAAGCGATCTACATCTCTGGCACGGCGTGGTTGAACGAGATATGGGAGGCCGACAGTGAGTTTCCGCGTTGCTCTATGCGTGCTGTCCCCCTCATCTCGACAGGTTATTCGCCCCTCGACCTCTCCGTTGTCGACCCCCATTTCGGCTCGGTCGCGACTTGGCAGAATGCTATCGACGAGATTCACAAACGGAACATGTACATTATCTGGACTTCACCGTCGGCACGATGAACAATCTTGTCGGCTTTAAAGGGTGCGTCCTTGTACTATTCGCTTTCCGGCGCAGGCGCTGACTGCCGAACCACCGGCCAGGTATACAAACGTTCGGCGCCGTTCAACATCGAGGAGTACGAGGCTACTTGGCTTGACCCGGCCTACGCACCCTGGAACTTCAGCGCTATGTCGATTTCACGGTAGTCGCTTCGTCGGATATTTGGTTGGCAGTGCTCAATGTCGTCTGCAGTTCAGCAATGAATACAATAACTCTGCCAAATGCCCGTGTTCTGGGGCGATGATGGAGCGATAGTGGACATCGACTATAACGGCGGTTGCTTGCGTCCGAGTTCGACCAGTATGGCGACATGGAGGCTTTCGGTGTCCATCCGATTGGCAGCGTCAGCTCTCGAAGTTCGCGTCCGTGCAAGATCGTCTGCGAGAGTGGAATCCCGATGTCATGGCGAAGCTCACCACCTTCTCCTGCATGGCAATCCAAGCTCTGGACTTTGACGGCATCCGTATAGACAAGTCTACCCAGATGACAGTCGATGGTTTGGTCCAGTGGACATCGACGACGAGGAGCTGCGCAGCGGCCCTTGGCAAGGACAACTTCCTCATTGTGGGCGAAGTGACGGGTGGTGACTACTTCGGAGCGCTCTATTAGTAAGTGGAGTTTGTTCGGTATATGCGCGTTGGCTCAGCATCACTTCAGCGGTCGTGGTCGTACACCCACTGAACGGCCGGAATACGATGTCGCGGCCAACATGACCGAGTCGCAAAATCAGTACTTCCTACGTGAGCAGGGTCAAGAGGGTCTCGATGGCGCCGCCTTCCAGTACTCCATCTACCGCGGCCTGACCCGCTTCCTTGGTATGGACGGTGATCTAGAGGACGCTTACGATGTCTCCAAGGACTTCGTGACTGCGTGGGATGAGCTTTTCGTCGACGACGACATGGTCAACCCGGGCAGCCATAACGTGGATCCTCGCCATCTGTATGGGACGAGCAACTTCGATGTATTCCGGTGGCCGAGTATAGAAAACGGGACGGAGCGCAGTGTCTTGGCGACGTTCATCACTACACTACTGATGCCTGGTGTACCACTGGTGGGTCTCGGTTTGTCAGATATGTCGGTATGGATTTTTAACGCGCATTTAGCTATTCTACGGAGAAGAACAGAATTTCTACCTGTACGATAATACCGCTAACAACTATCTATACGGGTGCGTGATGCCGTCTGTATGTTCGCTGTGCTATTGCTCACGTCATCCGTGACAGTCGTCAGGCAATGTTCAGCAACACCGCATGGAAGCGTCATGGATGTTACACTCTAGGATCATCACAGTACTACTACCTTCCGATGGGTCGCTCTTTGCTTGGCTGCAAGGACGACTGGAACGCGCTTGACCACTTCGACCCGACTGCTGACACACGCCGACTCTTCTCGCAGTACCTCCACCTCCGGACGCAATTCCCCGCACTGCAGGATGGTTGGGATCTCACTACCTTGCGGAACTGGACGTACTCCATTGAGCGCCCGGGATCCAACGGCACCTCGACCCAGATGGGCTTGTGGTCCGTTTCGCGGAGTCTGCTTGAGGACTATCAAACGACAGCCGGGAACACGTCAGAGAAGGTCTGGATGTTCTACACGAACCAGAATGCGACCACGTCGTGGGGGTTCGACTGCACGAGTGACCAGTACATCAAGAGCCCCTATCAGGGCGGAAACTCGGTTCGCAACCTCTTCTACCCGTACGAGATCGTCCCGCTCCAGGATTCAGCGGAGGCTTTCTATAACGATAGCAAGGCGCCGTACTTCGGATGCTTCCCGAACATGACCTTACCGCCGTTCGGGTTCAAGGCGTACGTGCTGGAGGCAGATTGGGTGTCGCCTCCGCCCGCGCTCACGAAGTTCACGCCTGGGCACGACGCGCGGCTGCCGTCGAACTCGAGCTCCATTCCGATCACCCTCGAGTTCAATGTGGAGATGAGCTGTACCAGCGTGACGAACTCCATCTCACTGAACATGTCGAGTTCTGGAACTGGTGCGACGCCGACCCTTGGCTCGGCTACCTGCGGCTCGGTCACTGGGACGCCTCCTGACGAGGTCTATGGAGTATCTGTCTCTACATGGTCATGGTCGGCAACGCTGGAGAACGTCCCTGACGGTGTGTTGGAAATCATCATAAAGAACCCGACCACGAACGACGGCACTGCGTCGACCAACGTAAGTTGGCCCTGCCACGTTGATTGTATTTGTGTGACTCACTTTCTGCGCTAGGCTACGGATCACCTACTGATCCGCAAGGGCGCAGCGGATAACATCGTCGTGTGGGATAATGCGAGCTACGACGCCGGCGCCATACAGTACAGTGACGGTCAATACACATTTACCCACAAGGCATACGGCGCGGACATGTTCCGGTATTCCACCAACTTCGCGCAGAACTGGACTGACTGGCAGTCGTGGGAGAACACTACGACGATCTCCGCGGATTCATTAGCGGCAGTGACAACTGGTGGGAGGGGCAGCACGTCATAGTCCAATGTGAGTCTTCGGAAATAGGAGGGTCTCTAGCCAAACGATGATGCTGATCACGAGGCGACACGCAGATTGGTGCTACCTCGCGCAGACGTCGAGCATGGTCGTGCATTCGGATCTGAACTACGACAAACAACGTCGTGTTCCCCAGTTCCTCGTCCGTGGTGCATACAACGAGTGGGGGTACGATCTTGGCATGCCTTACCGCATGTCTCAGGCGGACGACAACTACTGGCACATCAAGATCGCCGATAGCTGGCCTACCTATGTGCAGCTCAACGTGTTCGGCTTCGACAACTACTTCTACGGAGACGTCGACGGGATGGTGTCATGGACCGTCTCCCGCCGAACACGCTGTCAGCCAACTATCTGAACATGTCCAAGCCTCCGCACCCCTACGTCGCATGGGATCTGATAGTGGATGACTCTACGCTGACCTGGTGGCTCGAGCCTATCGGCGAGTCCTCTGTCGGAGCTATCACGTTCGCGCTCTTCTGCCATTCCTTTCGCGACTGCTCAC
This sequence comes from Fomitopsis serialis, assembly GCF_022376445.1. Taxonomy (NCBI): domain Eukaryota; kingdom Fungi; phylum Basidiomycota; class Agaricomycetes; order Polyporales; family Fomitopsidaceae; genus Fomitopsis; species Fomitopsis serialis. The sequence goes on along the minus strand of NW_025954992.1, from coordinate 246,197 downwards.
TCGCTGTCGGCGTCTTCATCTGGTCGTTCTACGGCATCAAGTACAACAAGTGGGGTGTCAAGCCGCACAAGGACCACAGCAACTACTTCCCCATCCTCGGCGCCCTGGGCCACAAGTCGTCCGAAAAGGTGTCAGAACCGCACACACCGCTCACAGAGAAGATGTTTGGTCACAAGCAGACGATCTCATCGGTTGGCCTGAAGTGAAGGACAAACGCCGCAAAGTGCTGATCGCCACGCTCGAATACGAAATCATCGATTGGAAGCTGAAGGTCAAGATTGGTGGTCTCGGTGTCATGTCGAGTCTTATGGGGAAGGCGATGTCCGACGTCGATCTCATCTGGGTATTCCTAAGGTCGGAGACCTCGAGTATCCCCAAGGCGAACCCGCGGAACCTATCGAGGTCATCATCTTCGGCGAGCCGTACCTAATCGAGGTTGAGACTCACGTCGTCGACAATATCACATACGTCATCCTCGACAGCCCTGTCTTCCGCGCTCAGACGAAGGCTGACCCGTATCCTGCTCGCATGGACGATCTCAGCTCCGCCATCTTCTACTCGACTTGGAACCAAGCGATTGCTGCCACCGTGCATCGCATCCCTGACATCGACATCTACCACATCAACGACTACCACGGTGCTCTTGCTGCTATCTACCTCCTGCCGAAGGTGCTCCCCGTATGTCTCTCACTGCACAACGCGGAGTTCCAGGGTCTCTGGCCGCTTCGCACGAAGGAAGAGATGAAGGAGGTTTGCTCCGCGTTCAACATCAGCAAGGAGCATTGCACGAAATACGTTCAGTTCGGTAATACGTTCAACTTGCTCCACGCAGCAGCTTCCTTCGTCAGCGCCCATCAAAAGTCGATTGGTGTCGCCGGTGTGTCTGACAAGTACGGCAAGCGGAGTTGGGCTCGGTATCCCGCTCTTTGGACGCTCAAGCACGTCGACTCGCTGCCTAACCCGGATCCGACGGATATCGCCGCGCTGGACGAGAACCCTGTGAACGTCCGTGACATCCAGATTGACGACGTTGCGGAAGCGCAACGGCCAGAACACAAGAGGCAAGCGCAAGAGTGGGCCGGTATCAAGCAAGACCCGAACGCCGCTCTGTTCGTGTTCGTGGGTCGGTGGTCGAAACAAAAGGGTGTGGATCTGATCGCGGACGTTATGCCTTCCCTGTGAGTCGTCGCGCTGCCTCTTCGCATCCATACTTGTGTTGCTGACAGAGACGACAGACTCGACAAGCGTCCTGAGATTCAACTGATCTGTGTCGGACCCGTCATTGATCTTTACGGTCGATTTGCTGCTGAGAAGTTGGCGCGCTTGATGGAGCTCTACCCTGACCGCGTTTTCTCAAAGCCAGAATTCACTGCGCTCCCGCCATACCTCTTCAGCGGTGCTGACTTCGCACTGATCCCCTCGCGTGATGAGCCATTCGGTCTCGTCGCAGTCGAGTTCGGTCGAAAGGGTGCTTTGGGTGTTGGTAGTCGTCTCGGCGGTCTCGGACTCATGCCTGGTTGGGTAAGTGTCGCGTTTTGAAGCTCTCTGCGAAAGGTCTAACGGCGTTCCTATGTCAGTGGTTCCCTGTGGAGTCGATGTCCACAGAGCATATGATGTCGCAACTGACGAAGACCATCAAAATGGCCTTGAAGTCGACAGAAGAGGAGCGGGCGATGCTGCGCGCAAGATCTGCAGTGCAGCGCTTCCCAGTGGTTGAATGGCGGCAGCGTATGGAAGACTTCCACAAACGCAGCATCACGACCAGTCGTAGGATAGCTGGTCACAACGCGTGGCGACCTTCAGACGCGGAAAATACTCAGTTCAGTGGGCACTACGCAATCGCGGAGACCGAAGATTGGAATCCGGAGCATCAAGCCTACCCTTCGCAGCCAGACTGGGATAGCCGCAGTATGAGCGATAGTCCTGCACTACCGTCCTCCCCTGGCTCGCCAGGACAGTGGAGCCAGGATACCCTGACCCCAGGCGGCGATCCTCACCTAGTCGCCCCGCGATTCCTTGGGGAATCCCGTAGAGGCTCGTATAGGTCCGATATCTCAGCCTCGGACAGCGACCACGGTTCTCTTGAGAGAGGATCAAGACAAGATTATGGAGACTTCCTTGAGCGGGCAAATCGTACAATTGCTCGCGATCGGAAGCACATGCCTGATCCTTTCCTCGAAGCCGCTCCAAGCAGGCCGTTCACAGTCCATTCAAGAGTGTCGTCAGTGGAGTCGATCTCGTCCATTGTTGATGAGAAGCAGCATTCGCCATTGAACAAAGCGATTGCATCCGTACGTTTCAAAGTCTTTCATGGTAGTTCGACATTATTGACGACTCGTTCCTTGGCAGTTCACCGACGCCGACGGTGGTGTTGCGCAAGAATTCGTGCAGAAGCTGCAAGGCTTGAACGCCCATAACTCCAAGCACGAGCTCTCGATTGAGAAGTACCTAACAAAGAGCGAGGAGAAGTTCTTCGACAAGGTGAAACATGACAAACTCTCTGGTGCTGCGAGCATCCGATCGTCACGACGAGACTCGATATGGGGAACGCCTGCTCCCTCTTCGTTTGACCACTCTCGCCCGTCGTCCCCAAGCACACGTTCCTTTGCGGATGGGCTTCCACCTATGGATGACTATAGTGCGGCTCTCATGAATGAAGATGCTGTCGTCATGTCGGGTTTACAGGTCGCTATGTCTCGCGAGATCGGCGGTTGGCCGCTCTACACCATCGTGCTTGGTCTTGGCCAGATGCTCAGCGCCACAGGCTTCCAGATCTCGCTGCTCTCGGGATCAAGCACTCAGTCAAGCCTAGACCTGTATGTCATTGGCGGTGTCTTCCTGGCTGCGACGGCTGTGTGGTACCCGCTATTCCGCCTTAAGCCCTCAGTCTACGTTCTGTCAATGCCGTGGATCTTTTTTGGCATAGCGTTCTTCCTCGTCGGCTTGCCCTCTGTTGCCGCCCCTCTCCATTGGCTACACTACGATCTAGCCAGTGCGGCTACATGGTCATACGCGGTTGCTTCAGCGGCAGGATTCCTTTACTTCGGGCTGAACTTCGGAGAAGAAGCGGTATGTGCCCTCTATCTGTCGTCTCATTCTAACACTCACGTCATGTACAGGGTGCTGCGACAGAGACGTGGACGATGCGGGCCTGTCTCGTGCAAGGTTCTCAGCAAGTCTGGGTGGCCGCCCTCTGGTACTGGGGCTATCAGCTTGACGGCGTCTCTTCCGGTTACCTGATGCCTTGGTGGGTCGCGCTGATCGTCTGGCCTCTGGCCGTCATAAGCTGGCTCTTCGCCTACTTGTTACTGTACGGATTGCCAGGTGAGTCAATCCAACGGTTTGGCTGTCGGTGTCAGCTAACGTGTTGTGTAGACTACTACCGTCAAGCACCGCCCAAGGTCCCTCACTTCTTGAAGACTCTGTTTAGGCGTAAGATTGTGCTATGGTAAGCATTGCGCCTGACGACTAGAGAAACGAAATGAAACGTTGCTTTAGGTTCCTCGCATCCGAGATCCTACGCGATTTCTGGCTTAGTGCAGTGAGTAGACGTTGCAGTTTGCTTGCCTGCGCCGAGAGATTAACATACGCTCTCAGCCGTACGGACGGAACTGGACTTTCCTGTGGAATCAGAATATTCCGAAGTGGCACATCCTTCTGCTCGTCATTGGGTTCTTCGTCGGTGTCTGGGTCATTCTCATGGTAGGCCTCACGCAACTCAGCAAGACTCATACGTGGCTACTTCCCATCTTCGCTGTTGGACTGGGCGCCCCACGTTGGTGCCAGATGCTTTGGGGAACGTCTGCGCTCGGTCTCTATGTGCCGTGGGCTGGTCATGCCGGTCCCTATGCTGCCATCGCCCTTTGGTTGTGGCTGGGTGTACTAGATGCAATCCAGGGAGTCGGTTTGGGAATGATCTTACTCCAGGTATGTAAGATTGTGAACGGACTTGCTGCTTAACCTGACGCGAGCGGTATTCTAGACTCTATCACGTTTGCACGTGTGCGCAACGCTCGCAGCAGCCCAAGTCATCGGAGCTTCTGTCACTATGATCGCTCGCGCATTGTCGCCAGATGGCACAGGTCCAGGACATGTATTCCCAGATTTCGCATTATGGAGCTTCTCTCAGGGTCTGAAAGGTATGTGTACCGACTTCTTCGCTGAGTGATCGTCTGACATAAGATGCTTCAGCATCACCACTGGCGTCGTGGGCTTTCTGGCTCGGTCTGATTTGTCAAATTATCATTGTCTGCGGTTACTTCTGGTTCTACCGCAAAGAACAACTTGGTCAGTGCTCCTCGCTTCTACTTGAGAGATGGTCTCTTCTAACGCCTATACTTATCGCAGCACGCCCATGATCACGACTAGAGCCCATGAGTTCCTTAGACTTTGGTATCTGCGATGGACATCATATTATCTTCGGTGGTATATCTCTAGTAGCAAAGGGACTGTTGTTTGTGACGGACTTGTACTCTTTATCGTCGTTACGACACACGCTCACTCACTATACACCACGTATCATACTCTTGGATATCCGGCCACGGTAATGCAGCATAACCACTAGATATCTCTATATACCGCATAACATCTCGAGGCTCAGCAGCGTGAGCCGATGCGCGGCCGGTGGTCATTGATCAGGTGCGTCTGCAGTTCTGCAAGCCTGAGTGATACGTTCGAAAGGTTGTATGTTGTCGAAGCGCTGCTCGCCTTTGGTTCGTAACCTTTCGAGGAGACTGATGATGTCCGGAGACGGTTTCTATTGAACGTTGCTTAGAAGTAAAGGGCATACGAGATTGCTCTACGCGACGGTAACTAGACCTCTACTTGGAAATCATACTGCACTGTTTTGACCGACGATGTCAACACTTGTAGACTAGCAATCCCATCCCAGAACGAAGTCCTTGCCAGTGCTGATGGAAGCATTCGTCTGGTGATCGGTAGGTGGACAGATGGACGCGCCGAGCTCTTCTCGCAGGAGTAAGTCTACTGCATTACGTGCTGCAACGGTTTCCGTCTCCATGGTAGATATGAGACTAATGCTTGCAGTGAGCTCACTCCTACGATACCAGGAACATCCAGACACCTACGGTTCGAATGCGTTCACGTAGTACAGCCCACGCGCTAGTTTGATCGACGGGAAGGTTGTGGTGGGAGTCAAGACGGGGTATGCATCCCACTTCAACAGGAGATTAGTCAATCTGCTAACTAGTCGCAGCGGATCCACTGACCTCCTTCCTCAGTAGCCATCCGACTTTGCCGAACATACCTTCCAACCACTCATCCGACAATCTCTGCCGAGAGAAGATCTTCACTACATGTTCTTCACCGTGGACACCCTGGTATAGCTCTCCGTCCGCATTCTTCAGCTGCCCATGGAATGCCATGGCGACGAAGTCAGGATCCGGACTGACATGTTGGCGTACACCGTTGTACGACGTCATAATGTACGTGGGGACTCGGGAATCATTCGTGTTGAAACGCGCGGGATTGTGCGACGAAGACGGAGTGGTCAGCAACGTGACATGCAGACGAACGTAGGGCTGGGGTGGAGGGATCTCCGCAAAGCCTGGAGGAGAGATGTAGATCGCGGCCTGGTGCAACGGTGCCGCCAACACAACCGCCCGATACGCCTGCGGGACCGGAGCCAGACCTAGTGTAGATACATGCCACATCGCAGTGTCTGCGTGGTACGCGAGATATGACAGTCGTATTCAGGTGTACCGACGCGCCGCTTCGCTCCAGGAACTGTTCGAATATCTGGAAATTTCCACCCTTGACGCTTGACGCGCCGGTAGCTGCAAGTGAGCAAAGGCCCTCGAGAGCATGGATGGAGTCAACATTTTGAGCGTAGTTGACGCGTGTTGCGGCTTCCACAAGCTCGCGCGTCCATTGCGGGTTGATGTCCTCGGCATCGAGAAACTCGGCCGCGGTGCAACTGGTGAGGGAAGTCCAATTCAGTGCCCCAACTAGAGATGTCAAATCTCAAAGCGCGGTGCATCAGGTGCGTAGAGCTTCTGAATGGACTCGGCCATGGATTTAACGATAGCTCGAGTGCGCAACGGGGCTTTGTAGCCATAGCGCCATATCATCTTGACTTTGTCCCACCAACTACTGTAGAAACTACCGCCCGTCTGCAAAGCATGGAGTGTTAGCCACCGTTGATTATACAGGAAGCTAAGAGATTTGAGTCACGTACAGAGAGGACGAATTGAGAGCCATCCCAAATTCCCATGACAGTGTTTGCGTCTTTGTAGGATACCCTTTCGAGACCGAACTCGTCGACAGCACGCCACATGTTCTTGTTGACCTCGACGAAGATTGATGCCCCCAGTTCGATTGGTCGCAAGTCGGCGTTATTGTACGGGTGTAGAACAGTGCTGCCTACCATAGTTGTCAGACTTAACCTGGGTTCCAGTGAAAGAGTAACTTACGGCCCCAACATAATCATTACGTTCATAGAGATCCATCTCAACGTCTAGCCCGTACCGCTCTTTGGCTTTCGCGATCCAAAATGCGGCTGAAGAACCGCCAGCTCCCGCGCCTATGATGGCAACGCGCTCCGTGGGTCTGGTTGGATCAAGTCCTTGTTGACCAGGACGAGACGGATGTTTCAAGGGGACCTGAGGCCGAATCCCGATACTTAAGGACGCGGAGCGACGCGCACACGTGATCGCGCAGGCGCTGCGCTTCGCATTCTGGTTCACGCTCACTGGCAGGCCTCAGGCTTCAGCTCACGACCGTGACACCGACGTCCATCTCGCTCGCCTCAGGCAGAAAGGTGGGTAGATACCATGCTTTCCAAATGGACTTGCTGAGCTCACAACTGACACTCAGTACACCATGGCACCTGCTCCGACCACATTAACCAACTTCCCCATCGACATCCTAACAGAAATATTTACGCACGGAGTCATCCATGGGATGATTACCGACTCAAAAGACCATGACAAGGACAACCGCGACAAGGAAGACCGTGTAGTGCTCCGGGCCACTATCTCCGCAGTTTGTCGCCAGTGGAAGGAGATTGCAAATCACACCCCGATCCTGTGGTCAATGATATTCATCGCGTTCGACAATCCTCCTTCGCACGAATCAGTGAACCTGGCAATAACACGTTCTGGGACACGACCACTAGACATCACTATGTGCGCAGGAAGCTGCAATACCTACGAGGAGTTTGATTGTGCCACTCTGTTCATGGAGCTGCTGATTCCACACCTCCCCCGGTGGAGGCACATCTGTCTTTACCTGGAGGATGCATCTAATGCCCAGGCAGCAATACACATGTGGAGGGGGGTCGCAAATTCTCTGGAGGAGATCACACTGATTTGTGCAGAGGGTGCTGACTCATCCGCTGAGTTGGTTTTCCATCCCAGATTCACTGCACCCCGGCTCTGTGCAGCCACCTTCGCCGACATACCGTGCATTTCGGATGGCGGGAGGTTCAAAAATCATTTTCCCGCACTAGAGAAACTTCGCCTCATACGCACCTACTTCGACGAAGCTCCCCTCAACAACTCGCGGAAGCTGGTGCGGATCTTGGAGAACCTGCAGCATCTGCGGTACCTGGAGCTTCTCCCAGACTTTGGTGGCGAGGAGAGCGATGATGAGGATGATGAAGAGGATGATGAAGAGGATGACGAGGAGGATGAAGAGGATGAAGAACGAGGCGGCAGCAGACTTCGTTCGCTGCTTGCCCTCGAAGAACTCACCGTGCAGGGTATGTCACTACCTCGCGCTATCAACCGGCTTCTTGGTGCATTCACTGCTCCTCGGCTACACACATTCGAGATCGCTCTGTACGAGTCCCGTGGCAACGAGGAGGAGTGTCTCCCAGAGACCAGAGCACTTTTGCAACGATTCCCTTCGTTACACACTCTCAGACTCGACCACTCCGCCGGCGCGCTGACCTTCGAAAACGTACGATATCTGGCCGAGGATTTCGAGCGCCTCGAACTCACGCGGCGGTTCGACTTCGAGACTCTACTCCAGACGTTGACGGAGCAGACATCGCAATCCAATTGGCCCACACCTGGGTTGAAGCTCCTGGAACTGCACTCCGAGGGGTTCGAAGTCCAGGCAGCCTTACTGCGGAAGCTTGTGGAAGCCTCCACCACCACCGGCCACACTATCGAGAGTGTCCTCGTCCGCGCTGGGGCCGAGTGCTCAGAGGACGACCGCGAGTGGTTCAAGCAGAACTCACGGAACTTTGCCTGGATGTCGCTGTCCAACGAATATGGGCCCATCACCAGCTCCGTGACGCTGACATACGGACCCCATGCCTGATGCGCCCTCGTCCAATCGTCTGACGAATATCCTCAAAATCGGTCAACCTTTGTCACGGTACGGTACTGCCCTTGGTGTACTCCGATATCATGCGTTAATAAGCTTTCCTCGTAGCTCAGCATTTGCGCAAGAACCCCCGTCGCTCCCCTCCCCTCTCTGTCCTGTCATCCGACAGTGCTCAAATAGAATGAGACTCATCCGAGTCGTCTCTTGGCGTTTTCACGTCACTTGTGTAGCGTGCATTACGTGCTATACGCAGCTGCCGTGCTTTTGTCTATGATACCCTGCTTCATTGCAACAACTCGTTGTCCTGTACATGACCATGCTTCGATCAATGTACTTACGATGTACGACGTATGGCAGACCATGGAATGCATCCTATACCCTTCGTCTCGTCTAATCATTGTGCCGCCTTCTTAGACGGTCATCGGATTTCAACAGCAAATGTGTGTAATACTCCAGGATGGCTGAAGCCTGAGACTCGAGTGTCGACGACACAAGCCGGAGCTACTCTTTCTAACTCGCGTCTACGTGCGGTGTATTTAGAACAGGGGATAAAATTATGGACTGCGGACGGACGTACTGCGCCTTTGAAGTAGGATCAGGATACCTGGGTTAGACCAGTAAGTCATCGAAACTGGAGGGCGACACGCTCGCGGGCGAAGAAGCGGACGTCGCATTGCTTCAAAAGGGCGCACCCTTCAGCACATTCGGTAACAATAGCACCCAGTTGCGCTTAACAGTTCCGTCGAGCTCTTCGTCGTGGTATCTATCATACGTGGCGCAAACAAAACGCACCGCAGGAACTGCGTCAGGATACACACCCTACAGGTGCTGCAGAACATGCGTAGCGAGCTGACATCCGTCGAAAAAAAAAAAGGCCCGTCCCAAACGCGGTGAGTGCCGCTTTTCGCCAAGCAAAACCCTGACATCACGGAAGCGAAAGGCGATGGTCAGTTCCCTCGAGCCTGAACCACCAGACAAAGGCGAGGCTCGACTCCACGGTGAATCAGGTTAAGCAACGGACCCATCTCGATGCAATACCGCGGTGCCGTTCGGTGCGTCGGAAAATGGGCACTCTGGGGCTGGCCTGTCATGACGCCACGGGTCAGCACAGATTTAAGGATACGGACGGACACTGTGTATACCTGTGATGGAACGTTGTATCCCCAACGGGACACTCAACCTAACCCTCGGTTTCAAGATTCCTTGCAATGCGCCGCAGCGCGCGGCATGGACTCACATATATACATGATCCACCGCGCTTGTGATAAGAAGTAGTCACCGGAGAGAGCCTCGGGGTTGAGAAAGCCGGGGAGATGAGGAATGGGTAGTCGGTCTCATATCAGACGGAAGGGCGTATCCGCGTTGTCTCCAGACGCCACAGTTGCGCTGTGATGGTCATAGCCTGTAACAACGAAGTAATGTGTATATACGCAACACTAATAGAACTGGCGATGAGAAGCTGCATGAGCGCAAAAGCAGCGACCCGAAGACGGAGCTGACGACTCACCAGATACATTGCACACAAGCAGAATCGCACACCCTCCCCACTCACTGCCCCTTCGGCTTCCCCCCAACCACCTTCCAAAAGATCCGCAACACCAAGGTCCTCGGCAACCACACGAGCACCTTATACAACGCCGCCGGGGGCGCGACCATCACGGCCCTATACGGCCCGACCGCCCAGCCCTCCCGCAGCGCCTCCCGCACGACGCTGCGCGCGAACTGCTCGCACGACATGCCGCGTACGCTCGCGCTCGCCAAGACGCGCGCGAGGATGGCGTCACGGTAGCCCGCCCAGAGGCTCTCGGGCAGGAGCGGCACGCGCGGCGCGCCGTTCGCGGAGATGAGGGAGCGCACGGCGCCCGGGGAGTAGTGCAGGACGTGCAGGCCGAGCGGGCGGAGCTCCATGGAGAGCGTCTGGGAGAAGGAGGCGACGGCGGCTTTGGAGGCGGAGTAGGGCCCGGACCAGGGCGTCGGGCTGGGAGAGGAAGTGAGTTGGGTGCGGAGGAGGAAAAGACGGAACGCACATCTCGCCGACGATGGAGCCTATGTTCACGATGAGCCCCCGCTTGCGCGCGGCCATGTGGGGCACGGCGGCTTTGCAGACGCGGATGATGGAGAGGGTGTTCGTGTCGAAGACGGCGGCGATGTCCTCGATCGAGTTGTCCAGCGTTGGGCCTACGCCATGTGTGCTCAGGATCACTTACGCCCCGAGCTGGACCGAATGCGCGTACGTACCGTGGCACATGGAGCCTGCGTTGTTGACGACGATGTCGATGCGCCCTTCGCGCTCGATGATGGTCGCGACGACCGCGTCTACGTTCGCGTCGTTGGTCACATCGAGGGCAAGGCGCCCGATGTCGGGGTGCAAGCCCTCCATGGCTTCAAGCCTACGCGCGGTGGCGTAGACATTGCATCCCTTCGCGGCGAACTCCTCGCATCTGTATTATTGCGATGACTTGTCAGTACCTAAACTGCTGAGGCACCATCTGTGAGGCGACACGTAGGGCGTCTGAACCGCTTTCGTCGTTCGGAACCTTGACCAACACCAGAACTGCAAAACACCAGAGAGGTCATATTGCACTGGAGTAGAAACGCCGCCACAGTCGTGTGTTCTGCTTTGGCAGACATGAGGCAGAGTCGAACCGCCATTTGCCGGTCAAGCAGAACCGCACTCTTACCGCCGTGCACAAGCATCTCGCTCGGAACTGAAGGTCTGTCTGGATGAAACGTACCACACGTCCACACACTGCGACGGAGACACTCACAGAGCGAAACCGATGCCTCCCCTGCTGCACCCTGTGACGAGGACGACCTTTGCGTTGTGAGACATGACGACAATCGAGACGCAGCACTGGCAGTCACCAGGCAGGCAAATAGATCAGGTAGAGTCGGCGGTGAGGTGAAGAAGAGGTGCGGATAGGAAGCAAGATGCTTCTGGGTGTGATTCGCGCGCACTTATGTACGCGATTGGAGCGGGCTGGTGGTCCGTCAGACCATTGAGCGCAGCAGGACAGCGGCGATCAAGGTGCGTCGCAGGATGGATGTTGCAGAACGTGTGGAGGATGTGAGAGGTCGAGCGGGCGACACGTGGGGAAGACGTGGTGTGTACGCGTTGTTTGTGCGCACGGCGAAGCGAAGCGGGAGCTGTGCGTGGCTTCGCAACTCATCTGTGTTCAAATCCCAACCCACGGGCCACGTCTGCTCGCATCCCCGATGGCCAGGAACGAAGCGTTTGCACATCGCTGACGCACACGCATCCCCCGGCAACTCAGCGACGTGCGGTGACAGGTGGCAGGGAAGCGCGGCTGACGTCACGGCGCGTCGCACTCCGGTGGACGCGCCGTCCTCTGCCTGTGCAGAGTCTCGCGCACACTGTCCGAGCAGAATCGCAGAGATAGGCTCAGTTTCGGGACACAGAGGGAGTCGCAGGGCTGCCGGACACACAGGCACGCCGGGATCGCGGGACATGCACCCCGTTCCCGGACAGCACTCTGTCGACGCAGCTACCGCGTCCTTCGTACTCAAAGCGTCGCATCGTACACTACTGGCTGCCTGTAAGTACCTCGTCCTACACTCGAACTACGCCATCCCGCTCTCCAGACTCCATCCCACCCCGGCCGTCCTCTCGACCGCCTGAATGTCAGTCGCTACGAACATGGAAACCCCTTCTCCCCGAGAGCAGTACATCCCGTTTGTCGTCTCCGTCTCGCCCAGAACACGATCCGCCGTGTCTCCGACCCCCCCGCGAACGCATTTCCCTCGATGCCCTCACACATCGCCACCTCGCTTGATTTCGCCAACGATGGCAGACCCGTCGCTGGCCCCCGTCGCATGACCGAACGGCAAGCCTGTCCACCGAGCTCCAGGACCACACGTCCGCCCCAAATCGGACGTCAATTCTGTCAACGAGCAGGAATCTGTCACGTGCGCGGGAGCTACTTCCACCGTCCGTGCACAACCTGCTTACCTTGCTTCGCTCACTCCAGGACACAGGCTCCCGTTCCATGCCCCGGTTGGACGGACAACCTCGCTGGCAGACCGCGTCCGAGAACGGGCACGGGGACGAGACGACTGCCACACGGACGCTGGCGGTACGCGACCAGAGTGTGGCGCGTCAAGTCCAGGAGTACGGCCTGTCAAACGGAGATGATGGGTGCACGCGCTCGCCGGATTCCGACGGACCGAGCCGTCATCTACAGGCTGGAGGTGCACCGTCGATATTCCGGCGTGTGTGCGTCGACCAAGTCCACGACTCACTCGGGCTTGTCTTGCAAAACCGCAGCCTCGGACGAGTACTACGATGAGTGCAAGCCCCGGACATCGACGCACCGAACCCTCGTCTGCTAGCTGGACATAGTCTGCGAGCAGTCCGGCGGGAGGGCTGCGTTCCGGTGTGCTTGTCCCCCGGAGGGGAGACCACGCGTCGAGAGAACACGTCGCGCGAAGGACTAGCGTGTCCGCTCTAGGTACGTAGCCTCAGTGCGCATGGACTTGACGCTCCGGGTCTGGGAAAAAAAAAAGTGCGAAACCGCCGGGCGAGAATTACCGGCGGGAGAAATAGACTGATGGCCCACTTCTGCACTGGCTCGACGTGTCCGAGCGCGAGGATGTCGTCTCTTGACTGTCCGGGTGGTATGCGAAGCACGGCACGTCGTGTCGTCTCCAGGTGCGAGCCGTCCGGCGGAAGGTAGGCATCCGAGAGCGCTGTCCAGCGTAGGCCATGGAGACTCGAGTCTTGTCGCGGGCGTCGGGTGCTCTGTGTGTCGTAGACAATGAGACCGGGCGAACGCCAAAGATCGTTCACGCCGCCTCAATGAGGCAGTCGGAGGTCATCTTGACGGTCCGTGCGAGCCGGCCCGTTGCGATCTTCCGCGATCATTCAGAGGCTTCCGCGAACGCAAGTTACCTGTCCGACCCGTTAGAGTGCTTCCGAATATGCCGCGAAGTGAATGCGGACTCACCGACTGGACCGTGATCGCGTGCAATCACCGCGTATCTGTCTGAACAGTAGTATCCATTCTTGTTCCGCCCCTCCAGAGTCCAACGACCACGCCAGTGCACGAGACCGACGTGTACGTTCCCAGCACGTCGGTACGAGTCCGGCGTGGAACATCGAATGTGCGTGTCGAGATGACGGATGCATGCTGAGAGGTAGGTTGTGAGTGTGATGAGCGAGTTGAATGTAGTGTCCGGGCTTACCAGCTGGGCCTGCAGTGCATGCAGGGGCAAAGTCTTTAGACTTGCCTAGCTGCTTCGTTGTATTGTTGGCCTTTGAGGTTACTTGCATCATCGCGCGGGGCCTTGGGTCTGTCAGAGAGCTTCACATACACGAGAGAGCCAGGAAACTACTGTTCAGTGGTTCTTGAGTGAGGGGATGAGATATGGCATGATGGGTATGAAGTGAGGACGAGACGGAAGAGTCCTCTGACAACTCCCATGAGAAAATAAAATATGGCATGTTCCGGATCCTGGCAAATTCCGAAACAATGTCTGATGGGCAGTGATTGGCTGCTACTCCAAAGTTCCGGTCTCACCAAGACTTCTCTTGACAGCGGATCAAGACGCTTACGCTCACAATGACTCATCATGTACTTGGGCTTCATCCTCACTGGCAGGTGTGTACACCCTCTGTCCGTGGCTTCTCAACTCAAGCATTGGGAACCTGGTCTGTACAAGACAGGTTGTACTTCAAACAGTGCCTGCTCTTTGAGATAGAGCCTGTCCTGTACAGCACACATTCCCAGGGTGTTGGAACAAAATTCGGAGATCTGTTCATCTTCCCTTGGCCCTTGGACGGAGCACACTATGAGAAGTCATCTCACAATGTGCATTGCCTCAAACACGTTTTGCAGACACCTTCATCTACTCGAACAAGGAGATCTTCCTTTGGGAGATCATCTCGAACGCCTCCGATGCAACCCTCGTTTATGCGATCAACCGGCGGGCTGGAAGTCTGTCTCGATCATGCAGATTACCTCAGCATTCCTACAGCAAAAATGTTCAAGGCTTGCGGCGACTGCACGTATGAACTAGTGCATATGTCAGTACTCGCGCACGTACGATTGTTTACCTAGGATGAATGTGCGCGCGCAGAGCTGAGGATTGTGGCGAGGAGGAGGCACCTGCCCAATCCGGGCTTCTACCGAGCGCCCAAGTCGCCGCGTCGCGTCGATCTGAATCTCGGGCTCTGGCGCCAGAGGCTTCGCTCTGACCGTCACTTGCGGCAATTCTGTCTCGCTCTGCCGCCGTCCTCCCGCTTGCACGTCTTCGACAAATCACAATCAATTCTGATGTACGCGACGGAATCTACTACCAGCCGTCTGCATCACCGATAGGGTCCTCCGCAAGCTCACCCTGCGCTACCCGTCTGCCGCCCGCCTCCGCCTCAACTTCCTCGATCTCGGTGTCCATGCGCGCATCGACGGCTTCGTGAACATAGAGCGGCGTGATTGCGCCTCGGTGGCGGCAACGGCGCGGCTTCCCGGACGCCGTCAGCGGGTTTCTGTGGCTCTTGAGGTCGCACCGGCAGGCCCGCTGTCGAACGGTGCGCGGTTTGAGTCGGCGATCTCGTCGGGTGAACTGACGTGCATGAAGGTGAGGGTCCCCTTGCTCCAGAGCTGGAGCAGCTCCTCGACGGGACGGCGACCGCCCTTGAGATTGCTCAGGTTCGTGAAGGGAGTCGACGGCGGCCAGCCGACGAGTTTGTAGTGGAGCCGGCGCACGACGTGCTCCCAAAAGTCGTGCTCGTTGTAGCGCATACGCACGCGGGGATTCTTCGTGATCTCTCCTGGAGACACGCAGGTCAGTCGCGCAAACGAATTGGCAGGGACTCGCACATACGCAGCCCTTCGGTAAGGACGGAGCGCAAGAGCCCCCTCCTCTCGGAGAGTGTGGAGGAATAACGAGGCTTTCGGCGAGACGAGTCGACTGGACAGACGAGAACGACGCGTCTAGCCATCGCGGATGTGCACGTATGGTGAGTGACCGAGCTTGCGAGTTTGGGCGAGGGTGAACGGGCCGTCTGTCCGTGCTGTTTTATACCCCGGTGCGCATATAGCTACTTTCGCAGCCCGGGCAGCTCCGCAGAGCCCGTTGCCGTAGAGCTCGGGAGAGCGTGGACAAGGGTCCAACCGGCGCGTCCTTGAGTCGGACGTCCCCCGATCAGCAGTGCGAGTCGTGAGCTTGCCGGTCTGACCAAGCCGACGGCTACTCTGTGCTCCCATTTGTTGGCAGGATGCCTTTTTTGAGCCTGCGCGAGTCCCGCCTGTCTTCGCCGCCTGTCCTGTCCACCGTCCCTCAGGCTTGCTGACAACACTAGGGCCGCTTGGGAAAGCTACGTCTTACCCCGCCGTAGCCTGTGCTGTACCCAGAGTCGGTGTAATTCGCGATTCAGCTCTGCACGACACCGTCTGTGAGCAGGCCCAGGAGCGAACCCTGACGCCGTGCAACCCTGATCGGTTGTACTCGTGCATGGTACTGTTCGGCGTCGGGCTGGCGTCGCCAGAGACAGCCGCGTCTCAGCCTCCGGGACTCGCGTGAGGCGAAGCAGGCAGGCAGCGGGCTGCAGACAAATTCACTGACGAAGCGGACAGGCTTCGATGGCCCGTGTAAGCGGTGGCGTCGTGTCTCAATTGTTTTCAGTTTAAGCAGCAGTAGCTCATTGTCGGGACTCGGAGCAGAATGTGTATGTCTACGGGGATGACTGTTTGTACGGCCACGTCAGACCGCCGACCTGCGACGCAGAGTGGTGGTCTAACCAGTCAACTTGACTTGGATGTGAGGGCCCATTCCTAGTGACGGAAGGGCTATCGACACTGAGGACGGCCGCAATGGCGACGTACTGACGAAACGGGCAGAGCATCTCGTGTTACTCGGAATGGCCCTGGAGACAGACGGCGTCCCTTGCTGTCGCTCGCCGGCTTTGCAGACAGACCGAGAAACCTACAGACTCGTTCTATTGCCCTACACCATGCATGCACCGTCTACGGTGCATTCGATGTCTGTCGGGACGCAATAATCCCTACACCAGTATCGGAGGCACGTCGGTGTCCCGCCATCATTCAGGGTACGCCGTTTGCTTGATGCTTTACATCAGTCTGACACTTGGCGAACTCATCGTATCTGGAAGTTCCCGATGGGCCGACCGGCAGGTTGCAGCGCGTCCAGGCTCAGTGACATTCCCATGTACTGAGACTGTAAGCGAGGAGAGCCGACGGAAACCGGGGTGAGCGGGTCAGTACATTTCTGATAACAGTGACATTCCTCAGTACTAATGTTTGTTTGATAGTTCGCAATGTCGCACAAGAACCCGGCGCGCAATGCCCACGCGAGCGCACCCTCGACCAGAAGCGGGTACTACGACGCGAATGCAACAGTACAATGGTTTGGAAATGATTACAGGCTGCCGCTGCTGATGCGTAAGCCAATCGTCACGACGGAATACAGCTTTCAGTTCCGCCCAGGGTTGTAGTGGAGAATGCACGGCGGTATCCAAAGGATGAGTCTGTGAGTTTCCACGATGATTTACTCCGTTTTGGCTACTTACACATCAACTGGAAGTACACGCGGCAAACGGGATATGGCGGTATTCAGCTCTCCGCTTCCCGGAATGGCCGTCTCTGGAGCCGGGAGAACTTCCGCCACCTCGCAATGCACAGCCTCCGAATGTCACTGAAAATGCGGCCATGTAACCGTGTGAAATCGATCCGTACACGGCCTGTCAGCGCCAAAGCCACTGTTGTCAAGAGACGACGCGTGGATCGAATGGCGACTCGGAGGCGCAGATCAACTCAGTACTACTCCTTCCAGTAGAAGAACGTTGCGAAGACACAATCCGCTGCACGTCCAAGTCCGTACTATGTCCCTCTCAATTCCTTCTCGGTACTGTATCACTCAGCTATGAGGCTTCAAGTTTCCCCAGCAACCGCTTGCTCATTGTCGATTCCGCAGGCCTTGTACGGCGGACGCAACATGCTGACTGACATTCCAGAAGACTCTGACCTTGGCACTGTGATTGTGGGTGATCGAGCGACGGCGCTCGATGACCCTTCGCTTCGAATCTCGCCACGGCTTGCTTCGTCTCGGTGGCTACAGGAGAGGGTCTCTTCTCCCCGGAACAATGTCTCGTCGCAAGCCATCCGCGCTCAGGGACATCACCCGCTCGGTTGGTAGCGACTTCGCTTGGGCGTGAGCTGGCGAGCATCACGACGTCACTCCGACTCGCACGACTCGCGCAGAAGAAAAAGGAGGCGGTGGGGAGAGCAGCAGAGGCATGGTCTTGTACCGCCTCTCCTGCTCGTCGTACGTCGCCGTCCAGTCCTCGAGGAGTCCGACGCTGTCAATGTTGTTGGTACCGCACGGTCGATGGTGCGTATGTTGTGTAGGCCGTACAGTCCTACGCTGATGTCACTCACAGCGACCGCGTGACAATGTAACCCAGACGCACACGTACTGCCGTCCTCAAAGTACGTACAACGTCGAACACACCGACGTCAGCTTGCCCAACTTCGCACTGACCCGATTCGTTGCGCGGCAGGGTGCGCGACTGGGATCCTGCTCGTGCCAGCCAATCGAACTTCAAGCTCGGAGAGGACGGGCACCATTCCCTTCATGAAATTCTGATGACACCTACTGAGGATCTCGAGCGACTCTCTCGCCACGCCTTCATGTAGGTCGCGGTGTACTACATCGACGAGGGACTTGATGACATGACCTCTCAGGAACCGTTTGAGCATGCTGACGGCCGACTACGAGGAATGTAGACAAAGGTAATGCGTACCAGTCGGAACGGAGAAACACTGATCATATCATTGTGGATAACCATGTCTTTCATGCAGCTTATCCGTGACATCTGACTGCGTAATGAGGTCTGTATCGTGGCATCACAGTTCATCCTATAGCCCTCCCAAATTTACAGTGATGCCCACGTGAAACACGTCGTCAGAGTGAGCGGAACTGATGTCGCGTCGGGCAGTCGGACAGTAGGCGAGGTTGAAGAAACAAAGACAATCGTCGAGTTCTGACCCCGGCTTCCACGCGGGTGCTATCGGCCGTTCGATCGCAGCTTCATGTCTGCGTTTGTTCCCTTGACCGGACACCGCGGAATGTCCTTCCGAGATGTACAGTGAGTCGCCAGAGCCACCATCACTCCCGCAGCTTGATCAGTCTGTCGAACAGTCTCACACCTACGTGATGCCGTACCGCAGTCGGAACGAGTATTGGTATCGCGCGTGCGGCGTTGTCAGGTGGGTCGATCGCTCCATAGGATCTGCGGAACGGGTTCATATGCACATGTATACACTGTCGTCGCACATCTGGTGTATTCTCCCGCACAGTAGATAGTAAATCGATCGAGCCATTGATTGCCCGCGAGACGAGCTCACTCGCATTCATAGTCGTCTCTGCTCGCTAGCATCCCAATCATGTATTAGATACGCGGCTTGTTGTGAGCCGACCTAGCCATTACATTGTCCTGTCTACTAGATATATACCTGAATAGCACGAGATTCCCGCCCATCTACGTCTTCCGGTGTAACAACCTCCTCTTCGTTGCGAGTACCACGTCCGTCGTTGCCGAGGATGCATGTGCGCATGACGAACGGCAGGCTACGAGCTCCTACCCTCAGCATGAGCAGACTGAGTTCGTCCGTCGGCACAAGCCTACTGCCGAGAGACCCCTACACTGTCGTCGCACATCCATTCGTGCATCATTCTCGGCCTGTCGTAGCGAGTCGACCAAGCCATTACATCGTCCGTCCGAGCGACGGCCGGGAGCCTTGTTGGACCACGTTCTCGTTCGCCGGACCCGGGATAACTGAAGTTTGAAGCCTGAGACTCGAGTCAGCACAAGCTGAAGCTGCTCCATCTGACTCACGGAATTAGCCTTCGCCTTCACGCCAACCACCCGTGGCTGTGGAATCGCCTACGTGCGGCGGATAGAGCAGGTAAGAGATTTCGGGACTGTATCTGCTCGTACTGCGCCTGGCATGAGGCACACCCGATCAGACCAGTCAATGAAACAGAAGATCGCACACTTACTGGCGAAGAAGTATAGCGGCCGTGCGTCGGAGCGGTGCGAGGCCAGTAGAACTTGGAATGGTGTATCCCTGGCATGGCGGCGTAGCAACTCGCTGCACAGGAGCTGCGCCGCCATGCAACGAGTACTGCAGAGCATGCGCGGTGAACTGACATCCGTTGACGATTCGCTCGTCCAGCACCCGGTGCGAGTAACACCATTCACCAAGCAAAAACGCTGTCGTCGCGGAAGCGGGAGGCGATGGTGAATCCTCTCGGAGCTGGATCGTATATCAAGACTCGATTTCGAGGAAAATCACTTCAAGTGACAGACCCGTCTCGGTGCAGTACAGCGTTCAGTGCAGAGATACGGGCACTCTGGGTCCTGCCTGTCATAACGCCGCGAATCAACAGAGACCCTCGAAACACACCTGACGACTCACCACGAACATCGCACGACACAAGTCCGAATACACACCTTCACTCACTGCCCCTCGGCTTCCCCCCAACCACCTTCCAAAAGATCCGCAAGACCAAGGTCCTCGGCAACCACACGAGCACCTTATACAACGCCGCCGGCGGCGCGACCATCACGGCCCTATACGGCCCGACCGCCCAGCCCTCCCGCAGCGCCTCCCGCACGACGCTGCGCGCGAACTGCTCGCACGACATGCCGCGTACGCTCGCGCTCGCCAAGACGCGCGCGAGGATGGGCGTCACGGTAGCCCGCCCAGAGGCTCTCGGGCAGGAGCGGCACGCGCGGCGCGCCGTTCGCGGAGATGAGGGAGCGCACGGCGCCCGGGGAGTAGTGCAGGACGTGCAGCCGAGCGGGCGGAGCTCCATGGAGAGCGTCTGGGAGAAGGAGGCGACGGCGGCTTTGGAGGCGAGTAGGGCCCGGACCAGGGCGTCGGGCTGGAGAGGAAGTGAGTTGGGTGCGGAGGAGGAAAAGACGGAACGCACATCTCGCCGACGATGGAGCCTATGTTCACGATGAGCCCCCGCTTGCGCGCGGCCATGTGGGGCACGGCGGCTTTGCAGACGCGGATGATGGAGAGGGTGTCGTGTCGAAGACGGCGGCGATGTCCTCGATCGAGTTGTCCAGCGTTGGGCCTACGCCATGTGTGCTCAGGATCACTTACGCCCCGAGCTGGACCGAATGCGCGTACGTACCGTGGCACATGGAGCCTGCGTTGTTGACGACGATGTCGATGCGCCCTTTCGCGCTCGATGATGGTCGCGACGACCGCGTCTACGTTCGCGTCGTTGGTCACATCGAGGGCAAGGCGCCCGATGTCGGGGTGCAAGCCCTCCATGGCTTCAAGCCTACGCGCGGTGGCGTAGACATTGCATCCCTTCGCGGCGAACTCCTCGCATCTGTATTATTGCGATGACTTGTCAGTACCTAAACTGCTGAGGCACCATCTTGAGGCGACACGTAGGGCGTCTGAACCGCTTTCGTCGTTCGGAACCTTGACCAACACCAGAACTGCAAACACCAGAGAGGTCATATTGCACTGGAGTAGAAACGCCGCCACAGTCGTGTGTTCTGCTTTGGCAGACATGAGGCAGAGTCGAACCGCCATTTGCCGGTCAAGCAGAACCGCACTCTTACCGCCGTGCACAAGCATCTCGCTCGGAACTGAAGGTCTGTCTGGATGAACGTACCACACGTCCACACACTGCGACGGAGACACTCACAGAGCGAAACCGATGCCTCCCCTGCTGCACCCTGTGACGAGGACGACCTTTGCGTTGTGAGACATGACGACAATCGAGACGCAGCACTGGCAGTCACCAGGCAGGCAAATAGATCAGGTAGAGTCGGCGGTGAGGTGAAGAAGAGGTGCGGATAGGAAGCAAGATGCTTCTGGGTGTGATTCGCGCGCACTTATGTACGCGATTGGAGCGGGCTGGTGGTCCGTCAGACCATTGAGCGCAGCAGGACAGCGGCGATCAAGGTGCGTCGCAGGATGGATGTTGCAGAACGTGTGGAGGATGTGAGAGGTCGAGCGGGCGACACGTGGGGAAGACGTGGTGTGTACGCGTTGTTTGTGCGCACGGCGAAGCGAAGCGGGAGCTGTGCGTGGCTTCGCAACTCATCTGTGTTCAAATCCCAACCCACGGGCCACGTCTGCTCGCATCCCCGATGGCCAGGAACGAAGCGTTTGCACATCGCTGACGCACACGCATCCCCCGGCAACTCAGCGACGTGCGGTGACAGGTGGCAGGGAAGCGCGGCTGACGTCACGGCGCGTCGCACTCCGGTGGACGCGCCGTCCTCTGCCTGTGCAGAGTCTCGCGCACACTGTCCGAGCAGAATCGCAGAGATAGGCTCAGTTTCGGGACACAGAGGGAGTCGCAGGGCTGCCGGACACACAGGCACGCCGGGATCGCGGGACATGCACCCCGTTCCCGGACAGCACTCTGTCGACGCAGCTACCGCGTCCTTCGTACTCAAAGCGTCGCATCGTACACTACTGGCTGCCTGTAAGTACCTCGTCCTACACTCGAACTACGCCATCCCGCTCTCCAGACTCCATCCCACCCCGGCCGTCCTCTCGACCGCCTGAATGTCAGTCGCTACGAACATGGAAACCCCTTCTCCCCGAGAGCAGTACATCCCGTTTGTCGTCTCCGTCTCGCCCAGAACACGATCCGCCGTGTCTCCGACCCCCCCGCGAACGCATTTCCCTCGATGCCCTCACACATCGCCACCTCGCTTGATTTCGCCAACGATGGCAGACCCGTCGCTGGCCCCCGTCGCATGACCGAACGGCAAGCCTGTCCACCGAGCTCCAGGACCACACGTCCGCCCCAAATCGGACGTCAATTCTGTCAACGAGCAGGAATCTGTCACGTGCGCGGGAGCTACTTCCACCGTCCGTGCACAACCTGCTTACCTTGCTTCGCTCACTCCAGGACACAGGCTCCCGTTCCATGCCCCGGTTGGACGGACAACCTCGCTGGCAGACCGCGTCCGAGAACGGGCACGGGGACGAGACGACTGCCACACGGACGCTGGCGGTACGCGACCAGAGTGTGGCGCGTCAAGTCCAGGAGTACGGCCTGTCAAACGGAGATGATGGGTGCACGCGCTCGCCGGATTCCGACGGACCGAGCCGTCATCTACAGGCTGGAGGTGCACCGTCGATATTCCGGCGTGTGTGCGTCGACCAAGTCCACGACTCACTCGGGCTTGTCTTGCAAAACCGCAGCCTCGGACGAGTACTACGATGAGTGCAAGCCCCGGACATCGACGCACCGAACCCTCGTCTGCTAGCTGGACATAGTCTGCGAGCAGTCCGGCGGGAGGGCTGCGTTCCGGTGTGCTTGTCCCCCGGAGGGGAGACCACGCGTCGAGAGAACACGTCGCGCGAAGGACTAGCGTGTCCGCTCTAGGTACGTAGCCTCAGTGCGCATGGACTTGACGCTCCGGGTCTGGGAAAAAAAAAAGTGCGAAACCGCCGGGCGAGAATTACCGGCGGGAGAAATAGACTGATGGCCCACTTCTGCACTGGCTCGACGTGTCCGAGCGCGAGGATGTCGTCTCTTGACTGTCCGGGTGGTATGCGAAGCACGGCACGTCGTGTCGTCTCCAGGTGCGAGCCGTCCGGCGGAAGGTAGGCATCCGAGAGCGCTGTCCAGCGTAGGCCATGGAGACTCGAGTCTTGTCGCGGGCGTCGGGTGCTCTGTGTGTCGTAGACAATGAGACCGGGCGAACGCCAAAGATCGTTCACGCCGCCTCAATGAGGCAGTCGGAGGTCATCTTGACGGTCCGTGCGAGCCGGCCCGTTGCGATCTTCCGCGATCATTCAGAGGCTTCCGCGAACGCAAGTTACCTGTCCGACCCGTTAGAGTGCTTCCGAATATGCCGCGAAGTGAATGCGGACTCACCGACTGGACCGTGATCGCGTGCAATCACCGGTATCTGTCTGAACAGTAGTATCCATCTTGTTCCGCCCCTCCAGAGTCCAACGACCACGCCAGTGCACGAGACCGACGTGTACGTTCCCAGCACGTCGGTACGAGTCCGGCGTGGAACATCGAATGTGCGTGTCGAGATGACGGATGCATGCTGAGAGGTAGGTTTGAGTTGATGAGCGAGTTGAATGTAGTTCCGGCTTACCAGCTGGCCTGCAGTGCATGCAGGGGCAAAGTCTTTAGACTTGCCTAGCTGCTTCGTTGTATTGTTGGCCTTGAGGTTACTTGCATCATCGCGCGGGCCTGGGTCTGTCAGAGAGCTTCACATACACGAGAGAGCCAGGAAACTACTGTTCAGTGGTTCTTGAGTGAGGGATGAGATATGGCATGATGGGTATGAAGTGAGGACGAGACGGAAGAGTCCTCTGACAACTCCCATAGAAAATAAAATATGGCATGTTCCGGATCCTGGCAAATTCCGAAACAATGTCTGATGGCAGTGATTGGCTGCTACTCCAAAGTTCCGGTCTCACCAAGACTTCTCTGACAGCGGATCAAGACGCTTACGCTCACAATGACTCATCATGTACTTGGGCTTCATCCTCACTGGCAGGTGTGTACACCCTCTGTCCGTGGCTTCTCAACTCAAGCATTGGGAACCTGGTCTGTACAAGACAGGTTTACTTCAAACAGTGCCTGCTCTTTGAGATAGAGCCTGTCCTGTACAGCACACATTCCCAGGTGTTGGAACAAAATTCGGAATCTGTTCATCTTCCCTTGGCCCTTGACGGAGCACACTATGAGAAAGTCATCTCACAATGTGCATTGCCTCAAACACGTTTTGCAGACACCTTCATCTACTCGAACAAGGAGATCTTCCTTTGGAGATCATCTCGAACGCCTCCGATGCAACCTCGTTTATGCGATCAACCGCGGGCTGGAAGTCTGTCTCGATCATGCAGATTACCTCAGCATTCCTACAGCAAAATGTCCAAGGCTTGCGGCGACTGCACGTATGAACTATGCATATGTCAGTTACTCGCGCACGTACGATTGTTTACCTAGGATGATGTGCGCGCGCAGAGCTGAGATTGTGGCGAGGAGGAGGCACCTGCCCAATCCGGGCTTCTACCGAGCGCCCAAGTCGCCGCGTCGCGTCGATCTGAATCTCGGGCTCTGGCGCCAGAGGCTTCGCTCTGACCGTCACTTGCGGCAATTCTGTCTCGCTCTGCCGCCGTCCTCCCGCTTGCACGTCTTCGACAAATCACAATCATTCCTGATGTACGCGACGGAATCTACTACCAGCCGTCTCATCACCGATAGGTCCTCCGCAAGCTCACCCTGCGCTACCCGTCTGCCGCCCGCCTCCGCCTCAACTTCCTCGATCTCGTGTCCATGCGCGCATCGACGGCTTCGTGAACATAGAGCGGCGTGATTGCGCCTCGGTGGCGGCAACGGCGCGGCTTCCCGACGCCGTCAGCGGGTTTCTGTGGCTCTTGAGGTCGCACCGGCAGGCCCGCTGTCGAAACGGTGCGCGGTTGAGGTCGGCGATCTCGTCGGGTGAACTGACGTGCATGAAGGTGAGGGTCCCCTGCTCCAGAGCTGGAGCGCTCCTCGACGGACGGCGACCGCCCTTGAGATTGCTCAGTTCGTGAAGGGAGTCGACGGCGCCAGCCGACGAGTTTGTAGTGGAGCCGGCGCACGACGTGCTCCCAAAAGTCGTGCTCGTTGTAGCGCATACGCACGCGGGATTCTTCGTGATCTCTCCTGGAGACACGCAGGTCAGTCGCGCAAACGAATTGGCAGGGACTCGCACATACGCAGCCCTTCGGTAAGGACGGAGCGCAAGAGCCCCCTCCTCTCGGAGTGTGGAGAATAACGAGGCTTTCGGCGAGACGAGTCGACTGGACAGACCGAGAACGACGCGTCTAGCCATCGCGGATGTGCACGTATGTGATGACCGAGCTTGCGAGTTTGGGCGAGGGTGAACGGGCCGTCTGTCCGTGCTGTTTTATACCCCGGTGCGCATATAGCTACTTTCGCAGCCCGGGCAGCTCCGCAGAGCCCGTTGCCGTAGAGCTCGGGAAGCGTGGACAAGGTCCAACCGGCGCGTCCTTGAGTCGGACGTCCCCCGATCAGCAGTGCGAGTCGTGAGCTTGCCGGTCTGACCAAGCCGACGGCTACTCTGTGCTCCCATTTGTTGGCAGGATGCCTTTTTGAGCCTGCGCGAGTCCCGCCTGTCTTCGCCGCCTGTCCTGTCCACCGTCCTCAGGCTTGCTGACAACACTAGGGCCGCTTGGGAAAGCTACGTCTTACCCCGCCGTAGCCTGTGCTGTACCCAGAGTCGGTGTAATTCGCGATTCAGCTCTGCACGACACCGTCTGTGAGCAGGCCCAGGAGCGAACCCTGACGCCGTGCAACCCTGATCGGTTGTACTCGTGCATGGTACTGTTCGGCGTCGGGCTGGCGTCGCCAGAGACAGCCGCGTCTCAGCCTCCGGGACTCGCGTGAGGCGAAGCAGGCAGGCAGCGGGCTGCAGACAAATTCACTGACGAAGCGGACAGGCTTCGATGGCCCGTGTAAGCGGTGGCGTCGTGTCTCAATTGTTTTCAGTTTAAGCAGCAGTAGCTCATTGTCGGGACTCGGAGCAGAATGTGTATGTCTACGGGGATGACTGTTTGTACGGCCACGTCAGACCGCCGACCTGCGACGCAGAGTGGTGGTCTAACCAGTCAACTTGACTTGGATGTGAGGGCCCATTCCTAGTGACGGAAGGGCTATCGACACTGAGGACGGCCGCAATGGGCGACGTACTGACGAAACGGGCAGAGCATCTCGTGTTACTCGGAATGGCCCTGGAGACAGACGGCGTCCTTGCTGTCGCTCGCCGGCTTTGCAGACAGACCGAGAAACCTACAGACTCGTTCTATTGCCCTACACCATGCATGCACCGTCTACGGGTGCATTCGATGTCTGTCGGGACGCAATAATCCTACACCAGTATCGGAGGCACGTCGGTGTCCCGCCATCATTCAGGGTACGCCGTTTGCTTGATGCTTTACATCAGTCTGACACTTGGCGAACTCATCGTATTCTGGAAGTTTCCCGATGGGCCGACCGGCAGGTTGCAGCGCGTCCAGGCTCAGTGACATTCCCATGTACTGAGACTGTAAGCGAGGAGAGCCGACGGAAACCGGGGTGAGCGGGTCAGTACATTTCTGATAACAGTGACATTCCTCAGTACTAATGTTTGTTTGAATAGTTCGCAATGTCGCACAAGAACCCGGCGCGCAAATGCCCACGCGAGCGCACCCTCGACCAGAAAGCGGGTACTACGACGCGAATGCAACAGTACAATGGTTTGGAAATGATTACAGGCTGCCGCTGCTGATGCGTAAGCCAATCGTCACGACGGAATACAGCTTTCAGTTCCGCCCAGGGTTGTAGTGGAGAATGCACGGCGGTATCCAAAGGATGAGTCTGTGAGTTTCCACGATGATTTACTCCGTTTTGGCTACTTACACATCAACTGGAAGTACACGCGGCAAACGGGATATGGCGGTATTCAGCTCTCCGCTTCCCGGAATGGCCGTCTCTGGAGCCGGGAGAACTTCCGCCACCTCGCAATGCACAGCCTCCGAATGTCACTGAAAATGCGGCCATGTAACCGTGTGGAATCGATCCGTACACGGCCTGTCAGCGCCAAGCCACTGTTGTCAAGAGACGACGCGTGGATCGAATGGCGACTCGGAGGCGCAGATCAACTCAGTACTACTCCTTCCAGTAGAAGAACGTTGCGAAGACACAATCCGCTGCACGTCCAAGTCCGTACTATGTCCCTCTCAATTCCTTCTCGGTACTGTATCACTCAGCTATGAGGCTTCAAGTTTCCCCAGCAACCGCTTGCTCATTGTCGATTCCGCAGGCCTTGTACGGCGGACGCAACATGCTGACTGACATTCCAGAAGACTCTGACCTTGGCACTGTGATTGTGGGTGATCGAGCGACGGCGCTCGATGACCCTTCGCTTCGAATCTCGCCACGGCTTGCTTCGTCTCGGTGGCTACAGGAGAGGGTCTCTTCTCCCCGGAACAATGTCTCGTCGCAAGCCATCCGCGCTCAGGGACATCACCCGCTCGGTTGGTAGCGGACTTCGGCTTGGGCCGTGAGCTGGCGAGCATTCACACGTCACTCCGGACTCGCACGATCTCGCGCAGAAGATAAAAGGAGGCGGTGGGAGAGCAGCAGAGGCATGGTCTTGTACCGCCTCTCCTGCTCGTCGTACGTCGCCGTCCAGTCCTCGAGGAGTCCGACGCTGTCAATGTTGTTGGTACCGCACGGTCGATGGTGCGTATGTTGTGTAGGCCGTACAGTCCTACGCTGATGTCACTCACAGCGACCGACGTGACAATGTAACCCAGACGCACACGTAGCTGCCGTCCTCAAAGTACGTACAACGTCGAACACACCGACGTCAGCTTGCCCAACTTCGGCACTGACCCGTATTCGTTGCGCGGCAGGGTGCGCGACTGGGATCCTGCTCGTGGCCAGCCAATCGAACTTCAAGGCTCGGAGAGGACGGGCACCATTCCCTTCATGAAATTCTGATGGACACCTACTGAGGATCTCGAGCGACTCTCTCGCCACGCCTTCATGTAGGTCGCGGTGTACTACATCGACGAGGGACTTGATGACATGACCTCTCAGGAACCGTTTGAGCATGGCTGACGGCCGACTACGAGGAATGTAGACAAAGGTAAGTGTGCGTACCAGTCGGAACGGGAGAAACACTGATCATATCATTGTGGATAACCATGTCTTTCATGCAGCTTATCCGTGACATCTGACTGCGGTAATGAGGTCTGTATCGTGGTCATCACAGTTCATCCTATAGCCCTCCCAAATTTTACAGTGATGCCCACGTGAAACACGTCGTCAGAGTGAGCGGAACTGATGTCGGTCGTCGGGGCAGTCGGACAGTAGGCGAGGTTGAAGAAACAAAGACAATCGTCGAGTTCTGACCCCGGCTTCCACGCGGGTGCTATCGGCCGTTCGATCGCAGGCTTCATGTCTGCGTTTGTTCCCTTGACCGGACACCGCGGAATGTCCTTCCGAGATGTACAGTGAGTCGCCAGAGCCACCATCACTCTCCGCAGCTTGATCAGTCTGTCGAACAGTCTCACACCTACGTGATGCCGTACCGCAGTCGGAACGAGTATTGGTATCGCGCGTGCGGCGTTGTCAGGTGGGTCGATCGCTCCATAGGATCTGCGGAACGGGTTCATATGCACATGTATACACTGTCGTCGCACATCTGGTGTATTCTCCCGCACAGTAGATAGTAAATCGATCGAGCCATTGATTGCCCGCGAGACGAGCTCACTCGCATTCATAGTCGTCTCTGCTCGCTAGCATCCCAATCATGTATTAGATACGCGGCTTGTTGTGAGCCGACCTAGCCATTACATTGTCCTGTCTACTAGATATATACCTGAATAGCACGAGATTCCCGCCCATCTACGTCTTCCGGGTGTAACAACCTCCTCTTCGTTGCGAGTACCACGTCCGTCGTTGCCGAGGATGCATGTGCGCATGACGAACGGCAGGCTACGAGCTCCTACCCTCAGCATGAGCAGACTGAGTTCGTCCGTTCGGCACAAGCCTACTGCCGAGAGACCCCTACACTGTCGTCGCACATCCATTCGTGCATCATTCTCGGCCTGTCGTAGCGAGTCGACCAAGCCATTACATCGTCTCGTCCGAGCGACGGCCGGGAGCCTTGTTGGACCACGTTCTCGTTCGCCGGACCCGGGATAACTGAAGTTTGAAGCCTGAGACTCGAGTCAGCACAAGCTGAAGCTGCTCCATCTGACTCACGGAATTAGCCTTCGCCTTCACGCCAACCACCCGTGGGCTGTGGAATCGCCTACGTGCGGCGGATAGAGCAGGTAAGAGATTTCGGGACTGTATCTGCTCGTACTGCGCCTGGCATGAGGGCACACCCGTATCAGACCAAGTCAATGAAACAGAAGATCGGCACACTTACTGGCGAAGAAGTATAGGCGGCCGTGCGTCGGAGCGGGTGCGAGGCCAGTAGAACTTGGAATGGTGTATCCCTGGCATGTGCGGCGCGTAGCAACTCGCTGCACAGGAGCTGCGCCGCCATGCAACGAGTACTGCAGAGCATGCGCGGTGAACTGACATCCGTTGACGATTCGCTCGTCCAGCACCCGGTGCGAGTAACACCATTCACCAAGCAAAAACGCTGTCGTCGCGGAAGCGGGAGGCGATGGTGAATCCTCTCGGAGCTGGATCGTATATCAAGACTCGATTTCGAGGAAAATCACTTCAAGTGACAGACCCGTCTCGGTGCAGTACAGCGTTCAGTGCAGAGATACGGGCACTCTGGTCCTGCCTGTCATAACGCCGCGAATCAACAGAGACCCTCGAAACACACCTGACGACTCACCACGAACATCGCACGACACAAGTCCGAATACACACCTTCACTCACTGCCCCCTCGGCTTCCCCCAACCACCTTCCAAAAGATCCGCAAGACCAAGGTCCTCGGCAACCACACGAGCACCTTATACAACGCCGCCGGCGGCGCGACCATCACGGCCCTATACGGCCCGACCGCCCAGCCCTCCCGCAGCGCCTCCCGCACGACGCTGCGCGCGAACTGCTCGCACGACATGCCGCGTACGCTCGCGCTCGCCAAGACGCGCGCGAGGATGGCGTCACGGTAGCCCGCCCAGAGGCTCTCGGGCAGGAGCGGCACGCGCGGCGCGCCGTTCGCGGAGATGAGGGAGCGCACGGCGCCCGGGGAGTAGTGCAGGACGTGCAGGCCGAGCGGGCGGAGCTCCATGGAGAGCGTCTGGGAGAAGGAGGCGACGGCGGCTTTGGAGGCGGAGTAGGGCCCGGACCAGGGCGTCGGGCTGGGAGAGGAAGTGAGTTGGGTGCGGAGGAGGAAAAGACGGAACGCACATCTCGCCGACGATGGAGCCTATGTTCACGATGAGCCCCCGCTTGCGCGCGGCCATGTGGGGCACGGCGGCTTTGCAGACGCGGATGATGGAGAGGGTGTTCGTGTCGAAGACGGCGGCGATGTCCTCGATCGAGTTGTCCAGCGTTGGGCCTACGCCATGTGTGCTCAGGATCACTTACGCCCCGAGCTGGACCGAATGCGCGTACGTACCGTGGCACATGGAGCCTGCGTTGTTGACGACGATGTCGATGCGCCCTTCGCGCTCGATGATGGTCGCGACGACCGCGTCTACGTTCGCGTCGTTGGTCACATCGAGGGCAAGGCGCCCGATGTCGGGGTGCAAGCCCTCCATGGCTTCAAGCCTACGCGCGGTGGCGTAGACATTGCATCCCTTCGCGGCGAACTCCTCGCATCTGTATTATTGCGATGACTTGTCAGTACCTAAACTGCTGAGGCACCATCTGTGAGGCGACACGTAGGGCGTCTGAACCGCTTTCGTCGTTCGGAACCTTGACCAACACCAGAACTGCAAAACACCAGAGAGGTCATATTGCACTGGAGTAGAAACGCCGCCACAGTCGTGTGTTCTGCTTTGGCAGACATGAGGCAGAGTCGAACCGCCATTTGCCGGTCAAGCAGAACCGCACTCTTACCGCCGTGCACAAGCATCTCGCTCGGAACTGAAGGTCTGTCTGGATGAAACGTACCACACGTCCACACACTGCGACGGAGACACTCACAGAGCGAAACCGATGCCTCCCCTGCTGCACCCTGTGACGAGGACGACCTTTGCGTTGTGAGACATGACGACAATCGAGACGCAGCACTGGCAGTCACCAGGCAGGCAAATAGATCAGGTAGAGTCGGCGGTGAGGTGAAGAAGAGGTGCGGATAGGAAGCAAGATGCTTCTGGGTGTGATTCGCGCGCACTTATGTACGCGATTGGAGCGGGCTGGTGGTCCGTCAGACCATTGAGCGCAGCAGGACAGCGGCGATCAAGGTGCGTCGCAGGATGGATGTTGCAGAACGTGTGGAGGATGTGAGAGGTCGAGCGGGCGACACGTGGGGAAGACGTGGTGTGTACGCGTTGTTTGTGCGCACGGCGAAGCGAAGCGGGAGCTGTGCGTGGCTTCGCAACTCATCTGTGTTCAAATCCCAACCCACGGGCCACGTCTGCTCGCATCCCCGATGGCCAGGAACGAAGCGTTTGCACATCGCTGACGCACACGCATCCCCGGCAACTCAGCGACGTGCGGTGACAGGTGGCAGGGAAGCGCGGCTGACGTCACGGCGCGTCGCACTCCGGTGGACGCGCCGTCCTCTGCCTGTGCAGAGTCTCGCGCACACTGTCCGAGCAGAATCGCAGAGATAGGCTCAGTTTCGGGACACAGAGGGAGTCGCAGGGCTGCCGGACACACAGGCACGCCGGGATCGCGGGACATGCACCCCGTTCCCGGACAGCACTCTGTCGACGCAGCTACCGCGTCCTTCGTACTCAAGCGTCGCATCGTACACTACTGGCTGCCTGTAAGTACCTCGTCCTACACTCGAACTACGCCATCCCGCTCTCCAGACTCCATCCCACCCCGGCCGTCCTCTCGACCGCCTGAATGTCAGTCGCTACGAACATGGAAACCCCTTCTCCCCGAGAGCAGTACATCCCGTTTGTCGTCTCCGTCTCGCCCAGAACACGATCCGCCGTGTCTCCGACCCCCCCGCGAACGCATTTCCCTCGATGCCTCACACATCGCCACCTCGCTTGATTTCGCCAACGATGGCAGACCCGTCGCTGGCCCCGTCGCATGACCGAACGGCAAGCCTGTCCACCGAGCTCCAGGACCACACGTCCGCCCCAAATCGGACGTCAATTCTGTCAACGAGCAGGAATCTGTCACGTGCGCGGGAGCTACTTCCACCGTCCGTGCACAACCTGCTTACCTTGCTTCGCTCACTCCAGGACACAGGCTCCCGTTCCATGCCCCGGTTGGACGGACAACCTCGCTGGCAGACCGCGTCCGAGAACGGGCACGGGGACGAGACGACTGCCACACGGACGCTGGCGGTACGCGACCAGAGTGTGGCGCGTCAAGTCCAGGAGTACGGCCTGTCAACGGAGATGATGGGTGCACGCGCTCGCCGGATTCCGACGGACCGAGCCGTCATCTACAGGCTGGAGGTGCACCGTCGATATTCCGGCGTGTGTGCGTCGACCAAGTCCACGACTCACTCGGGCTTGTCTTGCAAAACCGCAGCCTCGGACGAGTACTACGATGAGTGCAAGCCCCGGACATCGACGCACCGAACCCTCGTCTGCTAGCTGGACATAGTCTGCGAGCAGTCCGGCGGGAGGGCTGCGTTCCGGTGTGCTTGTCCCCCGGAGGGGAGACCACGCGTCGAGAGAACACGTCGCGCGAAGGACTAGCGTGTCCGCTCTAGGTACGTAGCCTCAGTGCGCATGGACTTGACGCTCCGGGTCTGGGAAAAAAAAAAGTGCGAAACCGCCGGGCGAGAATTACCGGCGGAGAAATAGACTGATGGCCACTTCTGCACTGGCTCGACGTGTCCGAGCGCGGGATGTCGTCTCTTGACTGTCCGGTGGTATGCGAAGCACGGCACGTCGTGTCGTCTCCAGGTGCGAGCCGTCCGGCGGAAGGTAGGCATCCGAGAGCGCTGTCCAGCGTAGGCCATGGAGACTCGAGTCTTGTCGCGGGCGTCGGGTGCTCTGTGTGTCGTAGACAATGAGACCGGGCGAACGCCAAAGATCGTTCACCCGCCTCAATGAGGCAGTCGGAGGTCATCTTGACGGTCCGTGCGAGCCGGCCCGTTGCGATCTTCCGCGATCATTCAGAGGCTTCCGCGAACGCAAGTTACCTGTCCGACCCGTTAGAGTGCTTCCGAATATGCCGCGAAGTGAATGCGGACTCACCGACTGGACCGTGATCGCGTGCAATCACCGCGTATCTGTCTGAACAGTAGTATCCATTCTTGTTCCGCCCCTCCAGAGTCCAACGACCACGCCAGTGCACGAGACCGACGTGTACGTTCCCAGCACGTCGGTACGAGTCCGGCGTGGAACATCGAATGTGCGTGTCGAGATGACGGATGCATGCTGAGAGGTAGGTTGTGAGTGTGATGAGCGAGTTGAATGTAGTGTCCGGGCTTACCAGCTGGGCCTGCAGTGCATGCAGGGGCAAAGTCTTTAGACTTGCCTAGCTGCTTCGTTGTATTGTTGGCCTTTGAGGTTACTTGCATCATCGCGCGGGGCCTTGGGTCTGTCAGAGAGCTTCACATACACGAGAGAGCCAGGAAACTACTGTTCAGTGGTTCTTGAGTGAGGGGATGAGATATGGCATGATGGGTATGAAGTGAGGACGAGACGGAAGAGTCCTCTGACAACTCCCATGAGAAAATAAAATATGGCATGTTCCGGATCCTGGCAAATTCCGAAACAATGTCTGATGGGCAGTGATTGGCTGCTACTCCAAAGTTCCGGTCTCACCAAGACTTCTCTTGACAGCGGATCAAGACGCTTACGCTCACAATGACTCATCATGTACTTGGGCTTCATCCTCACTGGCAGGTGTGTACACCCTCTGTCCGTGGCTTCTCAACTCAAGCATTGGGAACCTGGTCTGTACAAGACAGGTTGTACTTCAAACAGTGCCTGCTCTTGAGATAGAGCCTGTCCTGTACAGCACACATTCCCAGGGTGTTGGAACAAAATTCGGAGATCTGTTCATCTTCCTTGGCCCTTGGACGGAGCACACTATGAGAAGTCATCTCACAATGTGCATTGCCTCAAACACGTTTTTGCAGACACCTTCATCTACTCGAACAAGGAGATCTTCCTTTGGGAGATCATCTCGAACGCCTCCGATGCAACCCTCGTTTATGCGATCAACCGGCGGGCTGGAAGTCTGTCTCGATCATGCAGATTACCTCAGCATTCCTACAGCAAAAATGTTCAAGGCTTGCGGCGACTGCACGTATGAACTAGTGCATATGTCAGTACTCGCGCACGTACGATTGTTTACCTAGGATGAATGTGCGCGCGCAGAGCTGAGGATTGTGGCGAGGAGGAGGCACCTGCCAATCCGGGCTTCTACCGAGCGCCCAAGTCGCCGCGTCGCGTCGATCTGAATCTCGGGCTCTGGCGCCAGAGGCTTCGCTCTGACCGTCACTTGCGGGCAATTCTGTCTCGCTCTGCCGCCGTCCTCCCGCTTGCACGTCTTCGACAAATCACAATCAATTCTGATGTACGCGACGGAATCTACTACCAGCCGTCTGCATCACCGATAGGGTCCTCCGCAAGCTCACCCTGCGCTACCCGTCTGCCGCCCGCCTCCGCCTCAACTTCCTCGATCTCGGTGTCCATGCGCGCATCGACGGCTTCGTGAACATAGAGCGGCGTGATTGCGCCTCGGTGGCGGCAACGGCGCGGCTTCCCGGACGCCGTCAGCGGGTTTCTGTGGCTCTTGAGGTCGCACCGGCAGGCCCGCTGTCGAACGGTGCGCGGTTTGAGGTCGGCGATCTCGTCGGTGAACTGACGTGCATGAAGGTGAGGGTCCCCTTGCTCCAGAGCTGGAGCAGCTCCTCGACGGGACGGCGACCGCCCTTGAGATTGCTCAGGTTCGTGAAGGGAGTCGACGGCGGCCAGCCGACGAGTTTGTAGTGGAGCCGGCGCACGACGTGCTCCCAAAAGTCGTGCTCGTTGTAGCGCATACGCACGCGGGGATTCTTCGTGATCTTCCTGGAGACACGCAGGTCAGTCGCGCAAACGAATTGGCAGGGACTCGCACATACGCAGCCCTTCGGTAAGGACGGAGCGCAAGAGCCCCCTCCTCTCGGAGAGTGTGGAGGAATAACGAGGCTTTCGGCGAGACGAGTCGACTGGACAGACGAGAACGACGCGTCTAGCCATCGCGGATGTGCACGTATGGTGAGTGACCGAGCTTGCGAGTTTGGGCGAGGGTGAACGGGCCGTCTGTCCGTGCTGTTTTATACCCCGGTGCGCATATAGCTACTTTCGCAGCCCGGGCAGCTCCGCAGAGCCCGTTGCCGTAGAGCTCGGGAGAGCGTGGACAAGGGTCCAACCGGCGCGTCCTTGAGTCGGACGTCCCCCGATCAGCAGTGCGAGTCGTGAGCTTGCCGGTCTGACCAAGCCGACGGCTACTCTGTGCTCCCATTTGTTGGCAGGATGCCTTTTTTGAGCCTGCGCGAGTCCCGCCTGTCTTCGCCGCCTGTCCTGTCCACCGTCCCTCAGGCTTGCTGACAACACTAGGGCCGCTTGGGAAAGCTACGTCTTACCCCGCCGTAGCCTGTGCTGTACCCAGAGTCGGTGTAATTCGCGATTCAGCTCTGCACGACACCGTCTGTGAGCAGGCCCAGGAGCGAACCCTGACGCCGTGCAACCCTGATCGGTTGTACTCGTGCATGGTACTGTTCGGCGTCGGGCTGGCGTCGCCAGAGACAGCCGCGTCTCAGCCTCCGGGACTCGCGTGAGGCGAAGCAGGCAGGCAGCGGGCTGCAGACAAATTCACTGACGAAGCGGACAGGCTTCGATGGCCCGTGTAAGCGGTGGCGTCGTGTCTCAATTGTTTTCAGTTTAAGCAGCAGTAGCTCATTGTCGGGACTCGGAGCAGAATGTGTATGTCTACGGGGATGACTGTTTGTACGGCCACGTCAGACCGCCGACCTGCGACGCAGAGTGGTGGTCTAACCAGTCAACTTGACTTGGATGTGAGGGCCCATTCCTAGTGACGGAAGGGCTATCGACACTGAGGACGGCCGCAATGGGCGACGTACTGACGAAACGGGCAGAGCATCTCGTGTTACTCGGAATGGCCCTGGAGACAGACGGCGTCCTTGCTGTCGCTCGCCGGCTTTGCAGACAGACCGAGAAACCTACAGACTCGTTCTATTGCCCTACACCATGCATGCACCGTCTACGGGTGCATTCGATGTCTGTCGGGACGCAATAATCCCTACACCAGTATCGGAGGCACGTCGGTGTCCCGCCATCATTCAGGGTACGCCGTTTGCTTGATGCTTTACATCAGTCTGACACTTGGCGAACTCATCGTATTCTGGAAGTTTCCCGATGGGCCGACCGGCAGGTTGCAGCGCGTCCAGGCTCAGTGACATTCCCATGTACTGAGACTGTAAGCGAGGAGAGCCGACGGAAACCGGGGTGAGCGGGTCAGTACATTTCTGATAACAGTGACATTCCTCAGTACTAATGTTTGTTTGAATAGTTCGCAATGTCGCACAAGAACCCGGCGCGCAAATGCCCACGCGAGCGCACCCTCGACCAGAAAGCGGGTACTACGACGCGAATGCAACAGTACAATGGTTTGGAAATGATTACAGGCTGCCGCTGCTGATGCGTAAGCCAATCGTCACGACGGAATACAGCTTTCAGTTCCGCCCAGGGTTGTAGTGGAGAATGCACGGCGGTATCCAAAGGATGAGTCTGTGAGTTTCCACGATGATTTACTCCGTTTTGGCTACTTACACATCAACTGGAAGTACACGCGGCAAACGGGATATGGCGGTATTCAGCTCTCCGCTTCCCGGAATGGCCGTCTCTGGAGCCGGGAGAACTTCCGCCACCTCGCAATGCACAGCCTCCGAATGTCACTGAAAATGCGGCCATGTAACCGTGTGGAATCGATCCGTACACGGCCTGTCAGCGCCAAGCCACTGTTGTCAAGAGACGACGCGTGGATCGAATGGCGACTCGGAGGCGCAGATCAACTCAGTACTACTCCTTCCAGTAGAAGAACGTTGCGAAGACACAATCCGCTGCACGTCCAAGTCCGTACTATGTCCCTCTCAATTCCTTCTCGGTACTGTATCACTCAGCTATGAGGCTTCAAGTTTCCCCAGCAACCGCTTGCTCATTGTCGATTCCGCAGGCCTTGTACGGCGGACGCAACATGCTGACTGACATTCCAGAAGACTCTGACCTTGGCACTGTGATTGTGGGTGATCGAGCGACGGCGCTCGATGACCCTTCGCTTCGAATCTCGCCACGGCTTGCTTCGTCTCGGTGGCTACAGGAGAGGGTCTCTTCTCCCCGGAACAATGTCTCGTCGCAAGCCATCCGCGCTCAGGGACATCACCCGCTCGGTTGGTAGCGGACTTCGGCTTGGGCCGTGAGCTGGCGAGCATTCACACGTCACTCCGGACTCGCACGATCTCGCGCAGAAGATAAAAGGAGGCGGTGGGGAGAGCAGCAGAGGCATGGTCTTGTACCGCCTCTCCTGCTCGTCGTACGTCGCCGTCCAGTCCTCGAGGAGTCCGACGCTGTCAATGTTGTTGGTACCGCACGGTCGATGGTGCGTATGTTGTGTAGGCCGTACAGTCCTACGCTGATGTCACTCACAGCGACCGACGTGACAATGTAACCCAGACGCACACGTAGCTGCCGTCCTCAAAGTACGTACAACGTCGAACACACCGACGTCAGCTTGCCCAACTTCGGCACTGACCCGTATTCGTTGCGCGGCAGGGTGCGCGACTGGGATCCTGCTCGTGGCCAGCCAATCGAACTTCAAGGCTCGGAGAGGACGGGCACCATTCCCTTCATGAAATTCTGATGGACACCTACTGAGGATCTCGAGCGACTCTCTCGCCACGCCTTCATGTAGGTCGCGGTGTACTACATCGACGAGGGACTTGATGACATGACCTCTCAGGAACCGTTTGAGCATGGCTGACGGCCGACTACGAGGAATGTAGACAAAGGTAAGTGTGCGTACCAGTCGGAACGGGAGAAACACTGATCATATCATTGTGGATAACCATGTCTTTCATGCAGCTTATCCGTGACATCTGACTGCGGTAATGAGGTCTGTATCGTGGTCATCACAGTTCATCCTATAGCCCTCCCAAATTTTACAGTGATGCCCACGTGAAACACGTCGTCAGAGTGAGCGGAACTGATGTCGGTCGTCGGGGGCAGTCGGACAGTAGGCGAGGTTGAAGAAACAAAGACAATCGTCGAGTTCTGACCCCGGCTTCCACGCGGGTGCTATCGGCCGTTCGATCGCAGGCTTCATGTCTGCGTTTGTTCCCTTGACCGGACACCGCGGAATGTCCTTCCGAGATGTACAGTGAGTCGCCAGAGCCACCATCACTCTCCGCAGCTTGATCAGTCTGTCGAACAGTCTCACACCTACGTGATGCCGTACCGCAGTCGGAACGAGTATTGGTATCGCGCGTGCGGCGTTGTCAGGTGGGTCGATCGCTCCATAGGATCTGCGGAACGGGTTCATATGCACATGTATACACTGTCGTCGCACATCTGGTGTATTCTCCCGCACAGTAGATAGTAAATCGATCGAGCCATTGATTGCCCGCGAGACGAGCTCACTCGCATTCATAGTCGTCTCTGCTCGCTAGCATCCCAATCATGTATTAGATACGCGGCTTGTTGTGAGCCGACCTAGCCATTACATTGTCCTGTCTACTAGATATATACCTGAATAGCACGAGATTCCCGCCCATCTACGTCTTCCGGGTGTAACAACCTCCTCTTCGTTGCGAGTACCACGTCCGTCGTTGCCGAGGATGCATGTGCGCATGACGAACGGCAGGCTACGAGCTCCTACCCTCAGCATGAGCAGACTGAGTTCGTCCGTTCGGCACAAGCCTACTGCCGAGAGACCCCTACACTGTCGTCGCACATCCATTCGTGCATCATTCTCGGCCTGTCGTAGCGAGTCGACCAAGCCATTACATCGTCTCGTCCGAGCGACGGCCGGGAGCCTTGTTGGACCACGTTCTCGTTCGCCGGACCCGGGATAACTGAAGTTTGAAGCCTGAGACTCGAGTCAGCACAAGCTGAAGCTGCTCCATCTGACTCACGGAATTAGCCTTCGCCTTCACGCCAACCACCCGTGGGCTGTGGAATCGCCTACGTGCGGCGGATAGAGCAGGTAAGAGATTTCGGGACTGTATCTGCTCGTACTGCGCCTGGCATGAGGGCACACCCGTATCAGACCAAGTCAATGAAACAGAAGATCGGCACACTTACTGGCGAAGAAGTATAGGCGGCCGTGCGTCGGAGCGGGTGCGAGGCCAGTAGAACTTGGAATGGTGTATCCCTGGCATGTGCGGCGCGTAGCAACTCGCTGCACAGGAGCTGCGCCGCCATGCAACGAGTACTGCAGAGCATGCGCGGTGAACTGACATCCGTTGACGATTCGCTCGTCCAGCACCCGGTGCGAGTAACACCATTCACCAAGCAAAAACGCTGTCGTCGCGGAAGCGGGAGGCGATGGTGAATCCTCTCGGAGCTGGATCGTATATCAAGACTCGATTTCGAGGAAAATCACTTCAAGTGACAGACCCGTCTCGGTGCAGTACAGCGTTCAGTGCAGAGATACGGGCACTCTGGGTCCTGCCTGTCATAACGCCGCGAATCAACAGAGACCCTCGAAACACACCTGACGACTCACCACGAACATCGCACGACACAAGTCCGAATACACACCTTCACTCACTGCCCCCTCGGCTTCCCCCCAACCACCTTCCAAAAGATCCGCAAGACCAAGGTCCTCGGCAACCACACGAGCACCTTATACAACGCCGCCGGCGGCGCGACCATCACGGCCCTATACGGCCCGACCGCCCAGCCCTCCCGCAGCGCCTCCCGCACGACGCTGCGCGCGAACTGCTCGCACGACATGCCGCGTACGCTCGCGCTCGCCAAGACGCGCGCGAGGATGGCGTCACGGTAGCCCGCCCAGAGGCTCTCGGGCAGGAGCGGCACGCGCGGCGCGCCGTTCGCGGAGATGAGGGAGCGCACGGCGCCCGGGGAGTAGTGCAGGACGTGCAGGCCGAGCGGGCGGAGCTCCATGGAGAGCGTCTGGGAGAAGGAGGCGACGGCGGCTTTGGAGGCGGAGTAGGGCCCGGACCAGGGCGTCGGGCTGGGAGAGGAAGTGAGTTGGGTGCGGAGGAGGAAAAGACGGAACGCACATCTCGCCGACGATGGA
The DNA here is from genome assembly GCF_022376445.1 of Fomitopsis serialis. NCBI lineage: Eukaryota > Fungi > Basidiomycota > Agaricomycetes > Polyporales > Fomitopsidaceae > Fomitopsis > Fomitopsis serialis. The sequence continues at coordinate 205,978 of NW_025954992.1, read as the reverse complement.
GCCTATGTTCACGATGAGCCCCCGCTTGCGCGCGGCCATGTGGGGCACGGCGGCTTTGCAGACGCGGATGATGGAGAGGGTGTTCGTGTCGAAGACGGCGGCGATGTCCTCGATCGAGTTGTCCAGCGTTGGGCCTACGCCATGTGTGCTCAGGATCACTTACGCCCCGAGCTGGACCGAATGCGCGTACGTACCGTGGCACATGGAGCCTGCGTTGTTGACGACGATGTCGATGCGCCCTTCGCGCTCGATGATGGTCGCGACGACCGCGTCTACGTTCGCGTCGTTGGTCACATCGAGGGCAAGGCGCCCGATGTCGGGGTGCAAGCCCTCCATGGCTTCAAGCCTACGCGCGGTGGCGTAGACATTGCATCCCTTCGCGGCGAACTCCTCGCATCTGTATTATTGCGATGACTTGTCAGTACCTAAACTGCTGAGGCACCATCTGTGAGGCGACACGTAGGGCGTCTGAACCGCTTTCGTCGTTCGGAACCTTGACCAACACCAGAACTGCAAAACACCAGAGAGGTCATATTGCACTGGAGTAGAAACGCCGCCACAGTCGTGTGTTCTGCTTTGGCAGACATGAGGCAGAGTCGAACCGCCATTTGCCGGTCAAGCAGAACCGCACTCTTACCGCCGTGCACAAGCATCTCGCTCGGAACTGAAGGTCTGTCTGGATGAAACGTACCACACGTCCACACACTGCGACGGAGACACTCACAGAGCGAAACCGATGCCTCCCCTGCTGCACCCTGTGACGAGGACGACCTTTGCGTTGTGAGACATGACGACAATCGAGACGCAGCACTGGCAGTCACCAGGCAGGCAAATAGATCAGGTAGAGTCGGCGGTGAGGTGAAGAAGAGGTGCGGATAGGAAGCAAGATGCTTCTGGGTGTGATTCGCGCGCACTTATGTACGCGATTGGAGCGGGCTGGTGGTCCGTCAGACCATTGAGCGCAGCAGGACAGCGGCGATCAAGGTGCGTCGCAGGATGGATGTTGCAGAACGTGTGGAGGATGTGAGAGGTCGAGCGGGCGACACGTGGGGAAGACGTGGTGTGTACGCGTTGTTTGTGCGCACGGCGAAGCGAAGCGGGAGCTGTGCGTGGCTTCGCAACTCATCTGTGTTCAAATCCCAACCCACGGGCCACGTCTGCTCGCATCCCCTCGCCCCTCCCCCGCTGTGTGCATCCCAGAGCCGTTGCAAGAGTGCGCCACCGCGTCGCGCGCGTGTTTATCCGTTGCTGTTGCCGCCACACCCGCCTTTTTGCCATTCCGGCTCCGATCGTGTCCCTCGGCCAGGGGTCTCTTGCCTTGAGCGTTGTCTACGCGACTCCCACCCCTGCTCCATCCCCCACTCCGGAGTGATCTCACTCTTTCTTCACTCAGCACTTATATCTGCTCTCCAGCCCACCCTTCCTCCTCCACTTCGCCACGACCCACCTCCCGCCATGGCCACTTTCTACTCTTCTTTCTTCTCCTCCGGCCTCCTCGCCCCCATGCCCCACGAGATTTCCGGCTCGTCCCCAACAACACCCCGCGCGTCGCAGTCTAACCTCCCAGGCGCACTCCAGGTCGACACCACGCCGACTGCCAATGACTTTGCCCCTGCTCTGCGTTCCGCCAACGACATCCTGCCTTCGCGCCCGCGCTCCGACTCCCAGGGCAGCTCCCGACCCAGCCTTCGCAGGCGCCGCTCATCCATCACCGTCGGCGCGTCGCCAGTGACCCCCATGAAGAGCAACGCCGCCCCTCGTGGAGCGCGCAATTCCTTCATGGCTGCCCGTGCCCGCTCTGGGAGCGAGTCCCGTTCCCAGGATAACACAGAAGGCACCACCGCCGCAGGGCGCATGCGCAGCGGCAGTCTCGGTGGCCAGATGATTCGGTGAGTCCCCTAGTGTGGCCCTCCTCCGAACCTACCTGAACCGTCTTGCCTCCCCTCGCAGCAACGCCCGCCGCATGTCCCGCAAGCCCGCGCCCCCGCTACCAGCGCCTGCGCCGACCGCGCCCCTCCCCGCGCCCCCGTCGCCCCTCACGCCGCGGTCCGCCGCGCTGCCCCTCCCGATCCCTATCATCTCGACGACGCAACCGCCGTCCACGCCCCGGCGCCCGCTCGCGCGCCGCGCGCAGACCACAGACAACGCGTTGTTCCTCTCGCCGTACATGACCCCCGCGGAGGAAGAGGCCGGCATGAACTTCGGCTTGGGCGCAGGCGATGCGGGTGTGCCGAGCAGCCCGGTGTATAGCGAGCCGGCGGTGTGCGAGCGGCTAGGTATGCAGGTCGACTATCCGAGCCCAGTGGACGGACCCGGCTTCGTGTGGGAGAGGCCGGACGAGGCGATGAAGGAGAACTGACGCGATGTGCTGATACGAAAAAATGATGTACAAGAATATCGTGCGTACCCCCTTCTGTCTTGCACTCATTGCGGTGCTGACGTCCGTGTTCTCGTGCTCGTGCAGTTGAAGGCGACCCCCGCCGGCGTAAATATGTGTACGAAGCCCGACATAATCCCCTACTATACGGCGCGCGCTGCTCAGACGCGTAATGCCTTCTTGCAAGACCCAAGAACCCCGAACCGCATTCCACGTCTTTGGCACCCCGCACCCCGCTTCCGCAGCCCGCAATCATCCCCTCATCGCCACATCCCTTCCCCCTCCCCCTCCCTATCCCCCACCCCCAACACATCTTGCACATATTTCGTTCCGCTGCTCCATCTTTAATGTTAATGCGCCCCCGACGCAGGTCCACGTCGGGGCTTCCCTTTCTCCTTCCTCTTTTCCCTGGTGCTTAGTGATGACGACGATCATGGACTAGACTGGCTGTTGCTGACGCTCCGGGCACGGCGTGCTTCGCGCATACGTAGGCGTTGCGTGCGTGGCTGATGTACAAGCGTATACGTAGTCCGGCGGTGCGGCGGCGGGGGTGGTGCGCGCGGCGCGCGTGCCGGGCTCTCGTCGTCCCGCTGCTGGTTGTGACAGAAGAAAATGTGTGTTTTGTTTGAGGGGTGGGTGTGCGATGCTGTGGCAGTGGTTGACGGTGCATGTGCGGTGAGTTCGGTTTGTGGACGTTGGGATCGTCGCTGCTCTTTCGACTGATGATGATGCACGTTGCTCCATGGTCCTCTCTGACATACCTAGAAACTGGTCTCGTCCGGATTCCCAGCCAGTCGAGACAAGATCACTAGGCTCCAGGCCTGGACAGCGGCGCCGTGGCTCTATCTATGCGCACAGACTCAACTTGGAATGCGGCGTGCCCTAGTATGTGTTCATAGAACAATGCGAGGCTCTAAGCCTCTGCAAGGCGCTGATGTTCCTAATAACGCGTGCTAGATTGTGACACACACTACCTTTGTTCGGTTCGGCAGCTATGCGAGCCTCGTGCTGTCGCCCTATAAAGCCCGTGCCCACTGTCTTACGGCAAGTTATTTGCGTGTACCACAGCATCGATTCCCAGGTGCGAGTGGCTCATGATGAACAAGCTTCCATTGTCAGGCAGCGGTGCGTAACAGTGATTAGTATCTGACACAATCGGCTCATTCTCACAGCCTGAACACGCAGAGATAGAAGAATTTTTCGCCCGAGCCTCCGAAGAGGACGCGTATGATCTTCTCTGCAACTCAATCCCGACGCACCACAATGCGTATGACGAAGAGCAAGAGGCTGCTCGGCCCTTCCTACCTCTAGGCACGCCCCCCGAGGCCACCCTCGGACTCCACCCCTCCGCCTTGGTCGAGACCGTGGACAGGAAGCTGAAAGAGCTCAATGACCAGCGACTCGCCATCTCGCGATCCATCTGCGAATACAAACGGCTGCGCAACTCCGCCGCGCGGGTATCCGCCTCCCGCAAGAGCTGCTCGTCAAGGTCTTCCTTTATGCGCCCGAGCGCATCCTCGCCGTCAGCCAGGTCTCCGCGGAGTGGCGCGCGCGAGCGCGCGCCACTCCGCGCCTGTGGACGGACATCCCGCTCCGGCAGCGCCAGCTCGCGGAGCTGTTCCTCGCGCGGTCTGGCGACGCGTGTGTGCGCTACCAGATCAGAGAGCTCGCTCTGTCGGCGGCCTATCCTCGACTGGAGGATCTGCAGCGCGTGCTGTTGTTGGGGCGCCTGAAGAGTCTGCATGTAGAGCTGGGGGACGTGCGGGAGCTGCAGCTTTTGCTCGAGGCCCTTGGGGGGCCTGCGCCGCATCTGGAAGAGATACAGCTCCGGTTCACTGAACCCGATCTCAGTTGGCTTATGGGTCCCGCTGACACCCTCAGCAGACCCACGCTCTTCGACGACGTGACGCCAAGACTGCGAGTGCTTGTGCTGGATTCTATCGATGTCTATTGGACGTCTGGCGTCTTCGCTAACCTCACCAAGTTGGACGTCGGTCGCCAGCTGCGCCACTTGCACCCCGATGTGGACGACTTTCTTGATATCCTCGAAAGATGTCCGCTCCTGGAACAACTGTCGTACCGCTGTTGGATCCCCAACTTCAACATTGATCGACTCCAACCATACTCAGGCCCTGCGCCGAGGCGACGACAATCGCGCTGTGGAAGCTCGATAGTCTTACCTTCGAATATCTGCCTTCCAAATGGACAGCCTTCGTGCTGGGCAACCTGGAGGCTCCTGCTTGCACATACATGAAGATCGCTCGTGCCACGAAAGTGGACATGTCGATTTTCCTCTCGATATGCTGCCCCCGGACACGAGTCGCATCCCAGCGCTTTCGAACATCCGTTCACTCGACATCGAACCCGCTCTCCCCCATCAGCTCAATCTCCATCTCGGCCCGAACGCGTTCAAGGGATGGATCTGGTCCAGGCCCTTGTCATGCACCTTGAGGTTGCTCGGCTGTGACTTCGTGTCGTTCGTGTATCGAGACGTATTCCAGAAGCTCGACATACGACGACTGGAGTCGCTGACGATTCGTGATCTGGAAGTGATCTGGACAACTGCGGAATCGAGCCGCATATCTGGCCGCTCTACCTGCGCATGGCCAAGAATCTTCGGTATCTGCGCCTGATCGACGTCTCCTCGCCCGATATACTCACCGCCCTACGCACTGCACCGTCCTGGGACGATGACGTGTTCTGTCCATGCCTGAGTGAGCTGGCTCTCGTAGGAGGGTCGGGTGGGGATGGGTTAGTGCCCGAGCTTGAGGCGTACTTACACTACCTTTCTAAGGAAGGGAGAGCGTTGACGACAGTGACATTGGTTGGTGCATTTTCTGACGAAGCTGTTCATCGGCTGGCGTCCATAGGTCCTGAGATCGATATGTGGCCTTCTGCTGGCAAGATCATCGTGTCATAGCCGTACTCTGGCACGTACCAGTAGTGCTTACGGGTTGGTACCTTGTATGTAGCTACTATGACACTCATTCTACGAGTGTCTGACTCAGACGTCTCTGGTGCATGACATATATATCCACAGGATTCATGTTGCCTCATTGGTCAGAGCGCAACTGTCACCTTTCCTCCTCAACGTACTCCGTTGGCTACTCGTCGCAATCCCGGCAACGTGGACCAACAGCTGGCTCAACGGTTACATCCAGAACAAGTTACTTTGTGACGAGATCTTACATAATTCTGGAGCGGGCTCTCTAGACGTGATGGTTACGTAAGCATAAACAGAACTCGCAACTTGAATGTTTGAACCTTGCTTCAACCTCACTATAAGTCCAGCTCCATATGCGTCCGACGACTCGGAGGCCGTACTGTATATGTAGTCTTTGAACTGCCTGCCATCTACCGCCAGCACGTCGGTGCTGCTAGAGACTCAGACTGAAGTACTATTCTGTCAAGGCCTGCCATCGAGGTGTGTCTTGGGTGTGTGCTATTGATTTCAGTCGCTCGCAACCTGACGTAACCTGCGAACTTGTAGACACGTTCAAGTTCAGGCTATCCCTCCCTACCGCTACGCACCGTTACAAATTCTGCGTCCACTTGCCTCACTACATCATAGACCATGAGCCACTACTCCACGTATGATGAAGCGAGAGAAGTGACAAGGCCATTCCTACCACTCACCCCGCCTCCCGAGGCGACTCTCGGGCTCGATACCTCCGCCCTGCTCGAGTCTGTTGACAGCAAGCTCAACAAACTGATCGACGAGCGGTTTCACATCTCGCGACAGATATGCGCGCTGAAACGGTTGCGCAACACGGCCGCGCTCGTCCACCGTCTCCCTCTGGAGATGCTCGTCGAGATCTTCTTGCTTATGACGGAGGGCGGATCGAAACACAGATCCGTTCTCGTCGTGAGCCACGTTTGCGCCCACTGGCGCGCCCTCGCGCTCGACTCATCGTGCCTCTGGACACACATACCGGTTCAGCATTGCAATCTCGCCAAGCTGTTTCTCGCACGCTCGAAGAATCTGTGCGTGAAGTACTCGATAGACGAGTTACCCACTCTGGCCATGAGCCAGGCGAGGTCGCACAATCTACCATTATTACCGCTGGATCGATTGCAGAGCTTGCGTGTTTTCATTCGGGCGCCGGTGAACATGGACATCTTCAACCTTGTGGCTCTCACGGGGCGGGCCCCGAACCTGGAAGATCTCGATTTGCAGACCAAGCGGGGATCGTCAGCGTACGGGCTGCTGGAGGAGCTAGGACATGCGCTCTTCGCCGACACCACGCCCAAGCTTCGTACCGTCGCACTGTCCAACCTTCACGTCAATTGGAGGTCTTGTATCTTCAACAACCTCACTCGGCTGAGAGTGGTTGACGAGTACCGCCTCATTCCACCGCTAGAGGTGTTTCTTGACGTCCTAGAGAGGTGCCCTCACTTGGAACAACTGGTGTACCACGTCGACTCGGCCGTGAGGAGGCCAGATCTAGAGCGTGCGCCCACCCGTTCGCGACCAGTGACGCTCTCGCGACTCCAGGAGCTTGACCTGATGCGCCAGCCTTCCAAATGGGTGGCAACTCTGCTGGACAACCTGGACATTACGGTTACCCATGCATGCGTGCAACTCACTGCGTCCGTCGAAGAGGATCAAGCCGAAAGGCCCGAGTTGTCTCTTGACATGCTCCCTCCGGACATAAGCCACATCATGACGCCGTCATCCATCCTTTCACTCGAGATCACCCACGAGATCGATGATTTCAGGCTCACTCTCCTTCCGGCCCTTTCTGACTGTTGGACGAACTCAATGGGCATTATTGGCATATTGTTGCAGGTTGCCTGCACCCAGACTTCGTACCCCTCGTATATCGGGCTGTGTTTCAAAAACTCGACACCACACGGCTCGAGGAGTTGATCATTGGAGATCCAAGCCACGAGTTTGAATATTTCATGCTGCCTGCAGACTGGTCGTTTTGCCTTCAACGCGCGAAGAACCTCCGCCAGCTTCATCTGGCTGACATCGCCCCTGAAGCAACCACTCGCATACTCTCGTTGTTATTCATGCCGGCGATAGACATTCACGATGATGGCGACATCATTTGTCCACAGCTGTCGACACTGGCAATCCATGCGGCTTTTATAAATGACGATGAAAAAATCACAATCGAACGGGTGTTGGCGGCTTGCATGCGACGAGCCTCCAATCAACAAATACCTCTGAAAATGGTGAGGCTGGAGGGCATAGAATGGCCGCATCAGTCCCTTGAAGGTTACAGTGGACATGCCCTGCTGTATTCGAGTGCCCGTGATTGTCCGCCTGGATACTGGGGGGAATACGCCGGAGCGCCGCCGAGTATGGACTGTAATACTGTATGCTTTTCAATATTCGCCAATTTCTTTTGCCATTCGTTACACTACGACCTCGGACCACGCCATCAGATACGACCCTGTGCAGAACCTGACTCTTTTTGCCCAACAATCACTACATAGACGTTATGCGTACACCCTGCCATACTACCCTCGAACCGGACGCGGGTCTGGGTGGCGCGACTAAACGCCCACACTTATCGCGGTTAAGTGAGACAATAAATATAAATGCTGAGTTCATCATCATCATCATCATTACAGGTACATATGCGTTCTCGACAACTCAGTCACTCGGAGGACGTACTGTATGTGTAGTCTTTGGACTGTGCCATCTGCCGCCAGCACGTCTATTAGCCTTGACTCGCATGTTCTGACGGTGGACACGAGTGGATCAGTCAAGCTGCCAAAGACTCAGACTGAAGAAGTCCTGCGAGGTGTGTCCTAATCTCAGTCATTGGCAATCTCTCAATGACGCGATCTGAGCACTTGTAGAAACGTTCACCTGCAGGCTGCAAGCCATCCCGCCCCGCTGCTACGCACCACTCTTAGGTTTTGCGTTCACTTGCCTCACTGGCAATACAACATAGACCATGAGCCACTACTCCGCGTATGATGAAGCTAGAGAAGCGGCAAGGCCATTCCTACCCCTCACCCCGCCTCCCGAGGCGACTCTCGGGCTCAATACCTCCGCTCTGCTCGAGTCTGTGGACAGCAAGCTCAACGAACTCACCGACGAGCGGTACCACATCTCGCGACGGATATGTACCCTGAAGCGCTTGCGCAACTCGGTCGCGCTCGTTCACCGTCTTCCCCCGGAGATGCTCATCGAGATCTTCCTACTCGTGACAGAAGACAAGTCACAGCTAGAGCACGAGCACAAACCCGTCCTCGATATGACCCACGTCTGCGCGCACTGGCGCACCGTCGCGCTCGCCGCGTCACGCCTCTGGACGCACATCCCCTTTCTGCCTCTCGACCTCGCCAAGCTGTTCCTGGCACGCTCCAAAAATATGTGCGTGAAGTACTGGATTTACGAGTTACCCGCGCTATCCTTCGAACGGGCGAAATTACGGGACCGACTACCACTCCAGCGGTTGCAGAGTTTGCGTGTCTCTCTGTTGGAGCCGGACGACATGGAAGACTTCCTTGATGTGCTCACGGAGCCTGCACCGAACCTCACAGTTCTCTGCCTACAGCCAGGGGACGGACCGTTCCCGGACCCGGACAATAGGCTAGAGGACGTCACAAGGGACACGCTCTTCGCCGACGCTACCCCCAAGATTCGGACCGTAGAACTCACCAGCTTCAACATCCATTGGACGTCTGGGATCTTCAACAACCTCACCCAGCTGAAGCTTCGTGATCAGGACGGTCGCGTCCCACCGCCGGATGTGTTTCTGGACGTCTTAGAAAGGTGCCCTCACTTGGAACAATTGATGTACTGCTGCAGCTTGCTCAAGCTGGCGCGAAGAATTTCGGAACATCCGTCCGCGCGTCCGCGGCTTGTAACGCTCTCGCGACTCCGAGATTTGCACTTGGTGTACCAGCCTTCCAATTGGATGGCAACTCTGCTGGCCAGCCTGGACCTCACGGCCACCCATGCCCACGTGCACCTCGCTACCATCGTCGAGCGCGGTCGTGACGACTTATCTCTTGACATGCTCCCTCCGGACACGAGCCGCTTGATGCCGCTGCCGTGCATCCGTTCACTCGACCTTACCCATGATGTCGAGGAATTCCGGCTCACTCTCCGTCCAGACCTCTCCGAAAGTTGGTCGGGGTCAGTGGGCACCGTTGACGTGGCCGTACAGGGCGGTCGTCCGGACCTCTTATACCTCCCATATCGGACTGCGTTCGAGAACCTCGACGTCTCGCGGCTCGAGGAGTTGACTCTTGAAGATCAAAGCTGCGAGTTCGGGACCATGCCGCATGCAGACTGGTCGTTCTGCCTTCATTCTACGAAGAACCTCCGTCTGCTCCGTCTGATCAACATGTCTCCCGAAGCGCTAGCGGTGATACTGTCCTTGTTGTTCACGCCGGCGACAGGCGGTCACGACGACGGCGACGTGAATTGTCCACAGCTATCAACGCTGGACCTCATCGGGGTGTATCACAACCTTGAAACCAAACGGTTATTGGTAGCTTGCATGCGGCAAGCCTCCAGTCGACAAATACCGTTGAAGACAGTGAAGCTGGTAGGAATAGGATGGCCGCCTCAGCTCCTCAAAGGGTTGCAGTGGGAAGGTCCTGTCACATACGAGTGCATGTAAGCATCCGCCTGGGCGCTGGGGTATGTTATCATTTAGATTTGACACAATGACTACCTGGGTAGGACTGTTGTTACATGGGTGTTCGCAACCACCATTGCATTTGCTTTCACCTCTTCCTGAAAGTGACGACCAAGGTTCCATAAGGATACTCGAAGATACCCTGACTCTCGTCTGTCCACTTCTTGCCCTCTCCCTTGCGCAGGATCTCGTCGATGTCCTGCACAACCTTCTCCTTCTCGTCCGGAGGCAGAACAGCTATGTAGCTTTTGCTTAACGCGCGGTTGATGACGATGTCGCGCGAGCCCGGGAGGGCGTACGTCCAGGTCTGCTCCTCGTGCGGCTGGAAGAGGGACGTGTAGGATGGCGTCGAGAAGAGGGCGCGCCAGAGGTTCAGGCGGAACTGGGGCGTGCCAGACTCGTGCCTCTCGATGCGGTCGCGCAGCTGGGCGACCCACGCTGCGCCGTCGCGATCCTCCAGGTTCCAGATGAGCGCGACTACGCCGCCCGGCTTGAGCACCCTCGCGAACTCCTTTGCCGCCTTGTCGTAGTCGGGGCACCAGTGGAAGGCCTGCGCGACGATGATCGCGTCGGCGGACGCATCGGGTGCGCCGGTGCTGTCGAACGTGCCTTCGCTGACTGTGATACGCTCGTCCTTGACCGAAGACGTGAAGACCTCGCGCATGCCCGCGCTGGGTTCGACTGCTCTGAGGGCCTGGATAGAAGTGGAGAAGGCCGGGTGTGCAAGGAAGGCACGGGTGAAGATACCGGTGCCCGCGCCGATCTCAATGACGTTGAGAGATTGAGCACTGGCAATAGCATCTCGGATGTGCGAGATCGCGGCAGGCTGGTAGGAAGGCCGGGCACTGGCACATCCGAGGACGTGTTCAATGTGTGACACACCTGATGCGTGTTCTGGAGACCCACCGATCGTAGAGCTCATTCGTTCCGGATCCAAAGCCCTCCTGGGCCATCTTATGCACCGTAGCCATACTGCGACAGGCCCTGGCGGAGACGGGGGAAGGGATGGAGATGGCACGAGAGAGGCAGGAAGACGAGGGTCTTATAGCACGCAGAGCTCCGGGAAATCGAGCCATTCTATCCTCCTCCTATCGGCCTAGTCGCAGGTGCGTCGATGGATACGCAAGCACGTCGTGTCTCCTGACCATTGCGATTTCCTGACTGACTCGAGTGGTGGATGGTGAGAGTGCGAGCGCGGTGCCGACCACGGCAGCTAGCTCGATAAGATGGGTTTAATTATAGAGTGCGTGATAACCCCTTGTCTGATAAGATGGCCGTGTTTTGGTGTTCCGGTCCCGCGTCGCTCAGCGCGCCGAACACGGTCTTGACACGGTCAGAGCCGCAGCAAGGGGCTTGCCAGACTCCTCTCCTTCCGTCCTCTCCTCCCAGCTCGCCGGGTTGTAGCATACTCTCTCCCGACACGGTCCTGTGCCAGTCCACGATGTGCTTTCCGTGCGGGAAACGCAGCGCATCGCCGCCACCACTGCCTTTGAGCAGGCCAACGCACTCAGACGCCAATACGCTCATCATAGGTGCACAAGGCCGGTCGACTGCTGTCACGCTCACCGGAGACTCCTTGCTTGTTCAGAGAAATTCGGACAGTAAGTCAGCGTGCCTCCTTCTGTGCGCAGTTGAATGGATAGTACTGGCCGCTTCTAACACCGCTGTCAATCTCGCTTCACAGAGCGCTGGCCTCGTGTCGAGAGCAATGTACATCATGTCCTTTGGGCTGAGCTCAAGGGAGGACTCTTCAACCTTTCCTTCCTCGCTAGGCGAAATGCGAAGTCCCCCCTCGCCCTTGTGCATGTCTCAGGTAGCGTACGGATGGACGAGGTAGAGCATGCGGCATTGTTCGCGACAAGGTTGATGGACAAGGCGTACGCGGGTGCGTGTCCCTCTGACTAGCTGAATGGTTTGTCTGAACGCATGTCCTGCAGGTGTTAAGCGGCATAAGAAGCTGAAGATCTTGATAAATCCCAAGAGCGGACCGGCGAGTCTCAGTCACCTGCGGTGGTTCAGCTCACCTACTCATACCCGTCATGCTAGGGCAATGCAATTGCTCATTTTAATGAGCGCATTGAACCTGTGTTTCACGCAGCACGTTGTATTGTTGACTCGACATGTGAGCCTGTCACTAATTGGATCACCATTCACGCTCACCCTACCAATAAGTCACGAGCTACGGTGGACATGCCCGTGAGCTCATGAGGGAGCTTGATCTGGATCAATACGACGCAGTCGTAGTCGTCTCCGGGGATGGTTCAATCCATGAGGTCATCAATGGTTTCGCTGAGCATAGAGATCCGGAACGAGCCTTCCGCATACCTATCGCGCCTGTGCCGAGCGGGTCCGGAAACGGCCTTTCATTGAATATCCTAGGAATGCAGGTAATATGGATGCTTCTCCTGCGTATCAACAACCTGACTTCCTCGTGTCTTAGGATGGATACGACGTATCTGCAGGTGCCTTGAATGCCATCAAGGGTGAGTAATGCGCAGACTTGATAAGCGCACCTAAAACATTGTCTTCTTGTCAGGCCGCCCGATGCACATTGACTTGATGTCTGTCGCGCAGAATGGTCACAGAACGTTCTCTTTCTTGTCACAAACCGTCGGTCTGTTCGCAGACTTGGACCTAGGAACGGAATGGATGCGCTGCTTGGGCGCAACGTTAGTCCCGCAAATATCAGTCGGTCTGACCGTCTGCTCACGCATGTCTTCAATAGGCGTTTCGTGCTTGGGTATATCTTTGGAGGTACGCGATCTAGGCTTCCGTAGAGCAGACCAAGGCTAAAGTCTCTCAGTTCTCCGGAAGACGCGCTGTCCGGTGCAGCTATCGTTGAAGGTCGTAGAAAGCGATAAGCGCAAGATGGTTCAGGATCTCAACGCATATCGTGCCAACGCAAAAGCACAGTACAGCCAGCACTCCTCATTACCGCCTTCTTCCCCGGCTCCTACACCATGGACAGCAACGACAGGCTACGAGTCGACGATTGGAGGGACGACTGTCAACTCAACCACACCTCTCGAGCCGAAACGACCATCAGTGGTGTCGGAACCGGATGCGGATGGCTGGGTGACGTTCATGAAGCCGCTGTCGTTTGTATACGCAGGGAAGGGCTCGTATGTCTCGAAAGACTTGATGCAGTTCCCGGTGTCTATACCGGACGACGGGCTGCTTGATGTCGTCGCCCAGGAGCTTGTATGTTTCTCGGGAGACTTGTCATTCTGCTCTACTCACGCGCCCTGGCCAGTCCACTCGGAAAGTGATGATCGACGCCATGGCAGGCTCGGAGAGTGGTGACCAATTCTGGATGGACACGGTCAGTACAGTTCCTGCCACTCTGCACTACCACTGATCCCGCATACAGCAACATTACTTCAGGGCGACCGCCTACCGTGTTGAACCGTACAAGGCGAACGGCTGCTTCTCCGTCGATGGGGAGAGCTATCCCTTCGCGAGTTTCGAGGTGGAGTGCCACCGCGGGTTGGCGACTGTTCTCAGTCCGTGTGGCTATTACCAAGCGGAGTTCCACCTCCCGGAAGACGCGCCGAGGAAGTGACGAACTGCTCTCTGGTTGGGGCTTTAACTTATCTATAGGTGTATGTGGTCGCGTGTGGGACACACTGGTGTCGTCTCGGACTCTGCTTTGCTGTGCTTGAGCTGTCACTCCTTTCGTTGTTGTTTTGCTTAGGTAGTGTACATTTGGGTATTAACGCCGTAGGCTGGATGTATAGATCCGTTACAGCAGGACTTGATGTCATAGATGTGTGGGGGCGAGACATCAGATGGCGTGCGCCTGGCATCTGCACACCCCCGGATGGTATCGCCTCCGGTGGCGATCCATTTACATTGGAGGTGAGTTTTCTCTGCATACGCTCGTTGCTGGGGTTGGTTGACTGGATGCTGCGGACAGGAGCTCGGGATGCTGTATACTACCTACAGGCGGAACGTCGTACAGTCGCTCTTCGCGGGCGGCAAATAAGGCCTTCATATATTACAAGCGCTACTTAATGAATCCCCACAAGCACCCTGAGGTTCGAGCCGGTCTGCTGAGACAATGCGACGAGAGATCGGTACGATGAGTCAGCGCTCACCGGCACCATCAGACAGATATAAGATCGACTTCATCCGACCGTGACTGCATTCCGAACGCAGCGTACCGTACGGTACCATGGCTCAGAATCGATACTTGGCTACTCCTGACCCCGAGTACGCTGCGCTGCTCGCCCAGCTCTCGCCGCCTCCGCCCATCGGGGAAGACATACAAGCGTGGCGGAATTTGGCGAAAGACATCGTCGTGCCTGCTTTGAAGAAGATACGAGGTGCTCGTCTGCCTGCGGGTGAGCGGTCTGACTCATAGACATGGAGATATACAGACTGAGCACTCGCTATAACTTGCAGAGACGGAGTACCGCGTTGTAGACCACGAAGTGGCGGTGGACGGTGGCAAGATCACCGCCAGATGCACGATCCCCACGAGCGGCGGTGAAGTCTTTCCTCTGATGGTCTGGGTTCATGGCGGAGGTACATGTTAGAAGCCACGCTTCTGTGTTGACCAACAGGCTCACGCGTCGCATCGCACCGGCGTCAGGATTCATCACTGGGTCCCTTGATACTGATGATTACCTCCTGCGCACCCTCAGCGTAGAGTTGGGAATCGTCACTGTCAATGTCGAGTACAGGTACGAGGACCGACCACTGCTCGTGGATTAGATATACTGGCATAACGCATTGTACGATCACAGACTAGCCCCAGAGTTCCCGTTTCCCACTGCATTGAATGACTGCTATGCTGCACTGAAATGGGTATGTCGCACCGTCTAGCTAATCCAAATTTTGAACCTTACTTTGCAATCATGGCCCAGGCGGCAGAGAGTGCAGCCTTGCTTTCGGCTTCCGTAGCGAGAGGTTTCCTGCTTGGTGGACAGTCGTCCGGTGGTAATATTGTAGCAGTACTGACACACCGCGCGCGGGACGATCCGTTCTTCCGTGGGCGCCAACTCACTGGGCATGTTCTGCAGTATCCGCAAGTGGTACATCCTGACGCGGTTCCTGCAAAGTGGGCGTCCTGAGTGCGTGTTAGACACCTTGGCGGGACCTCATGGACCGACTTCATAGACACGAAACGGAGCTGCTTTCCATGGAGGAACTGAAGGATGCACCTATCCTGACGCGCGACGACCTACTCTTCTATGCCCGTAAGTGTCACTCTTTCTTCTCAGTTGGGTTCCCTATGGCTGACTGCTTTTTACGCATCTCTGACCCAATCCAGGGACGATACAGGCAGACCCGTTCAATCCGGAGTTCTCTCCTCTCCTCTATCCCTCGCATGCCGCCCTCCCGCCGCTGTATATTCAAATCTGCGGGTGGGATCCTGTCAGGGACGAATGCTTGCTCTACGAGAAAGTCCTACACGAAGCTGGCGTGGAGACCAAGATTGATGTGTGAGTCGGATCTCAGCAGCTTTGGACCTGCGTGATGCTGACTTACGTTCAGTTATCCTGGTGTACCGCACATATTTGCGACAATGAATCCCGAATTGACTCAAGCGGTCAAGCACGACCAGGACTTGAGGGCAGGGATTCGATGGCTGCTGGAGAAGACTACAAATTATTGACTGGGCGGCAAGTTCGAGGTTCCATTACACGAGTACAACCATTCCACTTGCCCAGGACGTATTGGTGAAACGAGTCGTGTACTATTGTCAATGTACAGAGCCCCGCAACGGTATACGATCGACAGGAACAGGTGCATGTGGTACGGACCGCTGGCCTGGAACAATACTACAAGACATGGGCGAGACCATTAGACCGCCAGAGCACATTAACAATGTCCACAACCCAGCGCAACAAATGTCCTACCAGTGGCAAGACAGTGTGTGTAAGGTACTGCAAGACTAATCAGTAGTTATGACAAACTCAATCATCAATCGCACAGTCCAGCATACATCAACGACTCATCCGACGACGAGGTCATCAAGCTCGCGGCCCGTACACCAACGTCACAGAGGAGGCCCCTGCATGAATGTCGGACACCGATGTCCAAGAAAACTTTTGCACGTTGCGCCCGAACCAACTGTTGTCCTTCTGGGGGCACTGGGATGCCGTGTGTACTGCAACGCTCTCGATAGCATGGCCCGCGGTAGCACATGCTTCAACGAGACCGCGTAGTGCAGCCACCGGTACTTTCTCCCCAAAATGCATCTCCATAGACCGCAACCTAGGGATGGGCCACTTCGACCGCGTAGTCCGCTTCGTCAACATCTGGAACAGAGGCTCGAGGTCGACGTGTGTGATTTCGAGGCGCTCGAAGTCTTCGGCCAGGTACTTCACGTTTTCTAACTCCATGGCGTCGACGGAGTCGCAGAGTCTGAGGGTACGCAGGGATGGGAAACGATTCAACAGCTTTTTTGTTTTAGGAAGACGCTCCTCTTCGTCATCTCCGGACTCATAGCTTGCGATCTCCAGCTTCGATAGCCGGGGAGCAGTGAACGTGCCGAGAAGTTTGTTGATGGCGCTTAGCGACATGTCCATGACGATGAGTTCTTCAAGGGCGGGCAGAGAAGGGAGTGAGCTGACGTCCGGCACGTTTTCATCGTCCTCGTCCTCGTCTTCTTCGTCTTCGTCCTCGTCGTCATCATCGTCGCCTCCGTGTTCGGGCACAAAATTGAGAGAGCGCAAGTGTTTCAGGTTCTTGAGTACCTGCGCCAACCTCGGCCAGCTATTACCCGTGGTTTCGGTGAAGGTGGAGCGCACGAGTGAAAGCTCGTCCAGAACGGGGAAGTGCTTTGGCAGCCTCCCGCCGCCTTTCATGATGGGAATGTCGTAAAGCGCGAATACTTGAAGTTTCGGCGCGGTGAATGTCGGGTCCAAAGCCAGCTCAACTTCGATATCGCTATCGCATTCTGGTTCGCTGCTTAGGAATATCTCTTCCAAAGCATCGGCCGTCCCTTTCCATAGAGACACGGCAGCCTTGACGTTTACCATGTCGTCGAGACTGAGATGGATCAACTTCCACCTCCGGATGTGTGGAGTGAGCAGCTGCATGACGTGGGTCACTGCGCTCAACTCCTTTTCAAAGGGACAGCCTCCTGAACGGACAGTGATGTCCAAGGGTTGCGTCCCAGATCGCGCCATGGCCAAATCCCATGACTCGCGAGAAGGAGGCCTGCCGAGAGTGATGTAGACCAAGGACCAGAGGAGCGGTGTAGCGTCCACTATCGTCTTCCACTGGTGACACACCGCTGAGAGGGTGGCACGGAGTTCCACGCGCTCTCCCTTGTTATTCACGGTCATACCGTAGATGACCCCATGGGTGAAGACCTCTCTGAGGATATCGCGCGGGGCATTGGCCAATGTGGGGACGACTGCCATGGTGGTGGCTAAAGAGCTTGCATGCACTAGCTCAGCAGGCGTATTCATTAAGTAGCAGAATGCCTACTTATCGATTCTGCGTGGAGCGAACGAACCAGCGTAGTGGGCGTTACGGAAGCGAGCGAATTAAGAGCGTTGCAAGTGATGCGAAGCGCTACGCCTACGCGGTCACGTGGCCGCGTCACTCCGCGTACCATTACACGAAGGTCTTTCTTAGACACAAGCACATTGTGAACGAGACGAAGGAGATACCACGTTCAACGTTCACCGATGCACACCTTAGAGTGAAGAATTCCGCCTCAACACAACAACGCTACTGTATACCGGGGAACAGTGAGATACAGCTATGCATTGATTTTCGTTGTGTATGCGCTATGTGCACTACATTAGCGTCGTATGATATGGTCGTGAAATGCGAAGACAACAAAGCCCAAGCAAAAGCTATGATACACTACAAGGAGCACGACAGCAACAGACCCGGTCCTTCTACCGAACACCCCATCTAGTCGATCTCCTCCATGGCAGACGTCGACGCGCCCTCTGCTACGGGTGCGTCGTCGGTCGACGCGAGGGGTGCCGACTCTTCCTCGTCGACGTCGAGGCCGAGCGAGATCATGCGGTGGATGCGCTTCGCGAACGACGTCGGGTCGTCGAGCGAGAAACCAGAGGTGAGGAGAGCGGTCTCGAAGAGGAGGTACGTCAGGTCGCGCACGGACTTGTCCGCCTGGTCCTCCGCCACCTTCTTCCTGAGCTCCTTGACGATCGGGTTGTGCGGGTTAAGCTCGAGCGTCTTCTTCGAAGCCATGTACGACGACATCGACGAGTCGCGGAGCGCCTGCGCCTTCATGATGCGCTCCATGTTCGACGACCAGCCGAACTGACCGGTGACGAGCACGCACGGCGAGTCAGAGATACGGTTCGAGACGACGACCTTCTCGACCTTGTCGCCGAGCGCATCCTTGACGGCCTTGCACAGGTCCTCGAACTGCTTGGCCTCCTCCTCGCGCTCCTTCTTCTCCTCGTCGGTCTCCTCGAGCTCGAGGCCCTCCTTCGACACACAGATGAGCTTGTGGCCATCGAACTCCTTGAGCTGGGTGATGGCATACTCGTCGATGGGGTCGACGAGCAGAAGGACCTCGAAGCCCTTGCGCTTAAGCACCTCGAGGAAAGGCGAGTCCTTCACAGCAGAGAGCGACTCGCCAGTGAGGTAGTAGATGTTCTTCTGGACCTCGGGCATACGAGTGATGTAGTCTAAGGGGGATCATTAGCGAATGAGCCATGAACGTGAGGTCGACGCGACTTACCCTTGAGCGAGGTCATCTCCTCCTGCGACTTCGTCGTGTAGAAGCGGAGGAATTCAGCGAGCTTGCTGCGGTTCTGCGCGTCCTCGTGAACACCGAGCTTGAGGTTCTTGCCGAAAGACTCGTAGAACTTGTTGAAGTTGTCCTTGTCCTCCGAGATCTCAGTGATCAAGTCGAGGCACTTCTTAACAATGTTCTTGCGGATGACCTTGAGGATCTTGTTCTGCTGGAGCGTCTCACGAGAGATATTGAGCGGCAGATCCTCAGAGTCAACGATACCCTTGACGAAGTTGAGGTACTCGGGGATGAGATCCTCGCAGTCGTCCATGATGAAGACGCGGCGAACATAGAGCTTGATGTTGTTGCGCTTCTTCTTGGTCTCGAAGAGATCGAAGGGTGCACTGTAAGGCGACGGTCAGTCACGCATTCGCCTGACATACCCTAGTGCACTTACCGCTTGGGAACGAAGAGGATGGCCTTGAACTCAAGCTGACCCTCGACGGAGAAGTGCTTGACAGCGAGATGCTCCTCCCAGTCGTTCGTCAAGCTCTTGTAGAAGGCAGAGTATTCCTCTTGAGTGATCTCGCTGGGGTTACGCGTCCAGATGGGCTTCGTCTTGTTGAGCTCCTCGTTTTGAACCTCCTTCTCCTTGATCTTCTTGGTCTTCTTAGGCTTCTCCTCCTCATCAACCTCCTCGATCTTCGGCTTCTCTTCATCCTCCTTCGCCTCCTCCTCCTCCTCGTCTTCAACCTCCTAAACAACGATTCGTGTCAGTCGACGCACTGCAACAAGTGACATTAGACGTGTACGTACCTTCTCGACCTCCTTGGTCACGGCCAACTGAATGGGGTACGAGATGAACTCGGAGTGCTTCTTGACAATGTCCTTGATGCGCTTCTCCTCGAGGTACTCGAGCTGGTCCTCCTTCATGAAGAGACGGATCTCGGTACCACGGCCGAGAGGAGGGTTGATGTTGTCGGAAGTGATAGTGAAGGTGCCACCCGCAGCGGACTCCCAGATGTACTGCTCATCGTCGTTGTGCTTCGAGATGACTTGCACGCGCTCGGCGACGAGGTACGAGGAGTAGAAACCGACACCAAACTGGCCGATCATGGAAATGTCGGCACCTGAGCTCAATGCCTCCATGAAACCCTAAGAGCAGATCGTCAGATGGAAAATCTCAGGTGGAGGCTCATCGCTACAAACCTTGGTGCCGGACTTGGCAATGGTACCGAGGTTGTTGACCATGTCGGCCTTGGTCATACCGATACCCGTGTCGATGAGTCGGAGAATCTTGTTCTCTTTGTCGGGGATGATACGGATGTAGAGGTCCTTGCCGGTGTCGAGGGCCGACGGGTCGGTGAGAGACGCATAGCGGATCTTGTCCAGGGCATCGGAGGCGTTCGAGATGATCTCCCGAAGGAAGATCTCCTTGTTCGAGTAGAAGGTGTCTGCAAGGACGCGTTTGAGGCGACGCGCGTCGCGAGATGAAGACGAGCATGCTTACTGATGATCAGGTCGAGCAACTGGCTGATCTCGGCCTGGAAACCAAAGCTCTCGGTAGCCATTTTTTGAGAAGATAAGGGTGGGATGTGGGTATAGCTGGGGATGTGGGCGTGGATGTCAGAAGACGAGGAGGGGAGGGCGGGCAGGAGAGGCTATTTGTACGGCTGCTCTCTTTTCATTCTCGAACCTTCCATCCGCATTCGACAAGTCTCGCACGCCGGAAGCGCGTTCGCCCGCCTTCCATCCCCTTCCACACCCCTTATCCGCCACACCGGCGCTACCACACATCCAGCGCCTCCCGAGCCGATTCTTAACTATGATTAAAGCATGATGTTGCTTGCGGTTGACTTGCGGACACACTCCGCACCGAGCAGTTCATGTCGAGACATAGAGTACAGTGTATTATCGCATGTGACTACATTCCAACCATCTGGGATCCAGAGACTGCACCCATACGCCGCGGGACGTACCGCCACCGGACATCAACATTCTCGAACCGTCGCCTCACGTTGCCGCCACACCCGCATCTCCCGCGGGCCACAGGGTCCCAGAGCCTGACCGCGACGTCCGGCCACTGCCAATGAGCCCCTGCCTACCACTGACCGTCGCCTTCAAAGCCTCTACCATTGCTTTGTGCTCCTCGAGCTCATCACGTAGATCATCTTTCTCCTCTCGTAACCGCCGGTTCGCTGCTGATAGTTGCTCGACCTCTTCGCCTGCTTTAGACATTCTTGCCAGGCTTGACATTTTCCGTGCGCCTTCTAGCTGCTTCCGCGTAGCACCCAGCTGGCTTTCGAGTGATCGGACGTGTTGACGCTGCTTCCTGTGAACATGACAGTCGTCAATACTTCATGCAACGCCACTGCTCATCGTCGCGTACTCTAAGATTTGTGTCAGATCCGCATGAGTCTGTTCGTACGTGTCAAGCCTAAGCTCCATTTTGCCGTATTTACTGTTGAATATTTGCAGATACTCCGTTTGGTCGTTCAGCTTCTGGACGTCTAGTTCCCTATGTGACGCGTTGAGATACCACACTCTAAGGCCAATGCACAGACGTACCATAGGCGTTGAAGTGTAACCAGCTGTTCAATCTGCTTTTCGTAGTCATGTAACCTATCGACCTTCGGGGCGTTCTCCCTGATTTTTGTCTCCAGCTGGAAGACCCTCTGAAGTGCTTCCTCGAGTAGCTTCCCCTGCGCTGCGAAAGTTTCCTGCGCACATGCCACGTTCAGATACCTCATCTGCGCTCCTATGCGCAAGCCCCGAACTGACCTTTGCCTCCTTGTCCGCTGCGCGCATGACAGCCGCCTCCTCCATCCAGCCTTTCTTCTCGTTCCTGAACTCTCGCAGCCTTTCTTGCGCCTTCTTACTGTGGTCCTGCAATTGGTTCTTCACCGCGTTGGACTGCTCCTTGTGCTCCTTGAGCGCCCGCTGCAGACGCATCACCTCCGTCTTATACTCGCGCAGCTTGTTGTGCTGCAACGCCGACGGACACCAATCAAAACCCGTCACCGGTATCCCAAGCGTCGTTGCACTCACCAGGCCCTGTCGCTCCATCTCCGCCGTCTTCGAGAGCACCCTATCCTGATACAACCTCCCGATATGTTTCACGTTCTCTCTCGAGCTCCACAACTCGAGGTTGAGCTCGTTCCTCAACAGCAATACGTCCCTCTGCAACCTACCGAGCGCCTGCCGGACGTGCAACGACACCTCCTGCCCACTCGCGTCGCTCGAGCGGTCGGGCGTCCTCTCCGCTTGCTCGCTCGTCTCACGCGATGGGGAGCGGGATCGTACGGGGGGAAACACCTCGGCAGACCACGAGGCCGACGGGTGCACGATCTCGACGTCCAACCCCGACTTGAGCGCGACAGACGTCGCAATCATGTCCTGCAGGGATACGCGTGGGCGGCCGGGCGTACTGGCTGTCACGGGCGTGGACAGGCCCTCGTTGCGCACTGTCGGGCAGGGCAGCGCGTACGCGGACGCGGGGGAGTCGGCGAAAGTGCGGGTGGGGCCTGGGGATGTGGGGAGGACGGACAGTTCGGGCGAGATGACGGCGGGGGCGCGCTGCTGCATGCCAAGCGCGGCGTTACGCACGTCAAGCATCGTGCACTCGCCGAGGATCCCCGCGGTGTCGTAGTCAGCCCAGAAGTCAGGCTTGGACAGCTCTTCTGCAGGGCCCCGCCAGATGAGGTGTGGGTGCAGGACGTGTCCACGCATCAAAGGCTTGTAACCAATAGTTCAATATACAGACGAAGAGAGAGCGAGGAAGGTGCATACCTCACTCCTGCTTCTGATTTGCGGTTCGTCTAGTACCACGTCCCATTCCACAGCGTATGGGTTCTGGCTCGCAAACTCGGTAACGTACTGGATGGGGTACCGCAAGAACCGGATAGTGTTACACGGGTACAGATAATATAGCACTGTGAAATACCGATGGGGCGACGGCGCAGACGACGCCCCACCGAGGAAAGTCTGTTCCAGCCGCTCCCATGTAATGTCTTCATGGATCGGCGGTGTGTATGCACCGTCAGGCAGGCCCCCCTCGACATCGCTGTCGTTTCCAGACTGGCTCGCGCCTTCTGCGTCTGGAGAGAACTCCGAGGGCGTGGGGGCCTCTCGTTCGCGCCAACAGACGATGCGCGCGAGCACGAGCACGAGGAGCGGAACGTAACGTTTTAGCTGCTCTGCAGCCTTCACTGCGAAGATGGGGAGGAGCTTCGTGAGGACGGTTAAAGCGACGATCGCTACGGTTGAGGAGTTGTCGAAGAGGAGGGAGTACAGGATTGTAGTGGTGAGCCTATGGGAGGCCAAGACGGCAGCGACGTCTGGGAACTTCTGCTGGGACGTGTATGCGTTGAGGAGGATGAGGAGCTGCAACCGCGATGACGGCAACGTGAAACAGTGGAAGACCTCTGTGAGGAAGTCCTGTCAAGGGTTCATGAGTGTGATGCTTCCAAGTAATACTGAGACGGTCTGTCCAGCATCATTCCGGCGTAGCATCGCTTGCGCCCTTCCTCATGCGATGCCAAGCAAACATACAAGGATTTGCGCTCACCTCTGGCCGTTCGAGACCCACTCGGATGAGAACGTCCTCCAGGTTCGTCTTCCAGCAGCTTTTCTTCTCTCGCTGCTCCACGTCCAGAGTCGCCCACTCCAGGACGTCATCTCCAGAGCTCTCGTTCAAAGCGTCCAGGAGGTAGAGGTCCATCAGTCGCCGCCGGAACCCGCTGACCTTCTCCTGCTGCTTCTCGCGCTCCTCCTCCCCCTCGTCGGCATAAGACCCAACGTCGAGGGCAGCTATGATGAGCCCCTTCGCATACTCTACGGAAGGCGTAGGTAACCTCGGCTCTCGGAGCGCTGGCCGCAGCGTAGGCTCGAACCACGTAGAGATTAAGGAAGACGGTGGTAAGATCGGGCGGAGATGGTACAGCACCCGAGGAAAGGTTCCGCCTGCGTGAGGGAGGCATAGTCGATGACCGGGTCGTAGATCGCCTGGAGCTCGTCTTCGAGCGCGGCGACGATTGCCGCACGGTGAGGGGAGCCTCGCACTCCCTCAGCAAAGCTGTCAGCCTGTTTGAAGAGGTCGTCGAGCGAGGGCGCGTCTGGTGCGGACTCGAGGACGAGGCGGAGGGTACGGCAGAGCTGGGAGACGTCCATGGCCGCTTGTAGTTGTAGCCTCGGGCTGGCGCCCGTCGGCATCTCTTCCTCTCCCAAATCCGTGCTTCGCCTGCTTGTGAACGCTATCGCGGCTCTTGACGGACTCCTAGAACGATCATCAGTTGCAAGAGCAAGTACATTCCTGACAGGTGAACGTGAACCCAGAAGACGAATACTATACAACCTACGGCGCATTGTCGATTCTGGCTCGTCAGACACGGGCAACTGGGCACGCATGCACGCATGGCTTCCAGCAGTGCTAGTTTCATATAGCGCGACCATGTACGAGGGGTGTGATTCTGTTACTTGTGCGTGTTTTTCCCCATGCACTTCCATTCTTTACGCAGGGCCGAGTCTTCATTCGCGACCACTGGTCAGCCGTTCACCCTGCAGTTGGACAGTCGCATGGTAAGCACATTGCGGCTGCTCACTAGAGCGGTCGAATGTACGCATGATTCTGATTGACCTAGGGTGCCTGTAAGTGGCATTGCCAGTGCTCCACCATTGTCAGCACCGCTGGTCCGAATCACAACATTCTGTGACTACCAGTCGATTCTACCGCTACTGCTCTTCCCTCCCCCGTCATTCCGTCGTGACAGTCGTAGAGCATCCTAAAGCCTTCAACCTTTGACAATGCTTCCGTCGATGATCGCTCTGCCCTTGTCTCTCTTTTCACTGGCCAGCCGCAACGCATCTGCCGAAGAGACAGTCACCATCTCCTACGACACCACCTATGACAACTTCTCTGCCCCATAACGGACCTCGCTTGCTCTGCCAACCTTACCGACCTCGGCTTAACGAACCTCGGCTCGCTGCCAGGCTTCCCATACATAGGCGGCTCTGCCATGGTCTCTGCTAACGGCTCTACTGGCTGCGTGACCTGCTGGGAGCTGTCGTACAACGAGAGCAGCGTCAATGTCCTGGTTGTTGATTACGCGGAGGACGGATTCAACTTGGCAAAGGCGGCGATGAACGGTTTGACGGGCGGGGATGCGCAGAAGCTCGGTATACTCTGGGCGACGGCGGTGGAAGTCGATGTAACAGAGTGTGGGATGTGATCAGTTCCTGCCTGGAGCAATGTGAACAAATCGCGTCCACTTCTCCTTTGCGACGATCCGACAACTACCTGAAATCCAACTGTTGTTAAGTTGCTCGTCATTGTGCTCGACTTCTGACATGCCTGTAGATCTCTGAGGTACCATTCAGCCTCCAGCATCATCCAATAGTCAACTCTTTGAACATAGATATTGGCATGTACATACCTGCAAGCAGGCTCTTGCATGCGTATTGACTGATATCCACAGCAATTGCTCCTCACCAGGCCTGGGACTCAGCTGGCATGAGTTCAACGACGGATAGACATTAGGACCTGCCAGTGGCAACTGAGAATCGGAGACTCGGATGTGCTGCATCTCAAGTAGGAAGATAAATAGTTAGCTGTCATACATACATACAGTCTACATAGGACACAGCCTTCAGCAGACAATCAATGGGAGTCAACAATAAATAGCTAGCTGTGATCTACGACGCTAGCATCGGTGTGGTCTACATTCTACTCGTGTCATGGTGATCATGAATAAATAGTCCAGAATGCCAGAACCCCAGCAAGATAAAACACGGACCACCGCCTTCACGAAGCACCGTCCCCATCCACTTTCACTGTGCAGTATGCACGCAGAGACCCCCAGTCTATCGTCACGCCCGGCTCCTGCACCAACTCCACCGTCTCCAGCTTGCCATCCTCGCTCAAATACCGTACCGCTTTCTCCAGTGCGTCTCGCAACAGTTCGGTGAAACCTCCCACAGGCCGCACAATCACAAGTGTCGCCAGATACGGGAGGAGCGGCAACTCG
Organism: Fomitopsis serialis; assembly: GCF_022376445.1. NCBI lineage: Eukaryota > Fungi > Basidiomycota > Agaricomycetes > Polyporales > Fomitopsidaceae > Fomitopsis > Fomitopsis serialis. The sequence continues at coordinate 180,295 of NW_025954992.1, read as the reverse complement.
CGCTCAGGAGGCGTACACGGGCCCGGGGAGGACAGCGTGGAGACAAAATCCTCAGCGTCCTGCGCGGCGATTTCGACGAGGCGTAAGGTGCGCAGATTTCCCGTGTGCTTCCCGATGAGGAGGTGCCGCCAGCGCATGCCTGACATATTGAGCGGGGTACCACGGACGATAAGTGTGTGCATTGTGGGCTCGCCGGGCTGCCGCGTGAGTCCTGGAGCGAGGCAGGACAGTGTGGCGACAGGATTCACATCGAGGAACTCAAGTGTGAAGGCCGGCTCAGAGTCTACGGTCGCAGGCGAGTCCACCATCACTGGGAGGTTGTCGGTCGTGTAACCCTTGACGACGAGCCGACCGGAGGTGGCCACGCAAGCCTCGAGGATGCGCAGCGATGAGAAGATATTGGTAGACTCGCAAGTTCCGAAGAACATGCCAGGGTCCAGGTGCGCGACAGGAGCATTGTTAACCATCATGTGGAATGCGCACTTTGTGGGACCAGGGATGGAGACTCGCGCGAGGAAGTGGCTAACATATGAGACAAACTGACCAGCGAGAACGAGGCGTCGCAGAGCGGGCAGAGAGACAGCGTCCTCGTCTGCGCGTCGGGCAACGGGGGGTTCTGGGTCCATTTCCATCGGTGGGTGCAAGACAGGAACATATCGCATGGTAAGAGATTCGAGCTCGGAACATTTCTTGAGCACGTCCAGAAGTTCATCAACAGCTTCGTAGCGGTTGAACATGTCATCCAGCGTCAGGTGGTGCAAATTCCCCACAATGGACGAGGGAAACGACACAGACGACAGGTAGAGAGAACGCAACGCAGGGGTGTTTCCGCCGAACAGCGTAGATGCTACGATGTGACAGTATGGCGCCCGTGAGTCGAAAGCCGTTGCCAGTGCATCGACCCAGGACTCAGGCTGGACGAGGCCGAGAGTGAGCTCTGCGAGTTGAGGGGCAGTGTTTGTGAGGCGGCTGATGACGTTCTCCATAACCCAGCTGTTGTTCATTTTGACGAACAATCGTTTGATGCGATGCATGTGGGGTTGAAGGCTCACAATGCAGCCACGGAAATCGTCGTCCAGGATGTGTAGGGGCGTGATGATGATATGGATGGGGTATGCGCACGATTGTCGCAGATACTTTGCTAGACGTGACTTGTCGTCGAGTGTCGTGCCGCGAATGAGTATCGTCGACCACAGCCTTGCATCCTGGTCCGCTAGTCTGTGCCAGTACGAACAGACGTGGCTCAGTGTGATGATGTCCTGAGAGACATCAATAACACCTAGTCCGGGTGACGTGGCCGAGACAGCGGTCGACAGAATCTCCGTCAGAATCTCGTTGGGCAAACTATGAATTGGTACGGGATGATGATACGATGCCGGGGTCCCCTGTGGTAGCACCAGATCCATGTACTGGTCAGTGAGGTTCTGTCCTACGGCATTAAGTAGAGAGATTGCTGAAGCGACGTACACGCGAGATCATGCTCACTCTTTGACCTGATACATCCAGACTACTCTCGATGCCGTCGGCATTCATCCTGCGGGAAGCGGCGCTGATAGCTAGACAATAAATTCTGCTGTAAGACGTCGGGGGTAGACATATGTTGGCGCAGTGTGCAGGCGAGAAGGCGGTGCCCTAAATATTTGCGAGCGAAGCGAGCATACTTCGGCCTAGGGGGTGCAGCCAGGCAACAAACAAGTACAAATTGTCGATTCGCAAACGATTATTCCCGCCTCTGCTGTATAGAATGTGCTTCTGCTCGTTCACAATCCCTATAAATCCGATTGAAAATCACTCAAATTTGCGCGATGGGCCACTCCTCCGGAAGATCTACTTGTGTCCATATGAGCGTGGTTGATACAGGTTTACGGCTCTGACAACGTCCATTCGAGCGAAGTTGGACTTAGGCGCCCGAACTCCCGCCGCGGCCACACCAATTTCTGACGTCGCGCCGTGGCCCCAGGCCACTGGCAAAGCCTTTTCGCAGCCATTTGCTGCTGTGGATGTGAGGCCATTGTCAAATGAACAAGCTCACAATGAGTGCTGCTATATAAGTTTAACTGACCACCCACTGTCCGACTCTTGCTCGCCGACTTCAACCATGGATCAACATGAAGTGGTGCCGGTGCAAAGGACATGTGATGTACTACATATCCACCTTCACCGATCTGTAACATATCTCAACCCCACGCAAGCAGCCTGTGTCGCCCTTGCTTTGTAGCGAGCCCCTCTGTGTCACAGATCGATGTTAAAGTGTGGCGTCGGCGCTTGTTCTGTTCTTTGGCAATTGGCGAGAACGCGTCTTGCCTCAGACGCGTATGTACGTGCGCGTACTGATCTCAGTCTGAGCACGAACGTGAATCGCCAGCCTTCACTAGATCGCTACGTGAATCATTTCAGGAGCAAGGCCCTTCAACCCGTTAAGACGATATGAGTACGAACACTGTGGCGACAATGATTGCCGCAGATACCTTCGAGTGGAAGCCAGGTACATCGGCCAGCTCTCCTCTCGCGCCGATGCTGAATTCATGATGGAGTCCGCAGAGTATGACGAGCTCCTTGAAGAGACCGCGACCATGGACACTGTCGAGTAAGTCACAGTAGTCGGATGGGCCAGAGCAAGTGACTGATGTCTCCTTCCTGAAGCCTATCCAAGTGGTCGCTCATGCGCGATATCATCAAGTACAAACTCGACAAGGTGCGAGGCCACGAGACCGTAGTAGCACCGTTCGTTGACGTGATCGCGCAGAACATGGCGCTCTTCCTGTCGGGGGACGTGAAGCGCGAATACAGCAAGTCGACCGTGACGGCGCAGCCATGTCAAGGCGGCGCGAAGTTCCCGCCTTTTCAGCCTCGCGAGCGCAATGCAGCGAATCCAAATGAGGCACCGAAGAACGCTCTTACGGAGCAGGAGGCGGCCGAATTCAAAAAGGTGATACTCGCGCAGTTTGAGGAGTTCCAGCAGTAAGTAGGACGCAGGGATCGCGCCACAAGCCATGTCTCACCTCACGCTAAGGACCCCACCATTTACCATTCAACGTTTATGTGAACTGTGTTTGCGACCTACGGATCACTACAAGCATCTGGGCAAGTATCTACGCGCTGTCGAACGGACGCTTCTCGTCACGTCGACTTGGGATGCCTTTCCCGTATCCCCCGACAAGATCACCAGCAAGCCAAGCGTCAGCACTGTCCACATCAGTATCAACGCCCTTTCCGCACCCACGACGCCCATCTTCTCCCCCATCCCCTTCCTGCACGAAGACGCTCGACGCTCAAGCTCCCGCAGTCCACCGCCGAGTCCACTGGTCCTGCCGGCAATTCAGTCTGGCGGAACCGCGACGACGATGCCGCATGTAGGAGCAGAGGGTGCTGCGCCACAAGCATTGGGGCTTGTGGATGAGCTTGACGATCCTAGTCCGGGCCATTTGAGCGACATCCGCAAGCTCTTTCTTCGACGACGGATGTTCCGTCGAAGCCAATCTTTGGGAGCCTGGAGGAGCGGTTCACGAAGGCGGAGACGAATGCGGAGGGAAGCGCCGCCGGTCCGGAGGAGAAAAAGCAGAAGATAGAAGGATGACGACATGCTATGAGCGTAGATCAAGGCGTGTATTGCTACATTTCGACTGAGACGATAATTGCGTCGTCTCGCACCTTGCGATTGAAAGTATGGACCGAGCCAGGTGTTAGAGGAGATCATGTCATGTCTCGTTTGATCTTTTCGAGCATTGCATTCATGCGTAAGCGCATGTCGGGCTGACCTCGCCCACGGCCCCTAGTTTGACCACGACCTCGATTCGGGGAGTTTGCGCCCCCACGTCCACGGCCTCGACCTGAAGTTGTTGAGTGGCCACCTCGTGGCGCGTCGGATGCCCAACGGCGGGGTAGAGGACCGGATTTGTGTGGATGTGGCGATGTCTTGGAATAAGTCTGTTTCTGGAGGTTTCGTGAAGGAGGATCCGCTGCAGTGGTTTGTGGATGTGCGTGCTGCTGCCTCCTCGACCGCGATGGTCCAGGCTTGTCCGAGTGCTGTTCGTCTGCACTGCCATCGACACTTCCGCCGTCTTCATCGTTAGATTCCTGGCCAGAATCTCCGATGTCTGTCGAGGGGGACGCGCTACGGTCTTTGCGCGACATTTCTTCCCCGTTTCCGCGCCGCTAGACGAGGACGCATCGTCTTCGTGATGATCCGCCACTAATGCCTCGATCTGACTGCTTTTGGTTACAATGCCCTCCTTTCGCTTCTGTGCCTTCCACTGGCTCTTGATCTTTTGCGTCTCGACCCACGAGTGCTTGAGCTTCTTGGCTAGAAGTAGCGAGAATTTAGTTGGCATTCAGTGTCAGTGTCAAGGTGGTTCGCACCGCGATTTTCTGGGAGGTGGCGGAACGTCGGCGGCTTCCTCTTTTTTGAGCCGTCCGCGGTCTTCATGGCGTTTGTAAGGATGTGGTGCGTGGTATGGCTGGGGCGGGCCTTGTGAGAGGCGGGGAACGAGAAGAGATGGACTGGGATGGGCCGGCGCTGCGAAGATTTGGGAGGCGCGGATTACATAACTGTGGCTATAAGATGGCGGGGCCGCTTCGAGTCCTCTCAGCTCAGACCGTCGCACTCCCCACTCGATCTCTCTGTACCACCACCACAGCAGCCAACCCCACTCAGTCCATCTTCCACCACAGTTTCTGTCTCTTCACGACCGTCGCATGAGCGTGCAGAATCTTAACACCTTCGGTACGTCCATCCTCACCGCCTCTCAGCACGCGCTTATCGATCCTGTGCTGTGCCTCCTTCACTCGGTGCCTTTGCTGACTGGCCCATAGACCCCTTCGCAGACGAGGGCGACCCGCTCGGAAGCACCCAGGACGTTGGATCGCAGCAGAATTACATCCATATCCGCATTCAGCAGCGGAACGGTCGTAAGACCTTGACTACCTTGCAGGGTTTGCCCAAGGGTGCGTTCTTTCATTTTCTTTTGTGGCGAAGCGGCTTTACAAACCTCTCACGTTACAGAGTACGATGCTAAGAAGCTCCTGAAGGCATTCAAGAAGGTACGTCGGCTCGGCTGTGAGTAAGCATAGGAAGTGGCTGACTGTTTCTTTAGGAATTCGCTTGCAACGGCACTCTCGTTGATGATGAGGAGGCTGGCCAAGTCATCCAACTCCAGGGTGATCAGCGTCTGAAGATTTCCACCTTCCTCACCGAGGAGGGCATTCCAAGACCACCATCAAGATTCACGGGTTCTGATTTGTCTTGCGCCGAGGCGGAGGTGTAGAGCGTTGGCATAATGCGGTCTTTTACTAGTACTTCCATCATCGTCCCGCTCGTTCCTTCCTCGATTCAGCTTCACGACACACCTGTATGCGCCGTTCTATGGCCTTTCCTGCCGATCCTCCATTTCCGTTTGTACCATATGTCGAATGTCTACCGGACTTGCATGGCGTGTGTCGGGCACGTTCACGACCGCCAGTCAGCATTAGATGCCGCTTGATCCTCTGTGGTGCAGGTACGGACACATTGATATCGTGAGCAGTGTCTCTGGATCACACCGAAATACAGCCTGAGCAGCACAGGCTTGGATGGGGTATACACACTGCGCTGATCGGCCAACGATGATGACTGCATAAGTAATCAATGGTATTGGCCGAACTCACATCGGGCAGGACAAATGTGCGTCATAGATTATGTAGAAGCTCGTAATGATACAGTGACCGCGGCCCTGAACATACGTGTAGTAGTATTGTTCTCAGCACAGAAGGCAAGGCACGACTCAACTGCAGCGCGTTTGACCGACATTTAACCACAATGGCAGAATATGGAGCTTGAATACGCGGAGATGGACTTTACTTGATCTTGTCCAAAGGCCTGGAGACGTATGAGCGCAGGCCCAATTCCAATAGAGGGCGACGTACCGGTTGAAACCTCCGCGCCTGCAGATCGAGAGCAAACATCTCGTTGAGTTCATGACGTATATGCACTATGCAGCCAAAACGTACCTGTTCATGTACTGACGCCATGTGCGCATCTTTTTGACGTCCACTCCCCCCTCCTGGTTGCCATCTACGTGCTTGCCCTGATATGCGCGAAATGAAGATCTCCAATGACCAAGAACGACATGGATGCATACCTTGGTGGTCCCGAAGCCGGACATGCCCATCATAGCCATCATAGCGGTATCGTCTTCATTCGTAGCATCCATAGCCTCACCTTCCTCTCCATCCTCAATTGGCATCTCCGAGGGCTGCCGCGAGCGAGTGTCCGGGATGTCGCGGGACACGGGAGCTGGACGACATGAACATGCTATAGCAAGTAAACAGCAAGGACACCCACTGGCCTGCGAGCCACTCGCGTTCGCAACTGCTGGATCTCGCCTGTCATCTGTACGGCCGTCTCGGTCTCCTGCCTTCACGACGTGGTCTCGCGCGCGGTCACCATCTCGAAGGCTCTCCCTTTCTCGGGGAGGAGGATCTCTTCTGCCGTCGCGGTCACGACCGCTGTCTCGCCTGTCGTCCCGTCTTCGGTCGTCCCGCCTGTCCCGCTCCCTCCTGCTGTCGTCTTCTCTGTCACGGGCGTAGTCTCTACGGTCTGTATCACAATGAACGAACATTGGCATGTGCAGAACTTTCAGCAATACAGAGGCCGTACCGTATTCCCGTCTGTCCCGTTCGCCTCTCCTTGGTGGGCTCCGACTCCTCCTAGCGTCTCGCGGTCTGTCATAGCGATCACGGTCGCGGTCTCGTATAGGACTGCGCTCTTTCTTCTGAAGTCGTGTCGGGAGGACATGGTAGGGTGGTGGTAGCCGGGTGGTCGTGCCGCAGCCGCTCAAGCGTGGCTGATCATAACTTCAGTTTCCTGATGCGGATGCCTCGTGGCTACCACACGCCGCCCTATAACGTTAAGTCTTCCAGCAATAAGTGAAGGTGGCAAGCCCACTTATGTTGTACGCAATACAGTACAGCCTTCGAAGCAAAGCAAAGCACTAGGTCTTTTGTACATCTGATCATTTGCTGATTCGGATGCTTTTTCCAGGCAAATCTAGCTAATACAAACTCGGAGGTAGCAGTACAATGTGGTACCCCAGTTGCAAGAACTGCCGAGAAAGCACAACATCATGTAATAAAAGGGTATATATGTACGGTAGCGCAACGCAAAGGGGGTCATGAGCGAATCGTAAAGCAACGTAAGTAAACATGACAGAAGAGGTCATACGCGGCACCTTGGCATCTATACCAGATGAGTTGGACTCTACGCCGGCGGAGCAGACTTTTCTCCGACAGGGGCGGAAGGGGCAGCGGCGGCGGGTTCAGTGTCGGTGTACTTCCCCGACGCGAAACCGAATGTCGCGTAGTCGACGTCCATGAGATGCCAGAGGTAGAAGAACAGGAACACGGGGCCGGCGATAATGTCGAGAATGCCGTACCAGATCATCTCGGAGGAATTGGAGATGACGTTGCCACCCTCAGAGCACGCCCAGCAGATCGGGTACGTGATGAGCATGAAGGAAAGGAAGCTGGCGGAGCGGAGGTAGCCAGTGCGGAGGACGCCGCCGCCCGGGAACGCCGTCCTGGTACCGTGAATAAGGAGCGAGTACCTGCAATAGCAAGGTATTAAATGAACTGGCTGGCGTCTGATGAGCGAACTGACCAGACGTAGATGAGGGCAGCGCAACCGAAGGAGAAGTAACCCCACTTGTAGGTGCTGTGCACGAGTGCACCGACGAGGCCACTGATGACAACGACGATGCACATGAACAAGGTGGTCACGATGTCCGAGAGCGAGAGGCCGGTAGCAAGCAGCACCTCCAAGACGAGGAGGGGGAAGGTGATGAACCACTGGATGTAGCGGACATACTGGAGAGGACGTCAATGGCTGGCCATGCTCTCTAGTTGTGCGAATCACATACCCAAATCTGACGAGTAGGGTAGCTACCGCGTCCGCGGAACTCAACGGCGATGGGAGTAGCACCGAGATCAGAGGCCATTGAGTAGTAACCAAGGGTGAACGTAGCCAAGATTATGATGGCGAGTTGGTGGAACAAGCGGGTGCCTCTGGCGCGCTGAACCATAGTTATGAATCTCAAAGACTCCGCATGACGACAGACTGGGTCTCACCAGCAAGTCCAAGCCGACCATCACCAAGAGCGACAGACCAAACACGGAGAACGCCGACCACAACCAATCCGAGGCATGAGTGCTGATGTGGAGGTCAGCGTTGGGAGGGTTGAGCTGCAATGCCCTGTTTCCACCCATTGTGACGGAGCTGCACTGGCGAGGTGTAGTTACGAGAGATGTGGTGAATGGCTGGGAAGCCGATTACAGCTGGTCCTCGAGACTTGGGTAGCTGGGGTTCGGACGGGGCGAGGCGTGCGCGGGTTTTATACGCGAATTGCCTGCCATGTGGTCTCATCTGAGGGAATCGAACACCCCGGTCATAGCAGCAGAACAGCCTGGCGGCTAGACCATTAGTCATGGGGTCGTGCAGAGACATGTTTCGCTGAATGTTCTGGTCTCTCATGGACAGAGACGCGACCGTCTTCGTGAGCGTCTCGACGCACCCGGAGGCCGACGTATGTGAGCTCGTTGCGTCAGTGCGCCGCCTAACATCGCCCGAAGGGAAGCTGATCGACGCTGTGAGAGGCCCCAGACTCACCTAGGAACTCACAGCGCCGGTTCAGACATGAAGCCGGTATGCATCCTCGTCTGTTCCGCAGCACTTCTCAGTATTCTGGGCCGCGAGGATATCAGGTGTTGCATTGGAAACACTCACCTTGTAATCAAGAACCTCGGCCGAACGTGCGCGACAACCGCGCAGGTGTCTCGCGTTAAATCGAACTACACAAGGCGGTCAAATTGTCAGTACTAGTAGCTCACGTCACTCCCTTACATGGAAGCGCAACGAGCGGTCATGTACATGCTGGAGCACCGATGGAGGAAGTGCGAATGCGCCGGTGCTCGGAAGCTTCACGTTCTTGCATCGCAATGCAGTCCGATTGGCCAAAGGCTAGAAGCTGCACACGTTGCATCCATACGTGCGTATTGAAGATCACCTGTGGCAAGAACCGGGAAACGTGAGAGCTGATTGTGCGGTGAGTGGGAGCAGCGAAGGGTGGACTGAGAACGGGAAGAGGCTCGAATCTCAGGAGACGCGACGAAGACGCGACGGGGACAGTTGTAGACGCCCGTCAGACCGCCTGAGTCTCCGACGCGTCGGTCTCGTTTCCCACGCCCTCGTCCTCTGCCACCCATGGCCAGCGGCGTCGTCCAGAAACAACTCAAGGCGACCGCAGACAGGGCCTTGCGCTCCCAAACGAGCAGTGAGTCAATCCACTTTATCCGGTGATAACAGCGCACTGAACATGATATAGCCCCGAGTGGTTCATTTATCGTAGTAAAAATGTGCCCCGCAGTGCAATACCTGCAGACATAAAGCGGGTGTGTGTCAAGCACAAGATCATAGACAACATCTCTGATGGCAAGTCTCGCAGTGTGGATTCATACACTGGTTTGGCTACTCACAAGTCCATTTGCAGTTGTGTTGAACTATGCTCGCTTCTCGCCTTCTGGCAAGGCGTGGCTTACCCTCACCTCGCCCAACTTCTCACCCCACACTCTGAAAGCACTGAACGGCACCGTCCTCAGTGGAAAGCTCCTGGAAGTAACTGCAAAAGACCCGTGGAGTGGGCTCGAACCTCGCGCGCGTGGAGTGAAAGGCCGCTTGGAAGCCGCTGAGCGGGGCGTACTGAGCGGCAATGGACCAGGCGGCGGGACCTCTAGCCATGGAAGAGGCGTCGCGATATCCGGCTTTCCGGGTAAAATCACCGCGGAGGCTGTACAGGCGTACTTGGGCGACTTCAGGCTCGCATCATATGAAGGTGGGCAAAAGGAGGTCGTCAAGCTCGGTGTTCCGTACGTCTTCTCTTTTGGTCCGAAGATTTCTGCTGTTGATCGTCTTCGTAGCCAACGGAACATTGCCATGAAGGCACGGCTGTATGTTCGGTTGGCATCCGTTGCAGAGGCCCACCGCCTTGTCCGCCAGTTCCACATGACGTTCTTCGAACCCAAAGTGTATGGTACCAAGTATCCATTGCGAGCCCACGTTGTATACTAATACATCGACACTTACCTTCCACTCGCGATCGACATGTTCCAGCATATGATGCAGGACACTCGGCCTCGTCATTGTCGGTTGGACCTCTACGACGATAACTGGTCATACATGTTCATTGTCTTATTGTAGGTAACCAGGTAGGTGCACATATCAAAGCTAGGTGGACAGAATGCGACGAAGAGTCGCCGTGCCTATGTCCCTTCGTGTACTGAGCCCGCGCAGGAAATTATATTACTGATAATTGCGGTAAACGGATTGCTCTCTTCTTCAGTTCCGGGACTCTTGAGAAATCTCGTAGTCAATGGGCCTGACTTCGAGTGACTTTAGTACGGACGGACCCAAGCTTCCTGGGTTAATTCTCTGTTCCCATCGTTAGACCCGAGTCACTGACAGGGTATCACCGTTGTCCTTGCGTCGTCTGAAAATGTTGATGCCGAGAACTCTGTGCAAGAGCGGTCCATTCAGAGGCTGATGAAAATACAGTACAAGCAGAGGGCGATCCTTCACATCCGCGCATGGTCGTCGTCCATGCGTGCACGAGCCCCCTGTTGATTGAGACCGTAAGCAAGCAGGTCGAAGTGGCACTCACAATACATACCGCTCTCTCGTTGTCGCCCTGATCGTCCGGTGAACGAGCACGCTTAAGTGGGTTATCCGCTGTGCCTGCCTCCTTCCAGTCACCACCTCCACCGGCAACAGCACCAGGGCCCTCCTGAGCGTCAGCGTAACGCTCTTCGACTTCCCTCCGGCGCTCGATCTCCAGTCTCTGCGCCTGGGCACCCCAGCCTCCGCGGCCAGGATCATAGTCCTGACGATGCTCATCGCGCACCTGCATCGTCCGCATAAGAGCGAGCAACAACCCATGGGAGTACAACGACGCGCCTGCCCACCGCTCTTTCCGCGACCGAATTGTCGCCCCTCCCGGTAGCCAAGGTCGAGGTCGCACCGGATAATCCGCTCATCGAGCTTCGTCCCACTTACGTACCGTAGACATGCCAGCGCTTCCGCATGAGTATAGTATTCCACGAAGCAGAACCCGCAGGGTGTTCTGAACAGACCAGGCAGTCAGGCAGCCGGTCATGGCGCGTGGCAGAGCGCATGCATTCACCTTGTGTTTCTGTCCAATCCCATGATGATACGCTTGATGCCACCGCCCTCCTCCGGGCTGGTGCATTTTGAGAAAATCTCGTAGATCTGTTCTTCCGTCGTATAGAAACTCAAGTTACCAATCTGTGCACAGGGACGTCAGTGAGGGCAATGGTAAGACACAAGAGGCTGTATGCACATATAGGGTTGAGGACCTCGCCAAAAGCTCATTTTGCTTTTGACGGTCGAGCCGTGCTTGCGAGTCCTTGTAGTTGGATGGCTGGTCGAGGGGCGTTACGACGTGCGCCATGGGTCCTGAATGTGCTCCTCGTCGCTGTAAATTCCAAGGTCCTGACCAGAGTTAGGCGCCCGAGGAGCGGTAACTCATTACACGTGATCACGAAGTCGCGTCGAGCCGCGTCAGCGCAAGACGCGACAGTCTCTGGACGAGCCTTCCACCAGTGTCCTCTGCCCCAAGTCTGCCGCAAACATGGATGAAATTGGCATTGAAATCCAGAAGCAGGTGCACAGTACAGTCTTACGCGTTTGTGTCGTACCTCACCATGTCCACAGGAGCCAACCTTTGAGCATGTCGTAACCGAGAAGGCGGCACTCTTCCAGGAGCTTCAAGAGGAGGACTTGTACATCAAGTACAAGAAGCTGGCACGGCATCTAGAGATGCTAGACATCCAGGAGAGCTACATCAAAGATGAGCAGGCGAACTTGAAGCGCGAACTCATTCGCGCACAAGAGGAAGTCAAGCGAATCCAGTCCGTTCCTCTGGTCATTGGACAGTTCCTCGAGCCCATAGACCAGCAAACTGCTATCGTCGGCTCAACAACAGGGTCGAACTACGTCGTCCGCATCCTTTCGACTCTTGATCGCGAGTTGCTCAAGCCGTCTTCCTCCGTCGCGCTCCACCGGCATTCAAATGCCTTGGTCGACATCCTCCCACCGGAGGCCGACTCGTCGATCTCCATGCTCGGGAAGGAAGAGAGGCCAGATGTGGCGTACCAGGACATCGGTGGTATGGACTTGCAGAAGCAGGAGATTCGGGAGGCAGTCGAGCTGCCATTGACGCACTTCGATCTCTACAAGAAGATCGGTATTGACCCACCGCGTGGTGTACTGCTGTACGGTCCTCCGGGTATGTGTCTCCTGTCAACAAGTGATGCACCATGACTAAAGGCCCGTTTACTGCTAGGTACCGGCAAGACGATGCTCGTCAAAGCCGTGGCCCATCACACCACCGCATCCTTCATCCGTGTAGTCGGCAGTGAGTTCGTGCAAAAATACCTTGGTGAAGGTCCTCGCATGGTCCGCGACGTCTTCCGGCTCGCACGCGAAAATGCCCCCGCAATCATCTTCATCGACGAAATTGACGCCATCGCCACGAAACGTTTCGACGCACAGACGGGCGCCGACCGTGAAGTGCAGCGAATCTTGCTTGAACTGCTCAACCAGATGGACGGCTTCGACCAGGGTAGCAATGTCAAGGTGTGTGCTGCTCAGTCATTTCCCATTGGCGTTCCTCAAATCGCCGTGCTTTTCTAGGTCATCATGGCGACAAACCGAGCCGATACTTTGGACCCTGCTCTGCTCCGTCCCGGTCGTCTGGATCGGAAGATCGAGTTCCCGCTACCTTCGCGGCGCGAGAAACGTCTCATCTTCCAGACATGCACAAGCAAGATGAACCTGGGCCCGGACGTTGATCTCGAAGATTGTCAGTAATTATGGTGCCCGCTCACCGAGACTTATACTGACATTCCCATAGATGTCTCACGACCGGAGCGTTTATCCTCCGCAGAGATTGCGTCCATTGTTCAATCCGCAGGTCTGCACGGTACGTACTGAATTGAGAAACGGTGTACAATGTCAAAGATCTTGATGCTATGGATGATATAGCTGTCCGCAAGAACAGGTACGTAGTGCTACCAGCGGACTTCGAAGACGCGTGGAAGGTACGCGTTATTTGGCTTTATTTGTTCCCTGTCCGCGTGTCCATAAATTCTCATCTCTTCCTCTTCCCACCCACCAGGCGAACGTCAAGCGTGTCGACGAGACATTGGACTTCTGTACGTTCTTCACTTCTCTGCATGTATTTTTAGCTCGCTGATATCCCTCAACAGACCGGTGATTGTGTTACTGGTAAGCACGCCCCACTACCAGACATATCACACGACGTGCTGATACCACCGCGTCGACAGGCTCTCGTCTGTGTATCATTGGACAATGCAATTTTCTTCGCATCTTCTCTCTAAAGTCTTCTGTGTGCACCCTGGAGAAGCTCCTTCACTTTAGCGTCCCACCGCCGTCCCACGGAGTGGCGCTCATTCTTCCGAGCGAGATGTAAGACAGTTGTCTATCCCGTGTTTAGTTTTTCTGCCTCTTTCTCCGTCGAATACGTGGGCAGGTCCCAGACCTGCTCACATGGAGGAGCGGTTCACACGCGGGACACATTTCTTCGCGTGCTCTGACTATGTTTGACAAGCTCACCTGCGCAGCAGGTTCTGGATGTATATATGGTGCGTACCAGCATGTTCTATCGCTTTTTATCCCCCATTCATCATCGGATCTAGGTCGGAATATATTTAGTGTTGTGGGTACGTGATGTCAGTACGTGCGGTCGTGATCAGACTTAGTTCGCGCGCTTTTCCCCGGTCATCGCTCTCCAACACTCTGGGTGACGTTCATGTCTCACACGTTCATCCTCATTTTATGGGAGCAAGAGAGATATGTGCATCTTTCGCAGGATGTATTACCCGTTTCATTTACGATCCCCCAACGTGAGGGTGATCGAATACATTTGACGGTGACATCCATTGTCGAATTCTTTGTTTTCTTCGAGTACGTACGTCACTCCTACAAGTCGCCGTGTGTATGTAGAGTACATTGAATTATACATTATGCATCTGCTGGCAAACTTCCACTGGCTAATCACATCCACCGACTATCGAGGCTGATGGTGGCTAAGATTAGTGTTTGGCCGGTTGTCCCAATTCTGAGGCTCTCTCCGTGGCTACCTGTATGGCACGAGCGATTGTGGAACGTACTCGGCCGTCCTCCATGGCAAGCAGGCCTGCAATCGTACAACCTCCAGGAGCTAAAGGAAACTGATGTCATCCACAGGTCTAGCGATGCTGAGAAGTAGCAGGCGTACTGGTGACAGAATCCTTCAACTGGGCCGGATGCATGCCCAATTGAAGCGTCATGCGCGCAGCCCCTTGCAGCGCTAGCAACGACATCAATCAAGGTGACCGCTACGAGACCGGACTGCGGGACTCACTCTGTGCGGCGAGCTCCAGCGCCTCCGCGCGCGGCAGGCCCATCATGACGCCTCCGTCGGCCATCGCCTCTAGGAAGATGCAGGCAAAGGCGGGGCCCGACCCCGCGAGCGCCGTGCATGCGTCGAAGTGTTTCTCTTCCAGGATCCGGCAGCGGCCGATCGAGGAGAAGATGTTGAGGATGATGGACTTGTCTAGCTCCTGGGTCGAGGACGGGGGGAGGGTGCTGACGACCGTCATCCCTTCTCTAATCTGCAGGCAGTTAGGGCGTTCAGCGATACACGGGCGGTTAGAGACGTGAGCAGCGCACTTTACACGGCGTGTTGGGCATCGCCCGGATCACCTTCGTCGAGGGGAGGACCCATGCTGCGATCTGGGAGATGGTCACTCCCGCGAGAATGCTGATGAGGAGCTTGCCGTCTAGCGCCTCCTTCACCCCCGGTTCATTCAGGATGTTGTGTGCCTGCTGCGGCTTGCAGCTGCACGATCGAGCGCGATCTGCATGAGCCCCGCCAGACGTCTCGGCCGCGAAACAACTCACCAAAGGATGACTACGTCGGCTGACTGCACTGCCTGCGCATTTTGGCCTTTCACGATCTCGACCTGGTACCCGAGGGTGCTGGGGGAGTGGAATGCTGCGCGCAGCTTTTTGGCGCTGTCCTCGCTGCTGACGCACGCGAGGAAGCGCGAGGGGAGCGACTCGTCTTCAGGCTCGCGGGGAGTGAGCGTGCCCGGCGTGTGTGATTCCCACTTCGCGGCGGGGAGGAAGCCCGTCGCGGCCTTCGCGTCCAAGCTGGCTCGGACGCCGGAGATTATGGCGACGCCCATGGTGCCGCATCCTGGTCAGCTGGCCGTCAGTGCACAATGCAGCGTGGAGAGGGTGATGGGGACCTAGAACCAGAGAGTGTAGCCCATCGTGGGTGGCGCCGGGCAGGCAGATGCAGTAACGGTGCAGCGCTGTCAGAGGCACTAAAAGCAGGGATGAGGACAGCGTCCGACGCAGAGGGCACCGCAGCCATGTCTGACCCTCCCAGCACACCTCCGGCCGAGTCGGGCCCCCCGCCTGAGTCATCTCCGCGCAAAAAACATGCCTTTGTGACTGTCGGCTCTACCCGCTTCGATGCGCTCGTCCAGGCCGTCCAGACGGACGCGGTGTTGGCCGCGCTGCGCACGCGGGCGGTCTCAGGCGTGACGGTGCAGGGCGGCGAGGCGGTCAGGGAGTTCAGCCCCGAGCAGCTGCAGGCGGCGACCACGCGTGGCGCACGGTACGGGATCGACGTGGAGGCGTATGCGTACCGGCCTCGCTTCAGGACGACTACGAACGGGCGGATCTGGTGATAAGCCATGCGGGTACGACCCCCGCGTCCACCGCGCAGTGTGCTGGGCTAACGCGCACACAGGCTCCGGCACATCCTCGACGTCCTCCGCCTCAGGAAACCGCTCATCGTGGTCCCCAACCCCTCTCTGCTCGACAACCACCAGCAGGAGCTTGCGGACGCACTCGCGGACCTCGGTCATCTCAGAACTTGCACGGTCGAGTGAGCTCTCTTCGTTCTCTGCACACGACCTTCCCACCCACACGCTTCTGCAGCACCCTCGCGCACACCCTCGAGTCGCTCGACGAGGCTTCGCTTGTTCCGTTTCCCCAGTTCGACGGCAGCAGGTTCCGCGAGATGTTGGATGAGGAGATGGGCTACCCGCCCGACGACCCGCCGGAATGATGGTGTGCGCGTCCGCGACGCGTCTTCCCCGCCAACCCCCACCACTGCTTATCCGTGCCACTGCACACTGGTATTTTATCTGTACGACACATATATCACTGCCCGAGCATAACTCTATCAGCAATACATGCCTGCTGCCACCGCCGTCAAGGCTGTCACCGTGTCGGATGACCCGCAGGTGTACGAAGACGCGCACGTCCACTCGGTGTACGACGAGATCGCGCCCCACTTCTCGTCCACCCGTTACAAGGTATGTTTTCCGAGTGTCCAACCGCTTCACTCATGGAGCAAAGGTAATATTGGCTAGCCGTGGCCCATCATAGCACAGTTCCTCTCGTCGTTGCCCGCCGGGTGGGTGGATTGACTCGGACAGGTAACGGGAAGTACCTACCACTGCCCAAGACAGGCCAGGAAGCGTATGGACTATCGGACTCGACAGGAGTCGGAACCTGCTGGAGATCGCACAGGGCGCGGGTGGCACGCGTCGGGAGTGGTATGGGGGAAGTCCTCGAGAGACGTGGAGGGCAGGAGCATTCGTTCGTACGCTCGAGGTTATGCATACTTGTGGCTGGAGGACTAATTTGTCTGGAGTAGGACTACGCCATTTCGATCGCGACATCCATCACCTGTCCACTCCCGCAAGGCGCAAGTGGCAGTACGGTGCCTCTATGCCGTCTTTTCTGTCGTAGAGGTTTATAGCTCTGCAGCGCTGATGAATGCATATCGCCCTCTCATGGTCGTGCTCTGATCTACGTCTGGGCCATCGAGCAAGACGAGTCTCAAGCGGAATATCCCAACGACTCTAGTAGCGAACCACCAAGCTGATGCACAGGCGGAGGGACAAGACGTCTTCGTCCATGGGTCCTATCCTCCCAGACGGCGAAAAACAAGCCGCACCTCCCGCCGGAGGGGACAGCAAGCCGTCCCAGTCTTCAACAGTACTATCATATGTTCGCCCAAGGAGAACTGAGGCACTGGTAGAGAAGCAGCGCAGGACATGGGTCTGGTAGTCGGTAGTAGGGTGAGGACAGGGTCGGAGCGGCGGTCTTGTTCGTGGACTGGAGTCGTCCAGGATGGCTGGGAAAGGTCAAACTACTACGTAGAAGTGAGGCGTTGGGAATGCATCTCTTGATGTCTTGCAATCCGCTGCCATGTGGCAATTGAGTCGTCGTTCCTCACGAGAATTTTGCAGTCGCACTCGAAAGACTGCTGGCTTTGCGCACCAGCATATTCCATGAAGATCCATGCGGGACGTTTTGCGTGGTGTAAAGCAATGTAAATGCGGGATAGTATACAGCAAACTACGCATCCGAGCCTACTCGCTGGCCGCCATGACTGTTCGCGCACCGCATCAGCTTCCGACACCAGCAGACCAGACACAACCACTCACTAGCATTGATGAGATCGCCACCGCTCTCCTTCAGCACACGTACGGCCTTCGCGCGTGAGCAGCCGACCTGCTGCATGACGAGCTCGATGTCCTTCGGCTCCACGCCCGTCTCGTCCACAGGACCCTCCTCCTGCACCTCCTCGAGCTCGGGGATGTCGTCGTCGTCGTCATCGTCGCCGCCAGTCACGCCGGAGGCGTCGAGGCTGGGCACGCCCGCGCCGCCGCTCGCGAGCTGCTGCGCGGCGGAGAGCTGGGCAGCCTGGTTCATGTCCTCGATCTAGTGGGAAGGGTGTGAGCGTGCGGGAGAGCATGATGGGGATGGGGCGTCACCTTCGCCTCGCCGAACACGATGTAGCAGTCGCTGTTGGGCGACTTGTACACGTCGGGGGTGGCGATCACGAACAGGACCTGCGTCGCGCGCGCCAGACTGTCAGCTTTGCACTGTAAGTCGAGTGCGCTGCGAACGTACGTTTTTTGGCCTCCGGAGCGTCACCCGCGTGATGCCCTCCACCTTCTTGAGGCCCAAGCCGAGCAGCGCCTTGCGCGCCTTGCGCTCGGAGCGCGACTGGATCTTGTCGAGGGCAGCCTGCGAGGTCGGGTCGTCGTGGTCGTGGTCGTGATCATGGTCGTGATCGTGCTCGTGCTCCGAGTGGTCGGAGGAGACCTCTTCGATGGTGGCAGACATCTGGGGGAGGCGACGCGTCAGACTCGGAGCGTGTCGCGGCGGTACATCCAGGTCAGAGGCGAGCCATCCATCGTCAGATGCGACGGCTTCTCGCTGAAACTGCACAGACGAGACAGAGGCGTGCAAGACGGACTCACAGCGATCTTTTCTTTTGGGATAAGTCGGGGGCCGAGCTCGATGCGATGGACGACGAAGAACAGGTGCGCGACGTGGTAACCCTAACCTCATAGACACCGCCACCAGGGCGCTTCGACGTCGCGGAGTGATTCCGAATTCGCGAACAACATCTTCCCTCAACGCTGTCTTTCTCAGTTGCGATCTTGTGAGTCAGAAAGCCTTGGGCTGCGCCTGTCGTTGTAATATATCAGGCAAGTAAGGTTCATTTGTTCATTCACAGTTCTGGTAGCAGTCGAAAGGACGAATACTTACTTGCTGGGCTTCCACATCCGATAGCGATATCCTTTCTTCCTTCTCTCACCCAACTGTCACCTAAACAGACATTCAAAGTCTTACAGCTTGTCGTCTAGTCATAATCCGCGCCTCACAGGATGAATCCCGACGGTATAGAGAGTAGTCGGGATGTACCAGGTCAAGAGGAAGTGTGCATTGAATCGCGTGCCAATCTTCACGAGGTACGCAGCTGCCAGCAATCTTATCGATACTGCAAGACATAACTTCACTGACCAGTACACGGATCTGTTGCTGCTACAGGAGACCCCGGCTTCGTATCACCCTTCCGCCTCAATTCGTAGTCTGCCCCCCGAGATACTGACGGAGATATTCTCAAACGCTGTCTCGGCCACGTCGCCCGAACTAGGTGTCATGGATGTTTCTCAGGACATCACTACGCTGAGCCACGTCTGTTCGTACTGGCGCGGAGTGGCCGAGCACGACGCGAGGCTATGGTCGACCATAGTCATCCGCGGAACAACATCCGGTGACAAGTCTCGTCTGGAAGAGCACCTGCGACGATCGTGCACATGGCCCATCCATGTCATCATCGCGCCCCTCCACATCCTGGACGACGATTTCCGTGGCTGCATAACGGGCTTACACCCTCACATGCACCGTATCAAGCGGCTGTTCGTGAAGATGAAAAACAGCTGGGTTATGGAAAACGTCATCGACTGTCTCACAAAGCCTGCCGTCCAACTCGAAGAGCTCACTCTCGGCCTCGTGCGGCCTGAGCCCGATGTCGACGCACTCGCAACACCCTTCGACTTTGAAGCACCATATTGCTATGCCCCGGAACCCAAAGCGGCAGCGCTCTTTGACGGGAACACCCCCGCATTGCGTTTGGTCTGTCTGATATCCGTATCACTATCCTCACATCCACCCATTATGCGGAAGCTACGGCACCTAACGTGGAATGACGAAATAGAATGCTACCCCTCCGTTTATCCTCGACATTACGAAGTAGCGCCAGGAGCTCGAACAATATTCGATGTTCATGCGATATGACCCCGACTGGCTTGTCGGGCGGGACGTAATGGCATGCACCGACGCACCGACGAGGGCGCGGTCTCTCTCCCTGTCTGGAACCGCCTTGTCTATATCGCTCAGCACATGTCGTGCGTGGACCTCTCCTTCGCGCGACTCTCCGTCCCTGGGCCCACCCAGTTCACCTCCCACTTGCTGGTTGCGAACGCTCGTGCCTAGAGCTCGGCGTTCTTCGCAATCTGCTCAACCACCAATATCCTCTCGATGCGCACCCTCGGTTAACACGCGTCCTCCCCCGCTCGGCTCACCAACAAGGAGCACACCACTGACAATGGAACAATGACGGAGGACTCCGCGCACCTTCTCACCCGCGACTGTGGAATCAGAAGGCCGCAAGCAGTTTGTCATGCTTGGAATTGCCGACCTGTCGTCTGTCCTTGTGTTGTTCTTCCTCGAGCCAGGACTGCCCGGCTTAATACCCACACCGCACACTCATTATCCATGGCATACCGTTCGATTTATGACGCGAAAGCTCCGGCTCCTCCTCTCGCGCTTCACCCGGAACGCGCACACTCTGCGTCTCGTCGACCTCGCTGCGCAGAGTGTCGCCAGATGTCTCTGCGCTCTCCTATCCGCGACCGTCTGTGCAAGGTCAGCGCCCGTCGCCAATCCTTCCGCACCTGGCGACGCTTGCGATCGTCCGGCCCGTGGGAGGGTACGACAAGCCATCGCGGAAGTACATGGACCAGCATAGCAAGTCGGAGATGGTGAAGGTGGTGGGCGTGCAGGGCTCGGGCCTGACGATGCATTGGGACGTCTGCGCACCTTCTGCACAGCGAAGGTGACTGAAGATAGTGTGCCGCGACAGGGTGCCTCCTTCCGCCGAGTATGTCGAGTTGATCTCTTCCGTGGTGATCCGTTTGCATGATCCCTTAGTACCCTTGTATTCATAGACGCGTCTGGCACCGCCGCCGACGTCTGCACAGTGTCAGAGACGAGACGCTCTTTCATCATTCACCAAAATAATCAAGTACTCGCTGTGTAGAGTCGCTACCGTATCTTTATCTTCTCGATTCGTGTTCATTATGGGAGAGGCCTCCCTGAGCTACGCCAGACCGTGCCTACGCATACGTATTCCTACGTATTCGCATTTACTTGCTAGTGTAGTGAACGTTTGAATTTGAACGTTTGAACCGCAATCTTCAATAAGTAACGATCACGTGCGCCACGCGCACTACTCGAGGCCAAAAAGCGCGTCGCGTCACTCAGATATTCACGCACACAGTTAGTCTCCGTAGCTGACCGCACACAGTTGATCTTGAACTGCCTGGAACGAGGCTTCGACTCATCTATATTCTCTTCATACAATACTGTGTTTTCTAGCTGCGATCTGGTGCGCTACAAGCTCAGAAGGCCTCATATCGTGCTTGTTCCACCACTGTCTCAGGCAAGTGAAGTTCCGATGTCGACTTGTTCAGTACCGGTGCCAGCAGTCGAATGGATGATCACATGGATGCCCTATGTGTCGGGAATGCTAAGGACTGGCGTACTGTACATAGCCGCGCAGCGGCGCTTGCTGGGCTTCCACGTCGATATTGAAACTCATTCCTCCTTCTCTCCTCTGATCACGACTCGGAGTCTTACCGCAGCCTCATCGTCTAGTCACTACCTGTCCCCGCAGCATGGATCCCGACGGCGTCGAGAGTGTTGGATTCTATCAAGTCAGGAGAAAGTGCTCGTTGATTCGAGTGCCATCTCCACGAGGTACGCAGCAATTTCTTCGATGAGGCAAGACAGAACCTCACTGACCAGCACACGGTGCTGCTACAGAGGACCCCGGCATCGTATCGTTGCCCCGTCTCAATCCATAGGTTGCCCACCGAGATTGTGACGGAAATATTGTCAACTGCTGTCTCAGCCACCTCGCCTGGGCCGGTATCATCTACATCTCTCAGGACATCATTACACTGAGCCACGTCTGTTCGTACTGGCGCGGGGTGGCCGACCAGGATGCGAGGCTATGGTCGACGATACTCGTCCGCGGCACGACGTCCGGTGACAAGACACGTCTGGCAGAGTATCTGCGACGGTCGTGCGCGTATCCCATCCATGTCATCATCACGCCCCTACACGTCCTGGACGACGATTTCCGTGGCTGCATCGTGAGCCTCCAACCCCACATGCATCGCATCAAACGACTGTTCGTGAAGATGAAGAACAGCTGGGTTATGGAAAACGTCATCGGCTGTCTCACGCAGCCCGCCGCCCAGCTCGCAGAGCTCACTCTCGGCCTCGTCCCGCCTGTGTCCTGGGTCAATGGATTGACAACGGCCTTCGACGCACGGGCGCCATACTGCCACGCCCCAACATCTACGCTGTTCGACGGAAACACCCCTGCATTGCGTTCTCTCTGCCTGTCGTCCGTGTCGCTGCCCTCACTCTTTGTGCAGAACCTGCGGCACCTGACACTGCATGTCAGTTTCCAAAGCTATCAGTCCGTTGACGAGGTTCTCGGCGTGCTCGAGGAGTGTCCTGAGCTCGAGTCCCTTACTGTGCGATACTCTCCTGACTGGGTTTTCGGGCGGGTCCCGACGAACCGACTTATACCCCTACGCGCAGATGAAGTCAGAGTCTCTCTCCCTGCTCTAAGACGCCTCGTTCTCACTGGTCAGCTCATTTCATATGTTAGCTACCTGCTCGCGCGACTCTCCATCCCTGGGCCCACCAAGTTCACCTTCCACATGCTGGTCGCGGATGTTCGTGCCAACCAATAGACCCAGGCGTGTTCTTCAAAACCTGCGCGTCCACCACTATCTTCTCCTCGCTGCGCATCCTCGACGTTTGCGCGTCTTCTTCCCCCCTTCGGCTCGTCGCCAAGGGTTACAACACTGACATCGGCCCGATGTTGCAGAAACCTGCGACCATAGAATCAGAAGGCTCCGAGCCGTCCCTCACGCTTCAGTTCCTCAATTTGCATCCTCTCGACGCGCTCGCCTTGCTCGCGTTGGGCCTCGCGCGGCAACGCGGCACACCCACGATGCACACGCTCATCGTCCGTGGCACCCCGCTCGACGTGTCGACTCACGTGCGCTGGCGGCACCTCTTCCGCGCTAGGCCCGCACGCAATCTGTGCACCCTGCGACTCATCGGGCTCCCCACGCGGAGCATCCAGGAATGTCTCTATGTGCTCTCCTACCCGTTGAAGTCCGTGGAAGAGCTACGCGCTGAGCCGCTCCTCCCGCATCTGGCGACGCTTGTGATCGTCCGGCCCGTGGGGGTGTTCAACAAGCAGCTGCGGAAGGTGCTGGGGAAGGCGGTGCGGTACATGAGCCGGCAGGGTAGCTGGAGACGCTGGAGGTGGTGGGTGTGCAGGGCCGCCTGAAGACGGCTTGGAGGCGTCTGCGCACATTCTGCACAGTGAAGGTGTCTGAGGATCATGCTTTGTGAAGGGGCCTTGCAGTATGTTGAGTCGATCTCTTCTGTCGTGATCCGTCTGCGTGATCCTCATTTTCCTCCTTGTAAGCGCTGTCTTCGCATCTGTGAAGCCTAGGGAAGCGACAGGCGGGCCAGGGCTGTAAAAGACACGGTAGACTGTTTCTATGTGATCGGAATCACTCACCTCGCGGAACGGTGGAGAAATAATCAATCTTGGTCGAGGAGGAAATTGATCAATCACCTTCCAGTTCGTCTCACAGTAATGTACACTCGACCTGTGCTACTTGATGCGTCCAACCCTCAGCCATGCACCTACTTCTGCTGCCCCGGATACGGCTTGTAGTCGACCTCCTTCGCCTCGAAGACGATCCCCTTCTTCGTCTCCTCCCACGCATCCGCGTCCTCTCGCTTTTCATACGGCGGCAAGTAGCCCTTCCTCAGCTCGCGCTTCCTCTTTGTGTCCATGCCCGAACGCTCGTCGCGCGCCTTCACCATCTCCGGGGGCGGGCCCTGGCCGTCGGCGGTGTACGAGGTCATGAGCTGGGGCGGGCCGAGGGGGAGGTCGGGGTGGATGTCGACGGGCCAGGTGTGGATGGTCTTGCCGTACGTGCGCTGGATCTCGAGGATGGCGGGCTGCTCCGCGAGGTCGGTGACGGCGCCGTTGAGGTGAGTGTTCGCCTGCATCTGGAGGAAGCCGGACTCGACCTCGTACTTGTGCGAGTGCCAGAGCGGCTTCTCGGCGGCGGGGAGGGCGTCGAAGAGCTGCTCGGAGACGATGTACTCGATGCCGATGAGCTTGGCGGAGGGCGCGTCGGAGTCGTAGATGATGCATTGGTGGAAGTCGGGCGAGAGGTGGGTGCAGTAGTGGTGCGCCTCGAGGTGGCGGGTGCGGTCTTGTCTGGAAGGGCGGAGTCAGTGCGAGACAGCGAGTGACTATGTGAGCGAGACTCACGAGTAAACATGGAATGCACAGAGGTGCTGGTGAATAGCGTTGATGGGCTTGAAGGTCATCATTGCGGTGCCCGCTGCGCTGTACGGCGCGGAGTGGTAGAGCGAGTGCTTTGTTTCCGTGTCCATGTTGTGCGTAGTAGCTGGAGAGGTGGTGGGATGGTTCTGAAGTCAAGAGTAATGTTCGCGCGAGGTTGACCTAGTATGTAGTGCAAGGAGCTCCAGCCACTACCATGACGTCGTGCAGACATCATCCTGGGCGTGGATGTAGCGGCTGCCGCGTCGTGAATAGAGCATGGAGTAGGAGCACTGGCCTATTTCCGGGCTACATCTTGGACAACGCTAGGTCCGACTTGGATGTAGCAGGGGCGATTGGCAATTTGGCGGCAGCCGTTGTACGTCGTGGACGTAATGATCGCATGCGTGCGTCAACGTACCGCCTAGAGACCGGGAAAAGGAACTCGCAAGAACCGTCATTTGAGCGTGTCGCTCTCGTGCACGGTCGTCGGGCTGCGCCAAGAGCAGGCTGAGGGTGAGAGACAAGTGAGGAGGAGGTACGGAGAGCTGTGGACTTGGACCGGGGCTTAGCGCGCCATCGACCCTGCTCGATCGTGATCGCGATTGAGGCACCTGGCAGCGGGAGGCAGCGGGCGGTCGCAAGACAGAGCCATGTGCTGCTGTCCCCGTCCACACTGTCCCCCACTGTCCCCCTCGCGCTTTTCCACCTGCCGCAGTCCATCCACACGCACATCTTCCCAGGTATTCGCCGCCCACATACCCAGGCGCCGATCGCAACTGCCGACGCGCGTGGTTATTTGTCTTCGCCACTAGAACTTTACCAGAAGATCTCCCGTCTGCATCACTTCGAATTCCTCCAGCTTCCTCCGTACCCGGAGCACTTCGCCGCCATGCATCAAGACACCGCAACACACGACCTATATAGCCCAGCCTACCCTCTCGCGACCGCTCACGGATGTTTCATCTTCATCCCCTCCTCCTGCGCGCCGTCCTGGGCAGCCATGGCAGATAACCCAGAGATCTCCCAGCTCATCTCGGTCAATCTTGCCACTGTTTGCATCGAGAGCCTCCTCTACGGCATCTTCTTCGTCCTCTATGGCGCCTCTACCTACCTCCTCATCCGCCAGAGTAGAGCGAAAGTGGCTGCCGAGGGCAAGCACTCCAGCAAGTCGGTGTACAGGGCACCCATGTTCATCGCGGCAAACAGCATCTTCCTCACAGTGACTGGTGTGAGTGCTCGCCGTCCCTGCACACCTCGATTATAACCAACTGAACGTCACTTGAAGCACTGGGTCCTCACTGTCTACAGGCTATTTGAAGCTTTCGTCAACTTCCGCGGCGGAACGGCCGCGCTGTTCTTCTACGCAGACATTGCACTCCCCTCCGAGGTCGCTAAATCCGCTCTTTTGGTCGCTACTGTTATTGTATCTGATGCAATGATTGTACGTGGTTATTTCGCTTACACCCTTCTCGAATTCACATCGTGGCGCAGATATACCGCCTGTACATCATCTGGGGCTACAACAAAGCGATCATCGTTCTCCCCGTTCTCACCTGGTTTGGTCTGATTGGTAGGTGCCTCTTCGGTGAGCTCTTCGATGCGAGTGTCTGATGGTACGACTTCCAGCCGTCGGTGTCGGTGTCTGCTGGCGTTTCTCCTTGTACAAGCTCGGCGACAACGTCTACAGTGGCCAGACCGGACGATGGATCACCGCCGACTGTTTCTTTACCCTCGCGTATGTAGCCGTTCGCCTATAGTGCCAGTCCTTGCTGACATTGCGCTTACCCACATAGTACGAACGTGTATTGTACAGGTAACGTCCCCGCCCTCCTCCCCTCACCCCTGCTCCTGACCCTCCCCACAGTCTGCATCTCCTACCGCGTCTTCCGCACGCGCCTCCGCGCGCGGAGCCATCCCTCGCTCGCCTCGCCCAACCTCCTCTCCGCGCTCGCGATCCTCGTCGAGTCCGCCGCGCTGCACACCGCGTGGAACGCGACCTTCCTCGGCGCCTTCCAGCGCGCGTCCGCGTTCCAGTTCACCGCGATCGACGTCTGGTCGCCCGTCGCGGGCACCGCGTTCATGCTCATCAACCTCCGCGTCGCCCTCGGCTGGGCGCAGCGCGCGCACACCTCCGCGTCGTCCTCGGGCTTCGTCGCCGGCGCCGCGTCCATCGGCACCTTCTCCGGCGGCCGGCCCCTGAGCGGCGACGGCGTCGGCCGGGAATCGAAGTCGAGGCGGCCCTCGTACCCGTACGGCGCGCCGCCCCCGCCGAGCGCAGCGCACACGTACGCGCCGCGCGCCCGCGGTTCTCGTACCGCAGCGAGTGGGAGCGGGCGCGCGCAGAGAGGGAGGGCGACCCGTGGCAGGACCAGCCGTGGGTCGTCCACGCGCAGCCGCACCCGTACGCGGCGGCGGCGGGCGTCCCGCTGGCGGTGAGTGTGACGAGGGTGGTGGACCGCGTGGACGACAGGGCTCGTCGCTTGACGAGGAGAAGCAGAGGTGGGTCGTGGGCGAGGCGGTGTAGTACCTTCTATAGATGAGGGTCCCAGTGAATTGATGTTGTAGAGTACTGTACGCCTCGGATTCATGTTCGTTCAAGGTTGGTGTGTTACGACTCCAGAACTCGGCTCGAAGTGTCCTCATGCAAACATCACATGTATTATCATCAAACCACTTGAAGCAAACATTGACGGAGATCCACAATCCACAGTGTACTACTACTATGGATACGAAAGACGTCGTTTTTAGAGTCCGTCTACTGGAGACTAGATTTGAGTACAAATCCCATCTTTGAATCTACCGCACCAAGGCTGCGCACACGCAGACCGTCACATACCTGCAAGTTCGGGCCCGCAAGGATTCCGGAATGCGCCTCAACCCTAGACAAACTCCACTGTGCAAAATTGGCCCAAAACTTCTTCGTTCACCTCCGAGCGCTGATCTGCCAGGAGTACCAACCTCTTGAGCCCCCGTCGACGCTGAGACGCTGTACTGTTTCTCCAACCTAGCCTTCATCTCCTTAGCGAACTTCGACCCACTCAGAATTTTTAGATCATGCAGCCCTGGGCATGGCAGGAGCGGCCAGCGTTACCGAGCGCGTCATCCTCCTCGGTGCCATCCTCCTCCACTGGCAACGGGCAGAGGGCGCGAAGACATACGAGTACATGTGCGGGGTAGACAGCAAGATGGAGGGTGCGCAGCTGGGGCATGGCGCTGAAGAGCCCTGCCCAATCAGCCTGCGACGATATCCCAATCTTGCGACCCCCAACTGCGAGCGTATGCACCAGACTGAACGGGGGTCTGCCTCTGTGCGTTCGTGCGAAGTGTGCGACAAGACATTCCGAGGACCGCCGGCCGCACAGCTGTATTGTCAGCGCAGGCTCAGAGCGAATGTGCCCGTTATTCGTCGGCACCGCGTCCAGGCCAGTGTACCAACTGAAGGAGCTGCCCATCCTTTTGCCTGTCACCCGCAGGGTGTGGGCGGAAGAAAGTGTGTGGATAGAGTCGTGGCCCGCAGGGGGCAACAGCTTGTCGTCCGCACTCAAACGTGCGTTCCAGATGTTCTGATCGGTGTCGAGACCGTAGGTGATATCGATCTTGGTTGGCCCCGGAAGGCGAAGGTGCTTGAGGAGGTGGCCAACGAACATGGGCTGCTGCCACTCAAGGGTAAGGGACAGAAGGGCGGGGAGAGTAATCGCCCTGTCCAGATGGGCCGGTGGCTGGGGCGAGGACAAAAATGTGCTGAAACTGCTCATGGACAGGGTCTCAAGACCAGGGCAATTTCCAAAACGTCGAGGAATGCGTCCATATGAGTTATAGGCATAGTCTGCCTGACAAGGGTGAAATGTCGCAAGTTCCGTAGTGTGGTAGGAATCGACAAGTTGGATACTTCGGATAGATAGAGGGAGCGCAAGAGCGGAGTATGGCCACCAAACAGGTCGCACGCGTGTGACTGGAAGGGTGAGACGGAAGATGCTTCAGAGTCAGAGTCGTCGGACTCGAAGGGATCGACTTCGAGGCGTAGATCCTCGAGTCGGACAGCAGCCGTTCGGAGGCGAGTCAAACAATGGAGCATTTGGTCGACGGTTTCCGTTTGTAACCAAAACGTCTGGATGCGATGCAGGTGAGCTTGCAGGGTCTCGATACACGCGAGCATGCTTGACTGTGGAAGATGGCCAATGTTGACGAACAGGGGATGTGATCGTGATCGGCGTAGGTATTCCGTCATACGCGGAACACAGCTAGTCTGCAGTGTATCCGATTCGGGGTCACACTCGATCCATACTGTGGCCCAGAGTCTCGCATCGTCTAGGGCAACCGCACGCCAGTGTGTACAGACGTGAGTCAGGGAGATGAGGCGAGCAATGACCGTAGGCGAAGATATGCGCCAGAATATGTCTGCAAGGAGCTCGCTCGGAAGGCGGTTGATTGTCACAGAACGATTCCGCAGGGCCCGCATCTTCTGCATCAGCGCAGCGGTTCGTTTCATGGAGTCTTCAGCTTGTCGGAGGGCATCGTCTATAGCGGGGCGTACAACATCGCTTGCCAGTGAAGATCCATCTAGAGTGGCAAGTAATTCGGCGCAAGCTTGTTCCTGACATGGATTGGGCCTGTAGATCTGAGCCACTGCAAGGCCAAGGCTTTCCGCAAAGTCAATATTACAGTAAACTCCGATATGACAAAAATTGCAGCGAACCTGATCAACAATTCATAGGGGTCTGAGGCTGACATTCTCTATCGGCCGACTCTTACTGCCCAAGTACCGGTAGTATGCCGACTCAGACTGAGTGGCGCAGTACAACACGTCAGTGACAAAGGGAGGTCACCTCGTCCTGGAATAGGTTCAAGAACTTGTAAGGTTGGAATAAAGAAGTATACATTTGTCTCACTTACCAGGACTCGATTGTCAGCTCCCTGTGATAGCTTGGAGTCGCAGACCAACGAATCCCAGGGTGGTTCGAGTCTTCTCGCTACCCGGGCCGCCTGAGTTGCGTGACGAGGTTGAGCGTCTGACGCGACGTGCCCACGCCACAAACGCGTCCAGGACGCGTCGCGCGTTCACTTCGGAATCCTCCGAGCCGGTGCTCTGAGTCGAATACGGTGACTTGTTACAGAGATATAGTAAGTACGATGTCTGCGTCAGGCATGACATTGATAGATCGCGGACACACATCTACGACAACCTGCCGGTTAGTACTGGCTATAAGAGATACAAGTGTGTAAATGTGGACCAGCAGCTGCGTCTATTAAGTGTCACCTACAATGATCTCTACCGTGCAGAACTGACCCACGAGCTCCTCATTCACCTTTGGGCGTGCCCTAGGCTTTCTGACCAATTGCAGCCTCTCCAGTGCGCCCTTCGCACTCAAGTGCTGCAAGGTCCGCTCCAGTACTGCCCTCAACTCCTTATCAACAAAGTTGCTCTCGTGAACCTTCATAGTTTCCAACCCAACCAGGAGTTGTGTGCCGTCCCCAAATGCCTGATCTTCTGCGACCTCCGACGGGCAGAGCGCGCGAAAGCATGACAGCAGGGACCTACGTGGTATCCGGAAGAGATGGAGGGTCCGTAGCCTGAGCATGGCGCCGAAGATATGTGCCCAATCATCAGACGACAATGTCAGGTCGGTGCAGTCGAAAATCAGCGTGTGGACCACGCTGAATGGGACGGCGCCCCTATGTGCCTGCATGAAGCTTGTCATCACATGCGCGAGCGAAGGACGCCGGCCGTCCAGCGTGATAGTCAGCGCGGGCTCAGTGCAAGGTGACAGCCCGGGTGAGACAGTGATCGGGTCCCGGTCTGTTTGGATGTACCCTTCGAAAGAGATATTGGGGTGGGTCATGATCCGCAAGGTGTGGATGGAGGAAAGGGTGTAAATGGAGTCGTTCCCCGTAGGTCGCAGCAGTCTGTTGTCTAGTATGATTAACTGCGCGCCCGGTCCCTCGGCTTCTAAATGTTGATCGACATCTACAATGAGGCGAAGCTTGGTAGGCCGTGGAAGGTGAGCGTGAGCGAGGAGGAGGCTGGAAAACATGGGCTGTTGCCAAGCGATAGCCAAGGTCTGAAGAGCGGAGAGAGAAACGACCCTGTCTGTACGGGTAGGTGGCAGGGGGGAAGACGGGAATCGGCCATGACTCTGCACGGAGAGCATCTCAAGATCCGGGCAATTGTCCAGGACATCGAGAAATGTGTCCATGTGGGTGATGGGCATATTCTGCTTGTGGAGAGTAAGGTGTCGCAGGTTTCGCAGTATGACAGAGTTTAGCGGGATAGTCACAAGCGATAGGCGGAGGGAATGTAATAATGGAGTATGTCCCTCAAAGAACACATGCCGTGGCGGCCACAATGTCAAAGAAGTATATCTTCTTCGAATCAGTGACGTGTGCGAGGCATCGAGATCCAGTTCCTCAAGCTGTGCGGCGACCGTCCGGAGGCTCGATATGACAATTCGCATGATACTGTCGGTTTCCACCCGTATGCGTAGTTTTTGAATGCGATGCAGGTGAGGATGGAGAGTCTCGATACAGCCGTCCGCATTGGATTCTGAGAGTTCGTGGATGCGGATATCGAGGGGATGTGATTTTGATCGGTATAGATACTCCATTACACGCCTCTTGTCGTCGAATTCGTCCCACTCGTGTTCTTCGGGGCTCACAATCCGGATGGTCGCCCATAGTCTCGCAGCATCTAGAGCCACTGTACGCCAGTGCCTACAGACGTGGGTTACACATATGAGCCCATAGTAGTGCTGGAACCGACGGTGTTTTGCCCTCCAAACCAGTGCGGCTACGCGCCAGAATATCTCGACAAGGAGCTCTGCTGGCAGGCGATTGATACGGACAGATGAGTTCTGCAGGGTCCGCATCTTCTGCATCAGCGCATCGGCTCGTTTTATGGATCCCTCTACTAGCTGTAGGGCGTCATCCATGGCAGGCTGTACGACATCATTTGGCAATCCATCGAGGCTGGCGAGTAGTTCAGCACAAGCCTGTTCCTGACCTGGATTAGGCCCGTAGCTTCGAGATATCGCAAGGCTAAAACTGACCATGAATTCAACATCATGCTAGGGTACAACAAGAAGTGATGCGAACTTAGCCAACTTAGAATCACCATTCTCTATCATCGATCGACCGGTACACGCTTCAGTGGCTTGAATATGGCCGGCGACTCAGCGACGCGGTATAGTATGTCGAGAGCTAAAATTGGCTGGAGAAGTTGTAGGATTGTGAACAAGTATGAGAAAAGCACTTCGCTCACCAGCAATCGCCAATTGTCAACATGTCAACGCTGCGGGGGCAACCAAGGGGCAGCTCCTCAATTCAAGCGCCGACTGCATTTAGGTTGGCGAAGGCGCCCGTCATTGTACAATTCACATGTTCCTCAGCCGCTCCGAGTCGCTCAGAATATATCCACTCGAATTCGCTCGTGTTGCGTGAATCCGAGTCTACGTCGGCGGGAAATTGAACTCTCCAATTGCGTACTCCCAATACACTCCGCCTGACGCTTGATTCGGAAACCGACCAAGAGCTTCTTGCAATTCACCACCTCACAATCTGGGTCCCGCTGGTCCGTACTTGCACTGTAAGAAAGTGCGGATCTCCTGGCCTAAACATTCAATCAGTCTCCGCGTCGGTTGCATCAGCAACATGACATCACGAACAGATACTCACCCAGCTCTCGAGGAGTTTCCTGCACGATCAGATGCCCCGCGTCAGGGAAAACGACATTGGACGAGTTCACTGGTCGCCGCCAGACAGTCATTTCGCGTATCCCATCCTCTCTGAACAATCAGTGTTAATGCGCCTTCGTATGATGCACTGTAAGACCAAGGGTGCACGAACCTCTTGCCTTCCTTTCCCGAAACGACGAAGCGGAGCTCGATGCGTTCGTCCAGCTCGTCCATAAGGTCCCATGTCTCATACATAGAAAGAACATCGGAGTATCCCAGTGCCTCCTAGCGCGGTCATCACGATCGATGGATACATTACACATCGCATGATGCAAACTTACCTGTATAGGGGGTGTTTTCAGCTTGACACCAAAGGAGTCTTCTGGACCCGTGCACAATGCGTGCTCAACATAGTTGTCGAATACCTGCGGATCCCATGTCTGGAAAAAAGACGATGCGCGAAAGGCTTTACGAGCAGCCTCCCTGGGCCATGCATGAGCATACGCACTATACCATATCGATACGTACAACAGCTCAAAACATACCGCGATGGCCACCTACTTGAGCGCTTGAGCGCATTCACAATGTAAGGGAATGCGCGCTCGTCGACGGCGGATCCAGTACGAGGGTAGGGTACAATAGCAGGCTCGATGAGAATCAGGGAGGAGAAAAGAACAGGGACATCAACCGCGGCGCGGGCTCTATAGGCATCTTTCACAATCAGACTGCTTGGACGGACTGCGGCTGGTCCCAGGAATACTCACATTGAACAGCCGCCGAGCGAATGGCCAACACCGACGAGAACCCGCTCTTGGAAGCCATGAGATCGTCGGTACTGGGAGATATGATCAGGCACGCGAGGTAGATGTGTAGGGAGAGCGGGCAAGGAGGAGTGCTCTGGCAAGTAATGCAAGAGGAACTGGAGTAAATCGCGCGCATTATCCTGACAATCAACTGCGACTAGTCAAATTCCTGTGGGCTATATCGTCTATTGCGACAGAGACTTACAGATACTGCTTAGATTCTGCTCGTTGACTAGAGCCGCATCGCCGTGGTTAACAGCTTCCCAGGCCCAAATTTCGTCCACGAGATTTTGAGAACTTATATTGGCTTGTCTCTGAGCTTGTATGAGATGTGAGATCACGGGTTCCCAGATCTGCAAAGCTCCTGAATATCAGTGATTGCCACAAAGACTATGTCGGCCACTAGAGGTAGTACCTCCTTGGGAAACCCGTTGGCAGCCACGAGCAACAACGTTGTACCCTTGTTCGCGACGTTTTCGATTGCCTCCCGTCTCACATACCGATTGAGGCATACCGATAGCGGTCTCGTACTATTCGGTGCTGTGAGCTCTCCGTTCCATTGCGTGTATCGCATCGCTACAAGCGCGTTCGCGGTCTCGAACGCAGCTGCATCCCGCTCCTTTTTGTCCATGGATGGAGGAGGAGCGACCGGTAGAGGCATGTCTGGGCTTGATCTAGGGAGAGCGGCAAGTATAAGATGAGTCGTCAACACAAATGATGAATGGGGGAGGGCCTTGGGGGGAAAAGGAAGAGATGGTAGATCGGCTGACGCTTGGAGGGCATCCTGCAGCGGAAGTAATTTCCGTATACTTTCTGGTGGACAACGGCGACCGGACGAGCTTCTGCGCATTGATGAATTGGACCGTGGTGCGTCTTCCATACCGCGCTTCACTTGGTTGGTAACTGTGGGGCGTGCATAAGGGTGGTCGGCGGCAATACCGATACCGATAGACAGCCTGGACGTCCAAATCAGGTTTCTTTGGGCCATGCAGGAGAGGAGTAGGAATTGCCTACGTACTGGATATGAGACTGGTAGAGTGCACAAACGAACATCGACGTACCATCCGCGCAGATACATATATCATTCTCTAGCACGGACGTTGGACTCTTCCGACGGGGCACAACGAGCACCGAAGCATGACGAAGGATTTCGCGGTGCCATCTTGTGTACGCCAGCCGAGCTTCAGCCAAACCTCAATTCCGAAGAAAGAGAACCGAACTCAATTCCCCGAGGCTGGTGACGGCCAGTCGCGAAAGACCGAGAATGGTGCAACACGGCCGAGCGCGGGTACTAATACCGTGGCTGTCAGCCTGTTCCCGGCCAGTGGTCGGATCTGGCGCGTCCTGTCACAATCCCGTGATATCGGAGTCGTGTCAAGTCACATATAATCCTGACGCGTCTCTGATGGGCTTTGACAGCTGTACCGTCTTGCTCAGACCAGAGCAAAAGAGAGTCGGTAGAACTTACCAGGTTAAGAATGCAGAAGAATCGTACGCCCTGGTCATGAGGAGGCATTGAAAGATGCCTGTCCAAAGTCAAGCTTGATCTTGAACCCGACCTGACCCCAAGTTGCGACGACCCATCGCTAGTTGCGTAGCGGATGGATTTATGTCACCCCCCTGCGAGTGAGATGTATTTAAGATGACGTCGCACGCCTTCCTGTAACTCAATCGACAATAAGTGAGATTGAAGAGATCGGTCGCCCGGTCTTCGACATAAGGTCTGGTTCACGGGATGGTATCGTGAGCACACCCACGCTTGGCCTACCTATCCTGAAATTTCCGCCGCCTTCTTGAGCTTGTCCCACACGATGTCATCATTACGGGTATATAGTTCTCACATACATCAAAGTTTTGATTGCAGCGAACTGTACTTGCGCTCTACAAAAGCGAAGAGTTCTTTGCCTATGAGAACAAACGAACAGATGGGGGTCATACTCCGAATACCTGTTACCACGAATCACTCACCTAAGTCCTCAGGTGCTTCCATCACAATCAGATGGCCTGCTTCAGTGAACACGACATTGGAGCAATTCATCGGTCGTCGCCAGGATGTAGTTTCCCTAAACCATTCCTCTCTGACACACGTACAGATCAGGCTTGGCTGGGAAGTTGAAGAATCGGACCGTGAACCTCACCCTTTACCGATTTTCCCGGCGAGAATCCACCTGATCTCGACTCCCTCATCGAGCGTATCTATCATGTCCCATGCTTCGTACATTGTCAGCATGTCCGTGTAGGTCATGGCCTCCTGGGAAAAGCATAGAGTTCATTACTGATAAAACTACGCCACAATGATGAAATAGACAAACCTGAGTACCGGGCATCTTCAGCGTGATCCTCCCGTTTAGATCATCACACAATCCGCATTCTACGTAGATGGATAATGCATCCGTGTCCCACGTAGAGAAGAAAGGAGAGGCCGAGAGGGCCCTACGTGCCTCCTCACTAGTGGATGACCTGAGCACATCCGATCCCTGCATAGTAGTTATTTGACTTACCGAGAAGGCCACCAACTCTCGCGTTTTATAGCGTAAACAAGATAAGGGACTGTCCTTTTGTCGACCAGAGGTCCCGAGCCTGGGTAGGCCACAATACCTGCCTCTACAAGGATCAACGATGAGAATACAGTCGGCTCTGCGATTGCGAGACGTGCACTGCGGTGACAAAACACCGTCAGCGGGGCGGTTTCCCTTGCGATCATCACATACATTGAGCATCCTCCGAGTGAGTGGCCTACGCCAACCAACTGGCGGCCCTCGAATCCACGCGATCTGCGGCTCGCGGCCACGCTTTCCGGTAGTCGCTCGAGGTGGACTGGCAACGCTGCGGACGATGGTTGCGACGGTAGGTAGTATAGAATGAATTGCAGAATGTCACGGGCGTTATCCCTGCCATCGACTGCAGCACGAAACTTAGATTAGCCTGAGAGCATGGAATGACGATGTTGATTTGCGCACACAAGCATGTGGCGTCCCTTCCATTGATCAGGGCCGCGTCGCCATGATTCCATGGCTCCCAGGACCATATCTCGTCTACCCTGATATCGGATGACGAGTTCCTCTGCGCATGGATCATATGGAGAATAGTAGGCTCCCAGATCTATGTAACGGTCAGCGGAATTGTCCGGCCTGTGAGACTGCGAGATATTACCTCCTTGTGGTATCCGTTCGCATGCGTGAGCACAAGCGTGATACCCTTGCTGCCGTCCGCGTCGTTCAGATCCCGTCTGACATAGCGGTTCACGCAAGCCCACAGAGGCTTCGTGCTGTTAGGTAGATCCAGCTTGCCGTCCCAGTATCTATCCCTTAGGGCAATCATCTCCCTGGCAAGAGAAATGGCAGCGGCATTTGCCACTGGCCCGCGTGCCGGGGTATCTGGTTGAGGAACCTCTGGAGTGGATCGAGGTAAAGCAACGGGCACTAGATGTGTCGTCAGTATGTAGGACGGATCGGAGAATGTCCGCGGAGGCGAAGACAGCGGTGGAGGGGCCGGTAACTCGGGTAAAGGTTCGAGAGGGAGCAAGTCTCTGAGAGGACGAGGGCATCGTCGTTGAGCCGAATGCTCGGGCCTAGGATAAGAAAAGGTCTTCATGAGTCGCAGACAGCTGCAGACGTTCAGTTGAGATGATCTTCTAGAGGTGACACCTGAGAGAACGCTTATGCCTGGCTCAGTCAGGATTAAGTACGAGTTATAACTTAGTAGCTGCGCACCTCGTGTCAATGCGAGCGCACACCGCTCCCGCAAGAGCTCAGGACGTGCGTACACTACAATCCAGTGTACCGGGTCCGTGGAGGCAGATCACACACCAGCTGATTTCTTCCCTTTTCTTCCACGGTCATGCAGCGGGACCATTTCGGTCGGGCGAAGCGCGCCTGAGACGTCGGCATCTTATTCGGCAAAACATCCATAGTCTAGGTCCATATGGGTTGATTCTATCGCTCTTCAGAGCTTTTGAAGGCTTCAAGCCAGTCAGCAGCGTACACACCGAGTTCACATCTTCCAAACCTTCATTCGTACACACTAGCCGTCCTCGCGAATTTGAGATGAGCATAGTTTCTGAGCTCCTATGCCAATCACTACCACGATGTCAGTCCATGGCGCGGGATGTCTCGGAACGTCAGCAACTCCGGTCGGTTTCAGTGGCCCACAAAGATTTAAGACACTGAAGACACATCCAAGACTGGAAGTCAGCGAACCTTAGCCATGTCGCCGATCACTGACAAACTCACATGTGGAAACGAGGTCGTTCGGCCATGTGCAACAGTGACACGACGGATCTCAAACCAACTCACGATTGAACCTCGTCACGCAGCCGGGACAGCTCTGGCTTTCGCGAAAGAGGCAAGGCGGTAGGTATACTACACCCGATATCCTACAACACTTTAGATGTCAATGCAGTAACTTGATTAAGCCTGTAGATAAATGTTGAACCCCGCAGGAAGGCAGCCTAGCTTGAAGCAACCCGAGACGGCTACAAGCGCGACGTGACCGAACCATACTGGTGCTGCAAAAACGCATCCACTTCTTCAGCTGTCCCAAACCCCAAAATCAGTTCTATCCCGCTTCGCCAACGCAAGAGCATGAGTCCATCTACTCACCAAGCTGCAAGGGGGCCTCCTGCGCGATCAAGTGACCCGCCTCCCGTATGATCACGTTGTTCGCGTTCTCTGGCCTCCGCCACGCGGTTTGTGCGCGGACCCCGCCGTCGCTGCGGCGGCCGTCAGCGCCGACATACGGAACAGGAGCGAGAAATTGCGCTGACTTCTCTACGTCCTTCCCCGGGAGAACCCACTGCAGTGGGATGCGCGGGTCAAGCGTGTCGATGAGGTCCCATGTGTCGTACGTCGTCATCACCTCCGTGAAGGTGAGCGCTTCCTGGGCGAGGGGTCAGAGTTTCGACGGGTGAGGGCGGGATGATGTGATGCGCACATGGATGCCGGGCATCTTGAGCGTCACGCCGCCGTTGGGATCCTCGGTCAGCCCGCACTCGACGTAGATGTCGAGCACATCAGGGTGCCACGCGGCAAAGAACGGTGACGACAAGAACTTTTCCTTCGCTTCCCGACTTCGGCGGTCTGTCAGGTACCGCGTGCTGAGTCTCATACACATGGACGTACCGGGACGCCCAGCGACTCTGGCGTTGGATCGCACCAATGGTAAGTTTCATGGTCGCAGCTCCGAGCAGTGGGCCCTTGCTTGGGTAGGGACGGATGATAGGGTCCACGAGAACGAGCGAGGTGAAGAGGGCTTGTTCTGCGATGGCGGCGCGGGCGCTATACAATCCACGAGCACCATTAGGTCGGGTGATGATGGAGAAGGCAGATGAGCTTACAGAGTACCCCCACCGAGCGAGTGGCCAACACCAACCATTGTCCGCTCGGAGAACCCACGCGAGCGTCGTTCATGGGCAATGCTGTCAGACAATCGAGGAAGGTGCGTTGGAAGCTCGGAGGACGATGCGCGCGAGGGTAGGTAACGCAGTAGGAACTGCAATACGTCTCGGGAATTGTCCTGCCAATCGTCTGTCCGAAGTCAGAACTGCGCACGACGAGAGCCGTCCGGACAAACTCACAGATTCCACCCAAATTCTTTTCATTCACGAGATAGGAGTCACCATGGTTGACCGCCTCCCATGCCCACACCTCTGCAATCTGGTAGCTCGAATGAGATGCTTTGCGCTGCTCAAGTAGACCAAGGAGGGCAGGCTCCCAGATCTGCAGCAGGCAGAAGCGTGTAAGAATGCTGTTTGCAGTACGCAAATCATGGCCCACACCTCCTTGGGGAACCCGTTGGCATGCGTGAACAGAAGTGTGACACCCTTGGCCTCTTCCTCCTGCGAGAGATTTCTTCTCCTGTACCGGTTAAGACACACCCAGAGCGGTTTGCGGCTCCCAGGCTCCTTCAACTCGCCGTTCCACTGCTTGTACCGTACGCCCACGATCTCGTCTGCCGTCTTCTGTACCGCCTCTTTCCACTTCCCCTTGTCTGCAGTCCATGCAGGCAATATGACTGGCGGTATGTCTGGTGTAGTCCGTGGCAGCGCAGCAGGGACAATGTGCGTTGAGAGTACCCAGGACGCATCAGAGAATGTTCGCGGTCGAGACGGGAGAGCCGGCGAGGCCCCCCAATCCGCCGTATCATCTATAGGTACCAGCTGCCTCGGTGTATGCGGGCACAATCGACCTGGAAGTATGGCTGGACGCGGATGGAAGGGTCGAGCCATGGCTGCAGCGTTTGCAATACTATCCAAGTCGGTGTCGGAAACGCAAGAGACGTCGCAGACAACATTAGATCATACCTTCTAAACGTAAGAGTCTTCAGCAACCGTATGATGGAAGCACCCACTGCCGTCGTACCTTCGATGAATGCAAATGGATGACCGCGTGAAAGACGATACCATCCCCCTAAGTCGCGAGGCTAGAGCCTGTGGCTGGGAACACGCTCACGCTGGGGAGCAGCATCGCACGATGGACAAGTGTGCATGAGATTTCGCGGGACACGGGAGTTCTGCCTCTCCGGACCAGCGCGCGCGGGGCTCGTGATCGCCTGAGCATCGCAGACGCGACGCGACGCGTCGACGGTCGACCGTGTCTTGAACTCAGCCACCATGCCGCCTCCGAGCCTCACCATCCTTCGCAGCTACGCGCGACGCGCGGACCCAGGGTCGCTCCCGCCTTCAATATTGCTCACCCACACGGAGCACACGCTCACAATCTTCGACGCGTATCCGAAGTCGATCTTTCATTTCCTCGTCCTTCCACGCGTCATTCCGCCTTTGACCGCCTCGGACCTCTCCAGCTTCAAAAGCGTCCTCAAAGGGGACAAGTCTCGAGCAAAGGAAGTGATCGGATGGCTTGCGGAGGACGCAAAGCAGGTGCGGTCGATGATTGAGGACGAGATGATGACGCGGTATCACTGCAAGTGGGACGTCTGGATGGGCTTTCACGCAGTGCCTTCCATGGAGTAAGTCTCCGTCTCCGGACGAGCGCGACACCCAAACCGTGCTCGTACTGACACTGAGTTCTCCAGGCACATACACTTGCATGTCCTCTCCGCGGATCTCTGTTCGCCTTCCATGAAGAACAAGAAGCATTACAACTCCTTCCATCCAAAACGCGGGTTCTTCGTACCACTTTCGGTTGTCCAAGAATGGTTGGAGGCCGAGCCGTCTTACTTTGCCACGGTAAGTGGTCCCTCCAAACCCTATCACCACCACGAGGATTGGCAAGGCAACATGCCTGCCTGCTCAAGATACTGTAATAGCACTGAGGTGCCCCGCTGACTTTCATGCAGATGTCGCAACTCAAGCCGAGCCAATATGAGCCTCTGCTGAAGGAGCAACTCGAGTGCTGGAAGTGCAACAGGGAATTCAAGACCATGCCGCTCCTGAAGGCGCACCTGCAAGGAGAATGGGAAGCAGAGGCGAAGCAAGAAAAGGCCAAACTGGAAAGGAAACGCAAACGAACACCCGATGAACAAGAAAACCTTGAAGGGAACGCGGATAGTAAAGAAGACGAGCCGAACCACAAACGACAAGCACAGGCACACTCTGGGTCTCCTGTCGCTTCATCGTAGCTTCCTTCTACGTCCTTCAGCTGTTGGTCCAGGTCGAGTCGGATGTCAGTTCAGAGATAACGTCTATTGTTCTCATGACAGTACATCAGTTACACGGCAGCACCTTGCCACCATCTACACGCTTTTTACGGTATTTGTATTCAGAGATCAGTTATGCATGCTCCATTCCCTTCTCCCTTCACTGCGGCTTCGGCTTGCGATTGTGCTCCGTCGACTCACGGATGGCCCAGGTGAGCTGGTACGTCCTGCAAGCATCTGCAGGATACAAAAGCGGTCAATGGCAAGAACAACACTACGGGACGACTGGACGTACCCTCGAAGGTGCTCAGGATCGTCGAAGTCTCCGGGTCCTCCTCAATGTCCTCGACGTTGTCGATCAACACGGAGATCTAGATTGGCGTTCATAGCCGATGAGATGCAGAACATTGTACACTCGACTGTGAGGAACGCACCTCGGAGAAGAATGGGTCGTCGTCGGGGAAACGATGCGACTCTTCGTGGTCGCTGCCCGGCTTGCGGATGTACAGAACCGGCTGCACGTATGGGTTGACGAGCCTTCACGGAATACTGTCAACGACGAGGTCGACGTAGATATGAACGTATCCCAACTTACTTGAGCTGGTACCCGTCCGCGTAGACTTCGAGCTCGCAGCTGTAGTCGTGGCCCTGGAGCGCGACCAGGTGAGTGAAGCTGCCTACAGCACCGCTCTCGTATTTCCTACAAAGTGCAGCCCAGTCAGCCTCGTATGTGCGGGGCCAGCTGGTGTGAGGGGGACGCACCAGGTTGCGGATGTGACACGGGGGATGCGGTTCTCAGGCGGGATCGCGGTCTCGTCGACGACCATTTTCGAGAGGTGGCCGGCGTTCTCGTCCCACTCGAGCGAGTGCGCCTGGACGGTCGACATGTCGACATCTCCGCCGAAGTAGCGCGACAGGTCGCAGAAGTGCGTGCCCTGCTCGACGATGGGGCCAGCGCTACAAAGACGGTCAGAGAGCGAGTCCGAGACTGCCAGGGTTAGACATACCTCTTGGACTTGTCCCACCAGTCCGGCTTGGCGATGGCTTCGTACGCGCAGGCATAGCGCGCGATGGTGGCCATGACGGTCAAATTGTTCTCCTCGATGATCTGCTTCATCATCTGTACGGCCTTCAAATACCTCAACATGTAGCTACCAACGCCGACATTGTGGAAGTCAGTATACTCTGTTTCGTGAGAGACCGTCTGCGCGAGACGCACCCAACGGAGCAGACCGTCTGGCTATCGGTGATAGCCTTTGAGACCTTGAACGCCTCCTCAATCTCGCTCGACGGACCCGTTGCAACCGGTTTCTCCACAAAGAGCGCGACGCCGGGGAAGTGCTTGAGCACCTGAAGCTCAATGTCGCGCCCGGACTGGGTGGTCCCGCGGAACATGGGCGGGCTGCCGATGACGACCGCGCGGGGCATGTCCTTGCGGGTCATGTTCTTGACGAAGTCATCGAGCGTCTTGAAGACGCGGGTGTGCTCGTACGCGGAGCGCACGAACGTGTCGCACTTCTTCTGGAGGACCGCCGTCGCGCGGTCGATGGCGGGGTCGATCAGCGCGACGACCTTGAGGCGCGGGCCGAGTTTGCTGCGAGGATGCGGGTGAGCGTCACGCTACGGCTAGTTCGGTGAGTCGACCAACTGTTCGAAGCGGAAGGAGTGGTTCCAGGGGCCTTCATCAGAGCCTGCATGAAGTGTTAGCTGTCTGAATAAGCGATGCTATCGAGAGGGAGGTGTGCGCACCGAACATGATGTTCCCCGCTCCGACGAAAAGGACGTTGAAGTCATCGGGGCCGGCGAGATGCGATGTCCTGCAATGCGAGAGATCAATGTCAATACAGACATCCCGAGTCTGAATGGTAGGAACAGTCTAAGATCGCTTCTCTGGATCGCAAACGGGAGTGGCAGGGCAAATCAAAAGTCCCGCAACGAGGTGAACGGCGATCGCCCGTGCCCTCGGTAGCAATCATTTCGAATAGCAGAGATCAAGGATCGGCGAGGGAACGCATACTGAACTTGTCCATGGGCATCAGCCTCGACGGGTCAATTGAAGGGCGGCGGGAGGACATCTCGGACTGCCTCCTCTCCAGGATGGAGGGTCGCCGGCTGCCAATGACCGGGGAGTCGAGGATGGCGGCAGAGGGGCGACGGGAAGCCATGTTGGTCGCGGTTCGTTGAGTCTGAGGGGAGGCGGCGAAATGGAGATGAGAGCAGGAAGCAAAGGAGCAGCCCGCGCCTGTGGTGGAGGTTGGTGTGGTAGCTTATATGCCCAGATGATGGAGATAAGATTCAGGGATGATGGGGACGGAGTGGTCTGTACGTCGACGGGCGATCCACTCGCGCCTGGAGCTGAGCATGGGACGCGTGCGATGCGGGTGGGCAGCGTGCACTCGTGTCCCCACTGTCTCAGCTCCGGGATTCGTGCACAACAGTCTTCTGGGCTCGGCACACAGGCTAGCTCGGATTACAAGGGAACTCCAACTTTGTTCAAAGACCAGACGATTCATGCAAGTGTGCCAAACTATACTCGTAGACTTCCGTAACGTACAATTACCACTGTGAGAAGCGAAAAGGCATCCGAGGGAACGCGCCGGATGGGGGTATGGAGCGGTGGATTCAATGCGCTGCAGCAGCGGCAAAGACGGGGGACCAACGTTGGGGGTGTGGTCATGACGAAGGGGGATTCCTTTCCTGCTCGCGCGCGGCTCTCTGCGCCAGCTCCTGCTGCCTGCGCTCAGCTGCTTCCAGCCGCGCCGTCATCGCACGCAACTCTGCCTGCAACTTTTCGTTCTCCTGCGTGAGCTTGAGGACGTTGCTCGCGCGCTTCTGCACGATCTGCATCCTATGAACCGCCCGTGTCAATCCAGGTGGACGAGACGCGTTGGTCGCTGAGACTTACTCGGCTGGCTCGTCGCGCGACTGCGGCTCGGACAGAATCGACTCGAACGTGGTCGTGAGGTCGAAATCCGACTGAGGCAGGTCGAGGTCCGGGAGATGCGGCGACGTCTTGGGCTTGGTCGTATCCGTGGTCGGTGCGCCGGCAGGTTCACCGCCGCGTTGTGTGAAATGCTCCCTGCGAAGTTAGGCATGAACGCCACGACGTTTCCAGACAGATCCAACCAACCCCAAATCATGTTCGACGGTGCGTGCAGGCTGGTCGCGGATGGGAGCCATGGCGGTGAAGGCGGATGGTGTCAGAGTGCGTGAGATGAGTTGGTTGTCAGAGTTGCCATTGCATGTCCGCGACGGTCTGGGGAACGCTCGCGGCTCTGATCATGATGAGATCTCCTTGCTCGGCCCGTGACTCAACCAGCCGACGCGTCTGCCACTTCTTGGACCACCAGCTCCGCGGATTATGCATTAGGCGTACTTACGAACAAGCAGAGCGCGCAAAGTACTCGACGAACAGTCTAAAGAAACGAGCCTGCTTCCTTGTAACTTAGTGAATGAAGGACTACCCCGCATCCGCAACCGCGGTGCTAACAGGAGGTACAGAGATCCAAGCGCACTGGACCCTGGGGACAGTCAGGACTGGGATGTAGGGACTAACATGCAGCACATCTTGTAGTCGACTCGTCGTCGCTTGCCGGTCTGTACAGGCAACTTC
Organism: Fomitopsis serialis; assembly: GCF_022376445.1. Classification (NCBI taxonomy): domain Eukaryota; kingdom Fungi; phylum Basidiomycota; class Agaricomycetes; order Polyporales; family Fomitopsidaceae; genus Fomitopsis; species Fomitopsis serialis. The sequence continues at coordinate 136,512 of NW_025954992.1, read as the reverse complement.
ATTGCTGTGACATGTTCGCCGGCGACAACACATTCTCGGATTTGATGGCTTGAGCGGCCATTGCGAACAAGCACTCCGAGATGGTGATGGTGTACACCGTGTAGCGGAATGAGATTCGTGACCGAAGAACAGAACAATGATACAGCGATGTAAGTGCGACGCATATGGAGTCTACTTTTGGTATGACCAGGCATTCCGGAGGACTGCAAGCTATATTAGCACAAGGACAAGGGAAGTGAGTTGGTAAATACGCACGGCCCGCCTTCGTCGCCAATCGATTCAGCGAGTCGTCGCTCTCGCCCATTGCGCGGACCTGGCCGCACAAGGCGAAGGTCGTGCCAGTCTGGAGAGCCCGGCCGTCCTGGTCGACGTCGCAGATCGTGAGCTGCACGGACGCATGGTCCTTGGCAGTAATAAGTCGGTCTAGAGAAATGCCAGTTAGGCTACACAGAACACTTTAGAACGGTGTATGAACTCACTGGTCGCCGCGCACTTGCGGGGGACGTAGAGATCGACGAGAACACCCTATTCGATGCGGACTCCGTTAGAACAATGGATCCAGCCGTTCGGAAAGCTACAACGGACCTGGTCGTTTTCCATCTTGAGTTGCGGCGCGTCGGCTGGGCTGAACGGTACGGCGGGTGTGCGCGACGATGAACGGTAAAATTAGAGTTACGAGCTGTACAGTTGCCACTTCCTGCTTGGCTTCATTTGTCCTCCTTCCCTAAAAGGGCAGGAGGGACGAAGAACCCCGTGATTCTGAGTCATGTGAGGTGACGCGCCCCTACCTCTTTAGACGCCCGGTGCGCTCAATAGCAAGGCTGCCGTTGCGCAGGAGTACTACGACTTAGAAAGGGTCCTCACGTCCCTGCTCTGCACTCGCGGCGCTGTTTGCTAGCTCGCCCATTCTGCTTGCAATTGAACTACCACGTACCATTGCGGAACACTAGCTTATCCTACGGTCATCTAGACCCGCGGCCGCGAAGCTGCGCGGCAACTGCGTACGCAGCGCACAGCGCGAACACTCCTAGTAGCACATAAGCTCGAACAAAGCCTTCATGGGCGGTGGTCCTCAACCAGTCTCCTTCGACGGTTCTCTATCCACCCTCTCTGTCCGTATTGGCCATTTACGCACGTTACTCCTCGCTTAGACGTACTGATCACAACAGGTCGACTCCATGGTTGAGATTAAGCACGAGCCTCCGAATAGCCCTGGGGTGCAGAGTCCTAGCACTCCTGACGACAGCAAACATCGTCTGATCTACAGCAAATCCAAAGTCTATGTGAATCCCACGGCGTACGCTAGAGACAACATCGCAGGGTTCGTCGCGCTTGTCAAGCGGGTCTGTGCATTCTCTGTGCCGCGAGGACAATATCTCATTGAATGGCCAGGAAGCAGTAAATCCGAGCTACCTTCTTGCTTGGATACCAGAAACCTTGTTATATGAGAAGGGCCAGAGCGAGTGGGACAAGTTCACCAAGATCGAGGACAGTACCGGCGTGGACGATGAGGATGAAGGTGTGTACACACCGGCCTTTCCGCACCACACTTGCTCAACCTTCTCCTTGTGTAGATGCTGTTTTGATCGACCTCCCAACCCGTCCAGAGTCATACGCGTTCTCTGTGCCGATTACCTCGATATATTCCCTAATCGTGCATTCCCCCTCTTTGTCTTCTTGGCGTGCGTATACCCGCGCCACATCTGACTTGTTGTCTGCCTAACCTTTAGAACAGATGGATCTATCTCAATCAACCTCATCAATGGGTCTACGCTTCCTACGCTCTATTTCCATGATGACGAGTCCCGTTCGTTCACCATGGCCGCGAAGTCTCCGACCGAGAACCAGCCCAGCACCTCCACGTATCCTCCAGCGCCGTCAGAGGCGACACCTGCTCCGAAGTCGGGTGTGTCCTGGGGTGGAGACGACTTATTGAGCCGCATGCGTCACTACGCGAATATCATGCGTTCGAATATCGAGCCGACTCTGCACTTGGTAGATCCGTCTCGCGAAGACATGGAGACCCACTCGACGCAACTGTTCTCGGACACAGCCGTCGACGACATCCTCGCTCAGTCATCCTACGGCAACTCTCACTCACCGGTCCCCGCTCATCGCCGCCCACGGCCCGTCTCCTCTCCTAATCCGTACTCTGCTCGTTCTTCAATCCTGCATCGCTCCCTTCCGTCACCCTCCTCACCCACCGCGTCCTCTTTACAAGCGCGCATGGCGCTTTTACAGTCCTTCTCGCACATCACCCGCCACGCCGCCCACGCTGCACAGCAAATCCTCTCTCACCCGCTCGCTAAGCCGATTGTCCCGCACTTGCCCGACCCCGTCAAGAGCCTCGTCAACGCGAACGGCGAGTGGGAATGGGGGAGCTGGGTCGAGAAGGGCGGCGTGGGCGAGTTCGAGAGCGCGCGGGTCTACCTGGCGCGCTGGGCGCGCATCGTCGCGGAGGAGGGCGAGCGCTCGCGGAGGCGGGAGGCGCAGACGTTGTCCTCGTCGGAGATGGAAGAGGAGTCGTCTGATCTGGGCGTCTTTGAGCTCTTGCAGTCTACGGCGAACCTGCCCGTGCCGAAGTCGTCGAGGGAGCCCAAGCTTCCTGTGGACGGGAAGATGTGGACGAGCTGGTTTGACGCGGAGGGCAGGCCGAAAATTCGCATCGAGGAGATGAAACGCGAGGTCTTCCGGAGAGGGATTAGTCCGAAGGGTACGTTGAGGAAGGAGATATGGCCCTTCTTGTTGGGAGTCTTCCGGTGGGATGTCACGGAGGCCGAACGAAGGCGGCTCTGGGAGGAGCGAAGGTTGGTAGCGATAGCGATATCCATGCGCAATACTAACACGGGTCTTGCAGAGTACAATACCACAGAATCAAGAATGAGTGGTGGGGTGTCCCGGAGGTCTTCGACCGCGCAGACGTGATCGAGGTAGGCCAACGATTCTCTACCTACAGGGCATTGCGACGTTCTCATACTGCAGACTAGGAACGGCATAGGATTGACGTCGACTGTCGTCGAACAGATCGTGCACAACCCATGTTTGCTGGCCCGCCGGATGAAAGCACGGACGACGAGAAAGGCACGCATATGCGCTACTCGACTATATCCCCGCAATTGTACGATATTGGGGCGCAAGCACCAACGAACGAGCACATTGAGCGCCTGGGGACCATTTTGCTCACGTACAACTTCTACGAGAAAGAGCTTGGTAAGTGTAGTGTCACTATCTATGATCTGCCTGATCCAACTCACATTACTGTGAAGGGTATGTACAAGGGATGTCGGACCTTTGCGCACCGGTCTTTGTCGTTATGGAGGGCGACGAGGAGCTCACGTTCTGGTGCTTCGTGGAGATAATGGATCGCATGGTCGGTATGACGACTTGCCTGCGCTGACATGCACTGACCGCGTTCCGGTGTTCGTCCTTGTTCACAGAAGCAGAACTTCCTTCGAGATCAGAGCGGGATGCGGGAGCAGTTGTCTACACTACAACAATTAATTTCTGTCATGGACCCGGAGCTCTATCGTCACTTCGGTGAGTCGGATGATCCGTAACAACCGAACACGCCTGAACGGCCTTGCAGAGAAAACTGAGGCGCTCAATCTGTTCTTCTGTTTTCGGTGAGCTGCTGTTTTCAATTAAGATGAGATGGGCGCTCACGGGACCGTTCAGGTGGATACTGATTCACTTCAAGCGTGAATTCGCGTTCGAAGACGTTCTGCGCCTGTGGGAAGTACTCTGGACAGACTACTACAGCAACAGCTTCGTTCTTTTCGTAGCATTGGCGCTTCTCGAGTCTCACAGAGACGTCATACTGCGATACCTTGTCGAAGTATGTGTCTTATCGAGTTGCTCGTGAATTATGTTGACGCCCATGTTATATACTACTAGTTTGACGAAATCCTGAAGGTAGGTTGCCCGTCAGAAAGGTGGTCCATAAGCGTGCTGATTAGTTTGGATGTTACCAGTACTGTAACGAGCTCAGCATGACTATCGAGCTCGACAGCACCCTCGCTCAGGCGGAAGTCCTCTTCCTTTCCTTCGCACAGCTGGTGGCAGACATGGATCGCCGCGCGGCGGACGACGAGTCACGAAGCAACGGTAACGTTCGACGGCGCACTGCTGCCAGCGGGACAACGAATGAGAAAACCGATGCCAAGGCCGCACCGAAACGACCAGTATTGAGTGAGGACCTTCGGGGCCTTCTTGTTGCAGGGCGATGACCACGTCGAGGACATTAATTGTAGCATCTCGCTTGTATCATACATGTAAGTACGTGCACAGCTGTAATCCCGGTAGACGCTTTTGACTGGTTATAACCTCCGCATGAGAGCACCGAAGAGACCCGCAGACGCAGGCGGCATGACAAGAGTACTTCCCACATCTTTCTCAAGGACGCTGGCCTCTCCTACTCGGCATAAGTTCTGACAATCGGACCCCGATCATGACAAGTGCTGTAAGCCATATGTACTCATCCAGCCTCGACTCGGAGTGGCAAGTAGTTTCTGCCCTCTCTGGCAATGCTCATGGCAGAAGATACGGCCAGTGGGAAGCGTGGCGGGCAGTGGGCAAGCGTACTACTCAAGTACTACTTGTAAGTATGCAGGACTCAAGTCGGCATGTGCCAGTCCCAGCCAGTCCCGCTGCCGCGACGGTTGACGATGATGTGATGCTGGGTTTCGGTGGGTAATTGAAGCCGATCGTCGGGCCCGGCGCTTCCGCACCCGCGATCACTGTTGTCGCCGACCTTCGTGTCTTCTCTGACCCGCGGAAGGGCATACCCATATGCTCTTTCAGATGGCGAGGAGGAGGATATGGCGTTTGGTCTGCAGCTCGAAAGATACACGACCCCTGTGGAGCCAAGAGCCTCACATATGCCTGCAGTGAGCCTTGCAACTTGGGAGCACTCGTGACGGTCTCGTGGTCGTCAAGCAACGAAATGAGCTCTGGAGCCTGAGTGCCTCGATGTCCTATCTGATAGTCGGCGTCGCAACGCTGCGAGTATCCAGCACCTTGGCAGCACCCAAGGAAGATCTTGGGAAGATCATTGAGGAATCTGCCCGACGCTCACGGGCTTTCGCGGAGTTGAGGCAAGGATAAAAAGGTCGAGCTTAGCAATGATCCCCCCCATTGTCGCGTGTTCTCGTACACCAGCCAGTCTGGTTTCTTTGCATTTCAAGTTACTCGGTGAGTCGCCCCAGCTGTAAGGATCCGCGTTCGCGTTCTAACCTAGTGTCCCATGTAGATTCGCAGGTCGCCGGCCGTTTCATTCATTTTGACCTCAATAACGTTCATTGACTGATACAACAAACTCCTTTCCAATAACTCTTCTTCGCCATGTTGTCCCCCAAGTACATTGCGCTTGCGCTTGTTGCCACTGTGTGGGCGTTGCCGTTCAAACGTGAGGTGCCTCAGGGTGAGTATTGACGTGGATAGATTGTGTCTCGCGCTCACGATGATCTATCAGAGCACTCGCACGCAATTGTGCTCGAGTCCGTTGCGGCTATGCTTGATTTGAACAACCCTCAGGGCATTCAGGACCCCGTCTTCGCTCTTCTGGGTAATGCTGCTGCTGCTGCCGGTGCTGGCTCAGTCACGGTGCGCGATACTATACTTACCTGGAGTGACTTTGAAGGCTCATGTATCCATCTAGAACCTCGACTGTCTCCAGCAGGACGTTGCCGACCAGGCCTTTACGAACGCAAAGGCCGCGGGCAACACCACTGGCATGGTGTACTCTTTGATCTTCCGTGCTATCGAGCGCAACACCGCTGCCGTTGGTACCGCCTCTGTAATTTGTAACGAGACTGCCACGAACCCCGAGGTCGCAGCCCTCACGCAGCACCAGGTCCGTCTCACCTTTGCAATGCACCGGTGACCACATCTGACAAGTGTACATAGGACCCCGCCTCTGATAACGCGGCTGCCACGAACAAAGCCATTACGCTCGAGCTGGCGAAGCAGATCGCGTCCGTTGGTGGCGACCCCACACTTGCCCTGATGTCTGGCACGTTCGCCCCGGGCACGATCGGTGATCCGACCGCCGCTGGCAACACCTGCGACGACGCGAACGACCTGCTCGGATGCATCTTCACACAGAACCTCCTGGTGAATGACGCTACGGCCGACGAGATCAACGCTGCCGTTGCCGGTATCAGTGGCTCTGGCTCTGGTTCCAGCGCCGGCTCAGGCTCCAGCTCAGGCAAAGGCTCAGGCTCAGATTCTGGCTCCGGTTCTGCAACTGCGACGTCCGCTGCGAATAACGATGCTGCTGCGACCTGCGCCTCTGTCGGTGAGTAGTCGTGGTCCCCATATTTCATCTCCTGGCCGCGAACTGATATGGGATGCCGTAGTCACCGTGACGGTTACAGCTACAAGTGCTCGCGCCGCGAAGTCCAACGTGGCTATCGCCTCTGCGTAAGTTCGCTACACTCGCATTCGCCGCCATGCACCTGACGTCTCCTTCCCAGCGCGGCCACGGCGACCGCTGCTGCGGCTGCATCCGGCGGCAACCTCCAGACCTTCACCGGTGCGCTCGGCGGCATCGCGGCGCCCGCCGTGACCGCGGGCGGCCGTGGCTTCGTCGTCGCGAACAACGACGACTTCGTCAACGTCGCCGCGGCACTCGGCCGTTCGTGCGACGTGCAGCACAACCAGTGCGCCAACGCCGCGAACTCAGGCGGGGCGTTCGCCGCCTCGGACTGCGACGCTCAGGACACGCAGTGCAAGGCCGCCGCGGCGTGAGGGCCGGTGAAAGGAGAGCGTGTGGACGTGTGAGCGCGACGGACCCGGGTGGAGTTAAGTTATCCGCGGCCCACTGGATCTTTGGGCCGCGCGCGGAAGGAGGCGGGGAGGTGCTCGCCTCCCCATGCTTTGTGTCGTTTACCTTTTTGTTGTTGTTTTGTTGTCATCATGCCCCGGCCGCGAATCAGATCTGACTTGACTTGCATATCTGCTTGTGGGATGCCTGTGGTCATCGCGTCGCGATGAGGAATGAATGTCGTCGCGTCTTCAACCCGAGGTGAGTATAAATAATATGCCATAAATACGTCCGCCGTTCGATATCTTTACACTTCTCGCTTTGATTCCGCTCATGACACGTTGTCTCTCAAGCTCACCCTCTCCGCCCCGTCGTCGTCCTTCCACAACACCCTCCCCTCCTCGTCCCTCCTGATCGTCTCCGCCGCGAGCTCCCTCTCGGTCTCCGTGTCCGTGTACTGCTCCGCAAGCTGCACCTCGCGCGCGTGCATGGGCAGGCGGTCCTCGCGTGGGATGCGCGGCGAGTACGGGCGGTGGGCATACGGGGAGGCGAGGCTGGGGTAGTATTGCCGGTAGGAGAAGTAGGCAGCGACGAACCCGAGGAGCGAGCCGGTGAGCACGTCGGTCGCGTGGTCTGGCGGGGTGGGGGCGGTCAGGAACGGTGTGCGATGGGCGTGAGTGGGGAGCGCGCTCACGTCGATAGTCCATGGTACGAGATATGGCGATCAACGCCGCGGCAGAGAGCGGTGTAAGAGCGGCCCACGCTTTTGGCTACATACGAGTGGCCCCATGAGTCAACTGTCTACGAATCATAGGTTGTGCAAGGCTCACGGCGCATCCCCTCTTGTCGAACAGGTGGAGCTTGCCCGCAACGTAGAACGCCAGGAAACCCAGTCCTGCAAAAGACACTGACGGGGCATGATAGTAGTCGCGTCAGTTCGAGAGCCACCAACGGAGCCAGGGAAGCGTACAGCTTGAGTGCCCACTGGGGAAGCTTCTCCACCCGTCCTCCATCATGTAGTGATCCGTCTGCGTGCAGATGCTCGCATCGGATAGGCCGTATGTGGGGTCAACTGCGCCCGATCTAGGGATACATCGAGAAATAAGGTCTGTGACGCAGATGAGTAAAGACTAGCCAGACTAGCGCGATGGGTGATGGGATATACCAGGTCGGGGCCGGCCTACGGTGACCTTGGTGAATTCTGTAATGGCCGCAGCTAGAGCAAGGCTCAGGACCACTGCATTCGTCGTAAATGAAGTGGACAGTTGTCAAACATCGGATAAGAGGACCTACGCCCAAGCGTGCTGTTGTGGACGTCCCACCAGGAACGCACGGTGAAATAATTCAGGATAAGCTGCAAGACGAACGGAGCAACTCCGCAGAGCATGTACAATGCAATTGGCTAGCATGGAGTTGGTCACCTCATTTCGTGGCAGGACGCGAGGGGGCATACCGGTACTCGTTCGTGAACAGCATACCTGTCTCGTAATTAGACGAGGATGCGTAGATGTCAAGTGCACGCTTCTTACGGATGATACAATCTGATATGTATGCCTTCAGTCTCGAGAGTGCCTAGTCAGGAATAAGACGTACGTTCGGTCCTCGAGGGAGAACTGTCGTTTGAAACCCGGTATGGTTTCCAAAACTAGGAATATAAGTCTTCGGTACCAACGTTCGTCAAATCGTGCACACGACCAAGCGTACATCACAGCGCGCACCCTAAGAAGATCGTCACGATCCTGTCAAGTGCGCCGGTACTGTCAGCGCCTGTCATTCTGGTATACGTACCGTGTCAAGCGACATACCAGTCGGCCGCATAGCTACGGATGAGCAGTTTCAGGCGGTTTCGTTCGATCATGGCGGTCGCTAGCAAATACACAGGCGGTGCTCGCTGAGTGCCCCCGAGTCTTATATGAAGGGTAGGGCGTAAATTCCCAGAGACTGGGAGGCGTGGCAGAAACGGAAGGCGGTTCAATCAGGCAAGTGCCATCGCGATGACCTCGCTCGGCGTCACTTGACGCGCTCTTGGCCGCGCGCCACGAAGCATACGGGTTACGAGGGGAATCCGTCGTTCTACAGCCCGCTGCGAGCGATCTTGAACACCTTCCTTTTCACGACAGTCGGTGATGTGCTCGTTCCGCAGCCTCAGCTGGCCTGCGTGTTTGCCTGCAGGCAGCAATCTCAAGATCCCGAGGCCTAGGATCGACTACTTTGGGGCCTACCCCACGTGCCAGTGACGCACTAGTGCCAGTGAGAAGAGTCACAATCCGTACTTATGTACTGCGTTGCAGTGTCGCTCGTGTATTTGCGCAATGCGCACAATAGGATTTGAGTACGGCGTATGTATCACAGCACATGCCAAGTTGTTTACGGTGCAATGGTCGTGTGCCATTCACGGCCTACATTGATGGTCCACCTTCCGAGGCATCTCGGGCGAGATATGGGACGTTCATAGCTTGCATAACCTCACTGTCGTTCAATCCACAAGAGCGGACAGCATGATGCGCCTGCTGCTCTACAGGGACCGAGACTGGGTCTCCAAGTCAGCGGCAGTTGACAGTAGTTGTGACGTCTATGGCTTACTCAAGATTAAAGGCGATGCAGACGCTGCTCGGATGTGCTGTTAATCGTCTCGCCAAGCGACCTGTCCTGCGGCCCAGCGATCGCCCCACATAACGCGCTTATGATAGACCTTGCGCAGCTCTTTGAACTCGCGCACGAAGTCGTCGATATCCTTGCCGTTCGCGGCTATAGGCACTGGTTCTGCAGAGGACGCTTGGACAAACTCCGATGCACGCGCTTCAGATAGATCGTCCTGCGCAATGGTAGCGTGGCGGAGACGCATGAGGAGGAATTGCGGGGTGAAACGCTTCGAGAGGGTGATTCGTGAAGGTCGGACTAGAATGCAGTCGGGCAGGGCGTACCTGGTAAACCTCCTTCTGCTCCTTCTCAATCTCCTTCCATCGTGCTTCGAGGCTGTTCGCCTCGTCGAACGCAGCTCGCGTGTCGTTCCTGAGCTGGTAGAGGCTCTCCTGCAAAGCAAGGTTGTTCTCTATCGCTTTCAGCTTTCAAATTCCGTGGGCAACATGAATTGATCGTACTAGCTATAGTCTCATTTGCGTTTCCAAGTTCTGCTTGAGCCTGATACAGCGACTGGACCTGGTTAAGGGAATGGAAGATCGCCTGGAAGTACACAGGGTCGACGAGAAGCTCCTGGAGGTCATCTCGTCTGCAGCAACAAGGTCAAGATAGTTCAGAGACACGGTGAGCAGTAGCCTTACGTTAAATGGGACAGTTCTGGGAAATCTGCAACCAAGGGAGTAGTCATGGCGGGCTACATGTCGCGCGCCTCCTGGGCAGCCACCGTTATACAGCATCACGATGCCGTGTAATGTGTGACAGACGCGTGACGCGACGCGTCTGGAGGCTCTGCGCCACCGGCGACATCATCCTGCTCACAGCGTCTCGCTGCAAGTAGGTTGGCTCCAACGCCATTGAGTACTGCAGTCGCGGTCCAGTCTCCCTGCCTCGAGGCGTTAATCACCAACATGACGTCGCACTCCTACAGCATCTCAATAAAAGCGATGTGCCCAGTCTACACACGACCATCTTCAATCATCTCTTGTGCTCATAGGATACCCAACGCATAGCTCATCATCATCCTAGTATTTCTTCTTCATGGCATACGCACACTATCAAACAACGCAGCAGAGTGAAAAGTGGGGAACCCCGGAGGTATGCTGCCCTCGTCGTCGATGGGAGATAGGGCTCACTCCCACCATGACTCGCAGTACAGGTTTGGGCAACCGCCAACGCCAGGCTGGGAGCCCCAGGGACATTGGGGCGGCCAGGACTACTTCTCTGCACATGCGCTCAGCGGCGATCAGTAGGTATCTTCAGCCACGTCCCACGATTCGTGGCTGAACGACGTTCACTGGTCACAGAGCATTCTACCAATCCGTCATGGGACAGATGTCTGCGGCAACAGGCATCGGCTTCAACGAAGCTAGGTATTGGCATCGTCGTGTATACGGTGGCTTAGTACGTGTGCTTCCACTCACCGTTGTAATCTTGCTCTGATTGCGCCCTTGCAGGTAAACCTCTCGCAAGTCCTCCCCGCGGATATCGGCGCCGCGGCCGCGTACGAGGCCTACCGCGTCTGCAAGTACCGCCGCCAAAACGTCTTCGACCCGCTCGGACAAGACATCGAGCGACAGCGCGAGGCGCTCATCGCCATGGCCATCGCGGAAAGTGCGTGCATCTGTCCATTTCGGCCCTTGTCCGCATTGACTGACCGGGCCCTGCAGCGACACAGCTCTGGCAGTTCACAGGACGAGCGCTGGATTCGTACGGGAAGCGGGATGCTGCAGAGGCAGCAGCTGCGACGGCGTCGCGCATCGCGAGAAGGGTGCTCGTCCAGGAGGAAGCCGGAGGCGGAGCCATGGGGGCGGGCGTGATGCCTGGTGCGGCTGGCATGGGTGCTGGCGTGATGCCTGGCGCAGCCGGCATGGGCTACGGCGGTATGGGAGGGATGGGCGGAGGAATGGGAGGAGGAATGGGAATGGGAGGCGGAGGCATGGGGGCGGAGGCATGGGGGGCGGAGGCATGGGAGGCGGAGGCATGGGAGGCGGAGGCATGGGAGGCGGAGGCATGGGAGGCGGAGGCATGGGAGGCGGAGGCATGGGCGGAGGAGGGATGGGATACAACGGCATGGGAGCAGGAGGTGGAGGCATGGGAGGAGCAGGCATGGGCATGAGCAGCGCGCAGGGAAGCCCCGGCAACCCCGTCGCACGCGACTTCGGCAACGGCGTGGGCGGGCGGCCGCGCGGACTCCGGCGCGTGAGCTCCGCCTCCGTCGTGGGCGGCGCGGGGATGCGGCCGGGGATGGGCGGGCAGATGGGGATGGGGGACAGATGGGGATGGGGGGAGGGATGGGATCCTCGTCGGCGGGGTCGCCGATGCTCGGTAGTAGCAGGGCGGGTTCAGGCATGGGTATGGCAGGTGGTATGGCAGGCGGTCTACCGGGTGCGGGGCTTGGAGGAGGTGGGGGAGGTGTAGGGTTCGGAGGTGCGGCGGGAATGGGTGGCGCGGGCATGGGGGAGGGGCAGGCATGGGGGGAGGCTACCCTGGAGCCGCAGGCGCGAATTACACACCCAGCGTTGCGTATGCTGGCGCTCCAGGCGGGGCGGGCCTCGGGGGTGTGTACGCGCAACCCGCCATGGCCGGTGCACCTGTTGGCGGCATGCCGGCTGCCGGTATGGCTGGTGCGTACGGCGGGTATGGAGGCTATGGGTACGGCCAGAATGGGCTAACCGTGCCGCAGGGAGGAACAGTCATTATTGATAGGGAGAGGAGGCCGAGGTCGCACAGGCATCGTGCGAGGAGCGTTGACACGCGGTACAGGAGTTGAGAGAGTAGTTTGGAATGCAAGGCTCGCAGATATGGGTGCGAGCTCGTAGTTCGAGCATTGGTAGATGACAGTGATACGGTGACATTGCGCATACTAGGATATACCTCATGTACACGATACCTTACGGAACATGGTGATGACATGCATTTAACTCGGTTTCTTGCACCAATAGACGTACTGAACAGTTGACGACTACTTTCTGTGGTACGCGGCCCAGATGACGCCTTGACAGCACCTCAGTATCGCCCGCGGTGAATCGAATATGAAGTGCGCGATTGACACCGACAGTGCTTGTGTAGCGACCAATGATGAGCTCTTTGCAGCAACCGTAGCAGCGAAACACAGGCACCAACCAGTCTTGAAGCTTGAAATTTGAACCAGGCTCTCCCAGACACTGTGAGGCCTGTCTGATGAAGAACGGACCTCAAGCATTGACAGAACACATGGATTTGGAAATGAAACGGTCATCACTCACATTGCGCTCACAGAGAACATGCCGGATTCTGTCACCAAGCAAAAACGACCACCCACGTCTCTAAAGCATCGCACTACAGCCAAGTGCTCGTGTGCATAGTTTGAGCAGTATCCTGCGGCCGAGATTACACGTCGCTCCCTGTCATATTTTAACATTCGAGCGTTCCATAGCGCTTGCGAAGGGGCATCCCCGTGCATCACCGTCCAGGCGGTCACGCCCAATTTTGTCTCCGCCCATATCTCCATGACGTGGCCTGTCTTCCCATGTCATCGCGTCTTCTTCGACTCGGGCGGTGTTGGCGTGCCTTCTCGCGTCGTCGTCAACTCGTCGCCGTCCTCGACCATAGCCTCGCCTTCCCCGTCCTCGTCCGCCTGCTCCGCCCACCACCGCCCTGCCTGCAGCAGGATCACACCCGTGAGCATGACGCTGCACACGAGGTGCGAGGACGCGAGCTGGAGTGTGGGCCCGCGGAGATAGGCTGGGAATGGCGGCAGGGTTGTTGAGGACAGGGAGGCTGAAGGGGATTGGGAGGGGAAGGAGAGGTACGTGAAGTTCGTGGAGAGATCTGTGCGCGCAGTTAGTGCGAGCTCAGACGCGCGTGCGTAACCGGCACAAGTACTCACTTGGTAGGACGTCATGAGCATAGACATATATTCCCGCCCCGTACAGAACTGCACAGTGTCAATACTTATACGGGAGTCGATATGATGTGAATGCCCACAGATGCTTCCCCCGTCAAACATCAGATTCCCCGCGCGTCCGTCACGCAGGCTCCATAAAATTGTGAGTGCGCCGACCCCCGCTACGCCAGCGTACATGTAGGCCAGCGACGCCGGCATGCGTGCCAGCACGGCGTAGTACGCCGCCGCCGCCCAGAGATGTGCATCCGTCTGTGTGTCGGGCGACTTCCAGAGCGTGAGCGAGTCGGCGGTCCAGTGGGTGAAGAGAAGGCCTGTTGGGCGTCAGCGGTTGGTCTGAAGCGCAGAGCGAGCGCGGCTGCTCTGCGCGCACTGAGCTCGGACGCACCGAGGAGAAAGGAGGTCGCACAGAAGACGACGCTCATTCGGAGGCCGCCCATGACTGCGGGGAGGGGACGTGGCGGAGGGAGAGGTGTTGAGCGCAGGGAGCTGCCAGTGCTGCCTGAGCGCCGAAGCGAAGAGTGTCCAAGTGGCCGCGCGATGCTTGTGATAAAGCCCTGTCAACACCATGGACGTAAGTCTCGGCATCCTTCAGTATTTATTTGCCCCATGGTCAGGATGCAGGCGATTGTGTATTAATGGATGTATATAGTGGCTCTGAGCCCAGCATGTGTACGAGGTAGAGTAGTCGTCAGTCCATGACCCATGCATGCCCTTCAGGCACCCTGTGCACGATCGGCAGAGTAAATGGGCGCTAAGTCGAAGGGGCCAGATCATGTGCCTTCGTTTTCTACCTGGTCAAACAACCATCTCAACGTACTGACACGCAACGTACATCAGTACTTATACATACTTTCGCCACACTCGGGACTACACCTTCCTGCACTTCAACGTCTGGCGGCATTGACTAGCTGATATGCAAGCTCTGCGACTCGGTGCCCGGCGACGCGTCTGCCGGCTCAGGACGGACCTCCCGCGACGTGCTCTATCTACTCTTCCTTCTGGACCTTCGTCTTCGCCTGCTCCTAGCACCTTGCCATGGTTTGTGGACCAGTCAGACCTTCCAGGATCCTCGTCACGACAACCCAACGCTACCCAGTCTCCCGCGAGACCCTCACTCCAAGCCCAGCAGCCACCGCTCCCCGCCGACATCCCGCCAGAGAGTCCCATCGCTCAGCTCCATGCCGCCCTGAGCAAATCACCACATCTCGAGCCAGGCATGCTCCGGGTCCGTGAGCCAATTCCAACAGTGCTGGGCCCGCCCTTGCCGGATTACCCGGCCAAGGGGCGCCGCAAGCGGGGACGGACGTACGCGGGCGAGGGGGTCTATGATTACACAGGCGGCGTCTGGAGTTGGATAGTGGTAGCGCAGGTCAGTACAGGTTACTTTGCTTCATCATAATATTTACATCCATGCTCGTTCAGGTGAAGGAAGGTACGGAGAAACGTGGTGCAATCGAGTCTGTCGTCAGAGTAGTCCGGAAAGTGGTGCGTACTGTCCCCTATGCATATGATTGTGGCTTTCTCAACTCTTGCCGCAGCTCTTGACTTCTCAGCAGCCTCTACCACTGCCCCCGAACTCGAAGCGACAGGTGAATGGCGGGTGGGCTATGATCGACGCTGGCGAGTTCGCGGTGCACGTCGTGAGCAAGGAAGCGCGAGAGAAGTTCTTCCCGGACGGCAGGCGCGAGTGGTCGCGGTAATTCATGTGTACGTACCGGACAGCTGTACTCGTCCGCGCGGCGGAGTACTGCTCCGTCTTTGCTGTCGGTGTCGCGAAGTCGGCTTGAAGTTGCACAGGCGAAAGAGGACTATAGTAACTGTCCCCTACGTAGCGAAAGGCTGTCAACACTGCGAGAGGGCACAACGAAACTCGCTGGTGCGCCGGACGTTGGGAGCGCCCTCACCCGCAGGCAAATTGTCTATGGCATGCGAGTTACTCAGACGCACTGCATGTGCCTGGGGCAGTGTTCACCACCGTTCATTAACGTTCACCAGCACCTATATATGGGCCCTGCCTTACGCTCTCGTGCAGACGTACGACACTTGTGAGAACGGATGCCGTCGGCTGAGGCGCGCGGTCTGCATCGCCCCCGCACGAACAAAACCCGTTGTCCATGGTCAAACCTAAACTCCAGCTATCTCTCCTTCACGCCCACAGTGAGTGCGGTTCGTCCTCCTTCAGCAACGCGTAGTATGCCGCTGACTGCATATTGTCAGCCAACAGTACCATTATGCCTCGCACGCTGCCGCCAGAACTCACTGACCGCATCATCGACTTCGCATGGGAGGACCCACCGACTCTGCGGAGCTGTGCGCTGACGTGCCGGGAGTGGCGAGCTGCGAGTGGGCTCCATCTGCGGGCCTACCACAGCTTACAGATTTCCAACGTCGCGGATCTGGCGCTGGTATCGAAACGCGTCGCCCGGCCTGAAAGCAGACGTTTCCTCAGCGCCATCCAGCACATCGGTGTCCGGGAGTGCCCGGACAGGCCGTACGTGCACATAGTGCCGCTGTGCATCCCCTGGCGATTCCTCCCGCGGCTTAAAAGCATATTATTCGGCGGCATTGGCATGCGGATATCCGGCGTCACAGTCGCACCGACAGTCAATTGGCATCCCAGCTTCTTCAGGCTCCTCTCGTCGTACAAGTCGGTGACGAGTTTGTATATTGTTGGTGGTCACTTTCGTGACTTGCGCCGGATCGTCGAGGCGCTTCCGGCACTAAAGGATGTCCATTTCATGCAATTACGCTTCCTAGGCGCATCTCCTGGCGGACAGCCGAGTCTGATCCAGGAGCCTGGACGTCCTCGAAGACGACCGTCACTGCGCTACTTGCGATTATGTTACGCGGTGCCTGACTTATTGCTTTATCTGCACTTGTTCTCTGGGGCTGAACAGATCATCACCGATGCAGAATGTGGGACAGCAACGTTTCCACGAGGAAACATGGCTGTGGCTCTTTTCCCTGTCTCTCGACTTGAGCTTTGGGGCATTGACATATACCATACCGTACCATCCTCGGGGCTTCTCGTAAATACAGCAGGCGAGTGATCATCCGTATCACGCTCAGCGGTTGTGCATGATGCTCATGATCCGAGTTTGCTGACGCGATTCTAGATGCTACAAGCCTGGTACGCAACATACCTCTCGAAGAGATCGCATATACCTTCTTTATTCACAAAGACTACGCCGATTTTCGGTCAACAATCCAAGCAATAGCGACCATGCTCTCTCAGGGCGTAGGCGAGAAAGTTACCAAAATACGCATCGAGCTTGCCCTCTATTTCGATGGTCTTGATAATTTCCTGCCGTATGAACCTGACGACGGCCCCGCTCCCCCCTTGACCTCGCCACTGTACGTTTCGGACTGCAAAATGTGATCGCGGTCGAGCTGGTCATCGAGTATGTCTGGGGCCGGGACCTGAGACCTACGCTTGTCACCGACGCAGCGACCAGGATCATCTCGCCGTTGTTCGCGCATTGGGACGCCCGCGGAATGCTCTTGGTTATAAATGGCGGGCGCCGTAGCGACCAAGAGCATGAAGGCAAATTCTGAGACAGGCTGGGTGATTGCAGCGTAAGTTAGTGCCGTTCTCATCGCCACAGTCACATCAGCTCATATCCTCGCAGGGAAGGAGGGGACAAAGAAGCTCGGGACCAGGGTTTGATTGGGTCTACAGTGAGAGTCCTCCGGAAGATGTGTGGGTTTTTCGTCGTGCGTCGTCGGGCCAGTCGCTCATGTTGTGACGTAGTGACGGGTCGGCCGCATCTACTCTTACTGTAGAACCCGAGATGGGGTCTGGAATTTTATGGGTGGGCTATAGCCACTTTGGAGTACACGTCGTGACTAAGAGCAAGGGAGCACAAGTGCGACGTGTCAATGGACGGCCGGACTGCTCATGTATATGTACCTAGGTGTACTTGACGGTTTCTGCGCTCAAATTCTGGCTAGAATGCGAAGTTAATGCCTGCTAGTTGCAGCTCGATATGTCGGCTGCCCCATTGGCGTTCACCTCAACGCTCATGGCCGTCCCGGATGCGGTCTTGGGCCTTTCGAGAAGAATCGCGGATGATAGAATGCCGAAATGAGCATAGCCATGCTATCGCACCACTTGCGGGCCGCGTACGTGCGTGTCCTGGCACGATGAATCAGATAGAAGATATTCTGAACAGCATCTTCAGCGTTAGAACGTCTCGCACTCTGAATGCGGCCTCGTGCACCAATTCACTGTACTTGGTCTGGGATTCGGAAGGACCAAGTTCACGGCAAGCACCGCGATAGTGCCTATCAGGTCCCAGGAATCTGTAACGATGGCTGTGATCGCCATCGACAGTCTCTCGGAGACGCACACATATGTAGCTCTGCCATATCGTGGGTGCTCCCCCGAGACTCTCCGCCCACCAACACCAGTGAGTCAATACCCTCCTGCTTCGTTTTGCGTGTACTGATCTTGACTGGCGGTAGCCAGCCATACGATGCCTTGCGTCCTGCCTGCCGAGCTCACCGACCACATCATCGACTTCCATTGGGACGAGCCACCAACCTTGCGGAGCTGCGCGCTGACCTGCCGGACATGGCGGTCTGCGAGCGAATATCATCTCAGGGCTTACCATTCACTCAACATCAAGAGCGTCACGAATCTGACCATGCTGTCGAAACGTTTCGCTCGGCCTGAAAGCAGGCGGTTCTATCGTGATTTCGAAGAAATGAACATCATCGAGAGCGTTGGAAGACCCTTCATACACATTTTGCCGCTGTGTATCCCAGGATCATTTGTCCCGAGGCTGAAATCCCTAACAATATGGTCCTTGAGACGGCAGGGGCTTCCAATTGGCAACCAGTGGCACCGCAGTTTCTTCACTCTCCTTTCGGCGTACAAATCGGTGGCGTTCTTGAATTTGTCCAACAGTCAATTCCACGATGTGGAGGAGCTACTGCGGATCCTTGAAGCGCTTCCAGCACTGGAGGCGATATTGTTTAAGGACGTAGACATCCCCCATCCTTCCCCGAGCCTGGTCACTCGACCTGATTCTGGTCGCCGTTCACAGAGGCGACGTCGACTTTCTCGCCTGACCCTTCACTTTAGTCATTCGACCCCCGATTGTCTCCCTGCATTGTCGTGCTGTGGGCAACTGTTCTCTGAGATCACAGAGCTCACGGTGGATGCGGCAATTGCGATGGCACCCTTATACGAGGAGCACATGTATATGGCTCGTGTCCCCATCCTCCAACTCACAGTTGTGTACATTGCCCTCCCTAGCATAGATCCTAAGCTTGCAGACCAGTGGTATCGCGGACTTCAACTAGATGTTGAGGAGAAGCACGACTGGAACCATCGCTGTCTTCTCCCACAAGACGTTTCTGGGACCTCTGCAGGTAAGTTGTCATGCATCGAGAGGAAACGAGTGCGCATTCATACTTTGGGCTAGACGGCGCTGCTACCCGGCTAACGCACATCATGCGCCTGGAAGAGGTTGACTACCTGATACACGCTGGGAAAGACTACAAGAATCTCTCTTTGACAGTCCAGACCATCGTGGCCATGCTCTCTCGAGGCGTAGGCCAGCACGTCAGCAAGTTATGTGTCTCGCTAGTCTTCATTCATGACGACTCCCTGCCGTATCCGGACGGCTCTAGCAGTGTCTTTCCGTACCCGCTCTCGCGCGAAGCAGCACTCGTGCTCAGTGCACTGCAGCATGTACGGGAAATCAGCCTGGACATCGAAGATCCCCTAACGCCTGTTACGAGCGCAGCGGCTAGGATTATCCCGCTGTTATTCCCACACTGGGCTGCCAGTGGCAGGCTTTCGGTTAAATATCCGACGTCCGAGGGCCGACTGGCAGGATGGTCAGCCGCGCGAAACCACCGACTTCCAACAAGCGACTGACGGTGATCTGTATCTACGGTACGGACTATAAACATGGAGAGCAAAAAAACAGACTAACAGCGATCCTAAAAAGGCAGTCCCCGCACCATATATAGGCAGCAATGCCTGACGTCACGCCGCTGGGCCACACCGTGGGCAGCCCCAGCGACTGGACACCATTGCGTCACGCTCCCCGGCAACTCCTTCACCATGATGCTCCTCCCCCGCCCCTCCTCCAGCGCTCTGCACTCATATATATTCTCCACCCACCGTTTGACGACCAAACTTGACGACCCACATTCACGACCACCAAACTCGCTCATCAAAAACATATATCGCAATCATGTCTCTCAACGACAAGGATGTCACGCTCGGCGGCAACAAGGGCATCGACCTCCACCCCGGCGTCGCCAACCCCACCAGCTCGTCGACGCACGCCGATCCGCTCGCCGCCAACTTCGTACGGGTTTCGCGATCCCTCGCCATGTCGCTCACAGGCTGACCGTGGCGTCGTGCAGGTCACGGACCCGACGTCTGACGACGTCGGCGCAGGCGCGGGCCCCGACTTCTCCGGCGACCGGGAAGCGGCGCGCAACTTCAGTAAGACCTCCGGCGTCGTCGAGGGTCGCCCCGGCATCATCGAGTCCGCCAACATCGACCCGCTGAACGAGAACTCGAACAAAGGTGCGCGGCAGACTCGCCTTCTCATGTCTCCCTTCCGACTAATCGCCCCACTTCGCAGAGGACGGCTGGGCGAACGCGACAAACGCGCCGTCGTCTACTGGTGCGACCGCAGGCCCCACCGCGTCGTCATACGCGTCGAACGCCACCACGGCAGCGGCGAGCGCAGCATCCGTCGCGGCTGGTGCAGCGAAGCTCGCTTACGGGCACGCAGCTGGCGACGAGGCGACGAAGCAGGCAGGCAAGGAGGCTGTCTGGGGCAAGGCAAACAACTAAGTGGGGAAGTCTGACGTCGGAAGAAACATTGTACAGTATACCATTGGGGACGCACCGACAATATTTGTAGCGCTGGATTGTACCATCGTGGACCAGTACCAGAGATCAGGGTGAACCATAAACGCCGCTTACGCATCTAGTATGCATTTCCTGAATGTGATGATGTTTGAATCGGGCAGGGCGGCGCAGAGACAAGCTGAGGCCATCCAGAACTGCAGCAATGTCGACAGACTTTGGGTTTAGTCTTTGTTGGTTCGAAGACGAGTGTGACCAGCAACCAAATATACCCGGGAATGAAATTCTCTGCACGACAATATACAGCAGTCGAGGATGCCAACATCGCGACCTGCTAGACCACTGTGTCAAGGTCCATAGCCACGCCTGACATTTTGCAAAAAAGACTTGCCAGTGTCAGCTGGCTGCTGCGTGGTTCATTACTCTTTGACCAGCACCAACATCTCCATCACTCTGCTGTTGCTCAGCAGTGTCCTCGACGTCCTCCTCCTGCCCGCTCTGGCTCTGGCTCGTTTGCGGGCCTCGCTTCGGCCGCGCCGCCTCGACCAGCTTCGCGAACTCCGCCTTATGCGCCGTCTACACCCAGCCATCCGCACCCACGCGAGCCCGTCAGTCACACCCACATCCGCAGCGAGTCCCTCACGCACCTGATACGCCACGAGGTCCTTCACTTCCCCCGCCTTCTTCCTCCCTGCGCCTCCGGACCCGCCGCCTGCACCACTGGCCTCCCACTTCTGCAGCTCGCGCCGGAGCTGGTCGGGCGTGTGGCGGTCGCTGGGCGCGCGGTCGAGGTTCGCGTTGTAGAGCATGACCCACCTGCATACAATAACTGTCAGCGCTCGAGCCGTGCTTCGTACTCTCGCATCCGAAAAAACCCGTGGATGAACGTGAATGCGGGCGGATACACGGATGTGGTTGGAGTCGTGGATGTGAATGCAGATACGGAGAAACGGAAGCGGAGGAGTGGGCGATGAGGAAGGGCAGACGCACTTTTGGTGTCGGCGGTCCCACGCGTTACGGTCGCCCGTCGTGGGCAGGCCGTGCTCGTGAAGCAGCTCTTGTATGCGCTTGTCCTTGAGCGTACGGTACGAGACTGTCGGGAGATACTCCGGTTCGTCATCTGGTTGCGACACAGGCGACTTCAGTCTGCATGTCGAAGTCCACCAACGAACGAGGACATCACCGCAAGCGACGAACGGTGAACGGTCAGTACCTCATGCACCACCGGGGCGCACTCTACGCACCGTTCGCCGTCTCGCTCTTTGTGGCCTCGACGGCCCGGCCCTGCGCCCCCGCCGAGGATCTTGGACCACTCCTGTTGCGCCTTCCCCTTCGGTTTCCGCGGGGAGAGCGGCGCGGCGGCGCTGAGCTTGCAGCTGCTGTCGATGTGCTGGTTGATGATCTGGAAGGGCACGCGTCTTTGGCACATCGGGCAGTCGACTAGGTCTGTGCGGGCCGACGTGAGTGTGCATGTATGCGGGGGGAAATAGGGAAATGGGGCGAGGATTCAGAGAACGCGTACCATCTGAGGAGCTGGGTGTCGTCGGGGTGGAGGGCGTGTCAGGTGTGCGTGGGGACTTGTTCGGGCGTTGTTCTGCAGACGGTTCATGGGCCATACGAACGGAGCGACAGCGTTCATGAGACGTACTTTTCTGGCTCGGAGCAGGACGTCTCGACGTGGACGACGAAGGCCCTTCCACAATTTCAACCTCGTCTGACGAGCTGCCTCCAGACGACCGAGTGGACCGCCGCCGCTTTCTTGGTCGTGAAGATTCTTCACTCGCGTTCCTTGCCAGACGGTTCGCCTCTTGCTTGGCAAGGCGTAGAGTGAACTCTCTACACCGTGCCCAATGTTGTTGAGCCTGCGGTGTGTGTTACTGTAAGAATTGGCGCGCGCACCTAGCAGCGGCCCACGCCCTCACTGCGCTCTCAAGTGCAACGTTTTTCCGCAATTGCGTGTCCGACGCTTCCTTTCGACAACTCGGACATTCTTTCTTGTCTTTCAGGTAGTTTCGCACACACTGGTGTCAGAACGCGTTAGCACTTCGACACGGCGTTATAAAATGGTACACACCAGTGAGCAGAAGCAATGCCCACAATTGAGCGTGACGGGCGCGTCGTAGAGTTCATGACACACGCTACATCGCAGGGCCTCGTCGAGGAGGCGGAGGCCGGGGGCGACATCAGATGGTGGAAAGTCGGTGGGGTCGGGGACGTCTGCAGATAAAAAGTCAAGCTGTGCGTTGTCTGCGAACGCGTTCATGCTGAGCTGATGTGGCTAGTGGAAGGCAAAGACATGGAGCGCGAATGTGGAGGAGCGCGTCTGGGGGGGCGTGACGTGACCGATCGCGACGCGTCGGGCACGTGGTTCAGTGCCAGGGTGGCCCGGGACTGGGCTCTGGACGACCGCGGTCGATCGACAGCTGGGACTTGGAGGCTGCCATGGGAGTCTCCCTGCTCCTGCCAGCCTGGGCCCTGTGGCTGGCGGGGCGATGCAGCCAGCCAGTTCCAGTTCAACCACCAGCTCCGTCTGTGGCTGGCAAACACAACACGGCCAGCCGCCCAGTTCTTCTATCATATTCTGAGGTGCCAACCGCCTCACGTCGACTCCCCCCCTGCTTCCTGCGCACTCAACCGGCTTCTCACCCGAGCGAAGATGTCGCAACTCCCAACCTGCGTCGCTCAAGCACATCAAGGCCCATCGCGCGGCGCGGGTCGTACTAGTGGACAGAAGCGCCGGCAATGCATGACATCCAAGTCTATCCAGCGAGCTATCGACCGGATTGCGGTCGCTTTCATGGCATCCATGGTCTTCTTCGTGTTCTACGCATTATCAGCTCAAGTATTTGGGACTTCGCCGCCAACCGCAACGCACGGCGTCCACCCAATTCCCGCCGCAGACCTCCAAGCTAGCTCACGCCCAAGTGGACGCTGGGAACTCTGGCAGAAGGCGCTGGTTGATGCAGATGTCCTCTCCGACGTTTTCGAGTCACTATTCGACATATCCGGGCTACTGGACCTAGATGAGGACGCGCCGCACTTCGAACTGCGAAGAAGAGAGCTCGCACCGGATGACTCGCCTCAGCAGCAGCTTCACTTCACCGTCGACTCAGCGCAAGACGACGCCCTTGGTCGCGACGTGGCAACGAATCCCGAAGGCCTCGTAGGCGCGTTCCGTGCCTTGTCGCAAGCACAGAGGGAGGAGGCCCAACGCCGAGTTGGAAGCAAGTCGAGGCAACGCGTCTAGGATCCGAAAGGAACATCCCTGCCTTTCCCTGTGCCCTACCATAATCGCACCAGACTCGGGAAAGCCCCGCCCTCCCCGTCGAACTCGGAGAGAAACAGACTACATCCACAGGACAACTTCAGCCGGGCGTCGCTTCAGTCGGTCTGGGCTAGGTCATCTATCGGGACATGATTCGCTTAGTTCATACGAGACACATTGTAGCGTCTTCGAGATCGGACGACATATGTAACATACACACATTTGTATCATACTCAGGCTTCTGCATCACTGTATGTCCATTGATCCATTGTCAGTTTTACACCGTGTCTCCATCTTGCCCCGTCCGCCGCTCAGTACTCAGTGTTACCCACGCGTCGGCTTCACCGCCTGCATGCGCTGCATCGTCTCCCTCAGCTCCGCCTCCGCAAACGCCGCCTCCTCCTTCGCCACCACCAGCTTCCTCTCCAGCTCGTCCGCGCTCATCAGCCTCATCAGACTTCCGTCGTGCACCACACCGAGCTGGTCGAACCGCACGAGCGTGTTCCCCACCTTCGGCAGGCATCCGCGCGCGTCCCAGCCGCTGTCGTTGAACGAGAGCACCGCGCGCACCGCGGCCGTGTTGATGTCCCGATGGAGCTCCTCCAGCTTGCTCAGCTGCACCTCCATCCAGCGCGCGCGGCGCTCGAGCGCGAGGGTCAGCGCGGCGACCTCGTCCTCGCGCACGTGCCCGTGCCCGTCCTCGCCGCCGTCGTCGAGGAAGTCGTCGCCCTTGAGCATCTCGCGGAGCACGCCGTCGAACGACGAGTTGTCGTCCCACGTCTTGCGCGGCAGCAGCCGCAGCAGGTCCGAGATCGTCTGCGTCAGCGTCTCGAGCAGCTGCTGAAAGCTCGACACCGCGTTGTCGATCGCGCCCGACGGCATGTTGTTCGCGAACGAGCCGCCCCCGACGGAGAGCGCGGAGAGCGCGTGCACCAGCGGCCCGTACTCGAGCGGCATCTTCGCCGCGGGGTTGATCTTCGAGAGATCGAAGAAGGGGTGCTTGTGGATGTTCAGGTGCTGGAACTCCGAATCGAGGTCATCCAGGAGCTCCTGCACGGACGCGCGCTGCAGCGGCAGTGTCCTGTCAACCGACTGCGCGCGCGAGACGTTGGAGCCTGTCTGAGGCACACGGACATCGGGCAGCCCAGGCGCCTCCGAGTTCGTCGAGGATGGGAGGCCAGAGGACGGATCAGCGTTGGAGTCCTCCTTGGGAATCTTGATAGGCTTCGTATTCGGCTTGTGCTTCTTGGGCATCTTCGAGAGGATAGGCACTTGAACCTCAGGCTCAGGCACAACGATCGGGGCCGTCTGCTTTGGTCCTTGCTTGCGCCCAATAGTCTGCTCCGCGCCTTGGTCAGCTAGCGCAGGAGCCGGAGACTCAGCGTCTGCCTGCGTGCCGGGCTGAGGGTTTCCTGACGTCTTCGCGCTGGCAGCTGCGGCTGCTTTGTTGGCCTGGGCGACCCGCTCCTTCTCAGCTCTCTCCTTCTCCAGACGCTCCTTTGCAGCCCGGTCGCTCTCTGCCTTATCTTTCTCCGCCTTCTCCCTTTCCACCCTCTGCCGCTCAGCCTTCCCTTCCGCCGCCTTCTCTCGTTCCGCCTTCTCTTGCTCGGCCTTCTCCTTCGCCGCCTTCTCCTTCTCTGCCTTGAGCGCAGCTTGGCGTTCCTTCTCAGCGGCCTTCTCTTGTGCGAGACGCTCCTTCTCCACTGCCCGAGCCGCAGCCTTCTCCGCTGCTACCCGCTTGCGCTCAGCCGCACGCTCCTCGGCCGCGGCCTTCTTCGCGGCCTTGCGCTCGGCCTTGGCTCTTGCAGCGTCGTCGAGGGTGTCCGCACCAGCTTCAGGAGCGGGTTCGGTAGACGGCTGTTCGCGACGAAGCACAGGCTCAGTCGCAGTCGCTGACAAGGCTGGAAAATCGGAAGACGACAAGGCGGGGGAGGGGACAGCGGAGGGCTCAACAGAGGCAGAGGGGGATGCGGAGACTTCATGAAACAGGACAGAGTGACCGGTAAAAACAGATGGGACAAGGACATGTCAGCGTCGAGGCTTACTTGGGACACCCTACCGGAAAGACACATGTAGAGCAGGGCGGAAGAGGGGGAGGAACCGGGCCGTGGCCACCAGGCATGTTACACATCAAGGTCGGAATAGCTGTTTCCGCACTGAAAGCACGGCACTCGGTACTCTGACCTGGGACCCGCCCTTGAGAGGAAAGGAAGATAACTCACCATGCACAGACCCGCTCGTTTGAGAGACCTCAACGCTACCCAGGGACCCATTTGGCATACCGTACGCACTATGGTTCATCGAGCTTGCGATATTGCCTAGCGAGCCATCTTGGAAGGACAACCCCGGAGGAGGTCCGAAGCCCATACGGTGAGAGGAGAAGCTCTCCACCGACGGCGAGTTCGGGAAGACGTTGTCGTGTGTAGGTTGCGTGATCGCCGGAGATGAGAGCCTTGCAGACATTATTGCAGGATCATTGAACGGTTGATTTGGTATAGGCTTGTATGACGAAGGATCTGGGTATCATAATGATGTCGAAAGAGCCATAGAGTACAATGGTCCGATGGGGGTACATATGATCAAAGTCAACACATAGTCAACAGATTACACAAGCAGAAGCATCCTACCGGGCGGTCCGTTGCGATACTGAGTAGCCCGTTCGCGTTCGCGGCTGGAGTTGATCAGTTCGCGCAGTTGCGCCTCGCTGACGCCATTGTCAAACGGCTGGAACCGGCCAGGCTGCTGCTGCTGATGTGCCGCATATTGGGGCTGGGCCTGCGCTTGATGGGCCAAGGGGGAGCCCATCGCAGAGTGCGGTCCATGGATGAACTCCTGAGGCTGGTGTCGGTTCTGGTACCACTGCGGGGTCTCACGACGAGCCGGCGAGACCATATCCGAGGAGTTGTAGTACGGCACATTCGCGAAGTTATCGGTGTGGTTGAGGGGCGATGACGCATGAAGGGAAGAAGATGTTGATCCTTGCCGGCCACGAGCGAAGGTGAAGCGCGATACCTGTCGCTCTTCATCCAGCGGCGAATACCGCCTCGACGACAGATCATCACTGGTGTCCGTACCAAACGGATTGAATGATCCCGTGTACCCGGAGCTCCCAGAAGGTTGCCGGTCCAGTATCGGCTGACGGTGGCTCATAGGCTCGTACGCAGGGCGAGCCGGGTGTGACAATCCAGGTGGTCCCGTCAGCGGGCCCGAGACCACGTTTTGTCTCAGCCCCGGGAATGCGTCCAAGAACGTACCGGTGAATGGCGTGTTCGGCGTGGCATCCAGTTCTGGTAGCACAAGAGCCTCGTCAGCCCCTTCTGCTGCGAGCGCGGGATCCAAGTTGAAGCTGAAACCGCCAAAACCACCATCGTCTCCGCTGAGCGTCTGCAGCATTCGGTCGAAATCGGGGAAGGGGCTCTTCTCCATGACGGTTGGTGCAGGCATCTCACGTCGGGCACGAAGGTCCTCCATGAGTGCTTGTGCCTGAGTAGACATTTGGTACGAAGACTGCGATGGTTGTACGGTGATTGAGAGTGGTGATGACATCGTAGATGCGGTGCGAGATGGCGGCGGTAGACCAGGGGGTGCAGTGAGGCCGGGAGGAACCGCCGGCAGACCGGGAGGCGCAGGTGGTACTTCTGTGGATGCTGCTTGGACGGGCGACTCCGCGGGTAGAACATCTTGGCCTGCTGACCCACTCTCAGACTCGAGGGTAGACGACGTAGGCGAGCGAGGTGGTGGAGGGAGTGGAGGTGCAACTTCTTTCGGCCTCGACGCTTTGGTCATGCTAGGTGTAACAGGCCTCGCAGAATGGCCAGTGCTCGCGGGGGTTGCGGGACGCGAAGAAGAGGCCTGAGAGGACGCCTTAGCTGCGTTGGCACCTTTGCGTTCCCTCCCTGTCATGCGCGTCTCCGCTGCACTGGTTACTGTTGCACCCGCGCGTTGTTGTCTCGCACCTGTTCCACCACGCCTCGTCTGCCGCGTGGACGTCTGAATAGTCGTAACAACGTTGGTGTTGTGCAATGCTGTTGTAGCTGCCCCCTGTTTGCCCCAAGCGGCTGCACGAGGTAACCCTGTGGGAACAGAATATCAGTACACTGAACGCTAGGCACACGTAAATACCAACCGTCCGCCTCGTCGCCTTTCCTTGTGATGATAGTTGATCTTGGTCTGTTCTCTGTGTCCTTCATGGTGTGTTTCCTACGAACGGAGATGAGTCAATGCGAACAACACGGATGGAAAGTGCAACAAACAGAGTCGTAAGGTCTTCCTTGGTGAAGCAATCCTTCTCGTCTCCCCATTCATGCAAGTTCATGCAGCCATGTTCGGTACACGAAACGCCGCGCAAGAACGCCATACAGTACTTCGTCGTACCGTGGCTCGCTCGCATGATCTCGCTGCCACCTCCAGGCGAAGGCGCGCCGTCGACTGCGGCAATTGCCCTGGCTGCATCTTCGCGACGATGATAGGTGATGTACAGCCCAACGACCGGAGCCCGGCCACCGGGAGGAGTACGCTTGACAATGACGATCTTGGAGATCTTACCGTATTGCCCAAAGTACTCGCTCGAGCGTAGCGTAGGAATCAGCTACAAACTATGGCTCAGCAATGACAACAAGGACCGAGGGGATGGCACGCACCTCCTCTTTCGCGAATCGAGGACCCATCCCGACCACATACACTACGTTGCGCTGTACGACGCGCACGTTGGCAAGGTGTCGCCTGCCCAAGGCATCCAGTTCCTTCCTTTCGCGCTCCCTCTGTTTCTTCTGTTGCGTCAAGCGCTTGTGACTAAGACAATGTGAAGGGACGGTGAGACTTGCACGCGCGTAACACAAGGGCACTCACTCCTCTTTGTTGATGGGCTTGAACTGGACAGTCTCGTCGGTATACTCTCTCCGGCAAGCGGGACAGCGCCGGTTGAGGTTCTCCTTGATATGGTGCCAGCAGAACCGACAGATCTAGTCACGACCATACCATGTACTCAGTAGTTGCATGAATGAAGAGGGCATATAGTCATACCTGGTAACCGCACGGACAAGGCTTGAAGTTGAGATCTGAAATGTCCATCTCCTCCAAGCAAAGTGGGCATTCTGCGTCCTCCTATGGAGGTACATTTGAAGTCAGTTTCTTGTTGCTGGCAGTACCTCGAGATGCGCACCGCTTCATCATCGCTCCAGTACGCGTCTTGTACTCCAGCGAGCACATGCGACTTGGACTGCGTGGACGGATTGCTCGCGTGTAGAGCGGGCGCGGGAAGAGGGGAGTGCGGGTGCATTCGTGTAGACATTCCAGACAGATGTTATGCGCGAAACGGGAGATGCTCAAGCACAATACAAGGGAAGACGAGAGGCGGAGGTTGGGGAGTGCAACATCGAGGCGCCCACGCGCTTTTCATTGTGGCACAAGGACAACATCGACAAACAACGGACACTTGAGCGCTTGATGATGATCAGCACGGCCTCTTTGGGGATTGCTTGGGGACGAGACATGCATACCGATCAAGACCTGCTCTGGATTTACATCGCTGGCTGCTATGGATCATTGCGAAATCGAAACAGTCTACTGGACACCTTGACATCCGCTCCAGCGATGGAATATGCCAGCAACGAGAATTGACGACATTGTCACCAAGATTAAATGCACAGACATCCATTGGGTCGGCACTTCAGCATGGCGCATAGGATAAGGCAAGACAGCCTCTGGATCTCCCACACCATTGCCCACGAGACGGGCTACGTGTTTGTCTCGTCGTTCGCCGGCGCCGGCATTGATATTGAATATTGAGGCCTGAGGCCTGAGGTCCCGCGTGATGCCAGAGACGGACACGCTCAGGCCTTATGTCGGCGTCGTAGCACATCACACCGATTGCATGTTCCCCAAGCGATTGGTTCTGTGTTTCGCCGTTAGCAGCCCGGGTAGGTTCCAAGGGACATCACAAGCCAAGATAGCAAGTCCATAGTCAGGAGAGCATGGTGCAACAAGCTAACAATACATGTCATAGGTCGAAGTCATCGTCGTCGAATCCCCCCTTCCGACGTTGGAACTGGCCCAATGAAAGTGTCAGGGTGGTGTGTGGCAAATATTAACCATAAACGCACCACTATAGTACTCGTCTTTGTGGCCATCTTGGATTGTGCCTCGTCTGCCTGTCAAGCGTTCGTTCAGTGCGTTGTCAACCATGAGCCAGTCAAACCGAAGGGCGAACCTGCTCCAGCAGATCTATGAGCTGGCCCTCTGTTACCCTCCCTCGCAACTGGCCCGTTTGAGCCATGCGCAGGAGGATAGCCTCGATTTGCTGTGATCGCTGAGGGCTGACGAGAGCAATGCGGGCCACTGAAAGAGCAAGCGGCGCATTTGCATATCATCAGCATTCAATGCACAGGGAATCAGACAACGATGCATACGTCGTTCTCTCGCAGAGTTATCCAGCACAGTAGCCAGCAAATCTCTGCGCATCTGTTCCTCCGCTGCCCGCTTGCCCTCATCTTCTCCACCTTCGCCTCCTCCTCCAGTGTTCTGCTGGAGTTGGCTCATCCTAGCCGCACGAATTGCGGCAAGCTCAGGGTCTGCCATGACTGTTTCGTGGAAGTCGTCTTATTCAGTGGACCAGATCACTAATAGGCGAACCCTATGTGTAGAATTCGAAGTCGACAGGGTATAGTGATACAACGTAGGTCTCAAGAGCAAAGGACCTGCAGCTGAAGATGTCGCGCCGAGGAACCGACTCAAGTGGCAGTCGCGCACGTGAACATCTAACCTTAGACGCTCATCAACATTTCCTTGAGACCTCGACTCTAAGAGGGGCGGACAATATGCCACGTACGACGGTAATTTAGCACCGGTATGCTTTGACAACCACAAATGCTTCTTACACTGGCGATTAGGCGAATGATTCGTTTTGTCTTCGCGGCATCGGGACTCAGCAGGTCAAAAATATGGATAGATGTCGATATATAAGCAGCCCTCCTACTCGCCCTGGAGAATCTACCACTCCTTCACCGTAGCAGCTAAAGAAGTTTGAAGACACCCACAGAGTCCTCCTTCTCCCCGGAAGCTGAAGCGCTGACTTGCGGCTGCCACAACGCGTCGCGTCGCGCCCCACGTGATTGTGACGACCGGGTCGCGTGGGGTGCGCGTCTGTGAGTGTTCCGTCTGCCAACTGCTCCGGGGCGTTTGACTCGACATTGTCTCTGCAGCTCTATCTCCGATCACTCGTGCCCACCGCACCGCGTCGGTTTCCCAGTCATATTGCACTCATCAGGCAGTACGGGTCCCGTACTGGCGGAGTGCAGTGGCGGTGAGGCGTGGACTGCCACACCCGGCGGCTCTTCGTCTCAATTTGGACTACAAAGGACGACGCTCGCATGTCTCCGTCGCGACAATACACCAGCCCAACCGTACGCCCCTTCAAGAGCAAGGGCTGCAGCAAGCCGGGATGCCTTCACTCCCGTCTCTCTTCCACATGCGACGCAAGTCCGATGCCCCGCCCAGCACACGGCCCTCTGTGGAGAGCCCAGATGAAATCGCCAGGAAGCTGGGCTTGATGAGTATCAGGTCGCAGTCACGGCCGCCAACAGCACAAGATGACGACTTCGTTGGTGGCTTCCACCCCGCCGTTGGTGGCAATGCGCCGTACGGTAGTCCCGGGCGACCAGTTCCCCCACCCTTCCCCACACCACACCCTGGTCCACCGCCTATACCACCCAGGATACCGGCTATGGTGGTCACGCCGCCTGCAAAAGAACAGGGGATGTCCAGGACCATGGAGATGGCGTTGTCCCCTCCTGACTTCGGTGTGCCCGGACCCTCGAGACGCGGTGCGGGTCTGCAGCGGCCCCCATTGGACGCGTCTCCGCGGCCGCGCTCTGATCCTGTGGCATCCCCGCGCACCCAAGCTGAAGGGTCACGTTCAGTTGCCGTTCTCCCACTTCTCCTCGACGCCAATGACGAGCCATCCCTCTCAGCTCCTCCGAAATCATCGAAGTCGCAACGGCCATCCCTGACTGTGCAGCCCTCCATCTCGCACCCTCCAGGGCGCTCGTTGTCTTCACCCGCGGCGACGACATCGTCTTCGTCAGATCTCCCGGAAAACGTAATATGCAGCGGGTTCACGAAGTCGAAACCTGGCGAACGATGTACGCGTCGGACAAAAAGATCGCCTCGCCTTGGCAATCCGTTGTGGTATTGCTTCCAGCACTTGCCAGAGGTGAACAAGCTTGAGAAGTTTCGGGCGCAAGATGGAACCCTCGTTCCCTACAAAAGTGCCGCAGTTTTGACCCCTGCGAAATCTTCTGAGTTAACCGATGCCTCAGCTTTCATTCCAGAGTACCTGAGCCCCATGGCACGGGCGAACTTGCGACATCATATGGAGACAAGAATCAGCAAGGCGGATGGTCTGGGATATATCTACGTAAACCAGCTTGAACGTATGTTTGGTCCTACAACTGGACCGACTTCGGGTTGCTGACCGTTCTTCCGATAGACAAGCACAAATCACATCCAGGCGTGCTGTTGTTCAAAGCGGGACGCACTGTCAATCCGAAGCGTCGCCACGGCGAGTGGTCAGTCAAGTGCTCCTCTTACGAGTGGCACTACGTGTACCTGCATCCACGGCCGGAAGGCGCAACAAGTTTGATGGCTGCCAGCTTGAACCCGGGGCCACCGGGTATCTGTTGCCACCGCTTGGAGGCGCTGGTCTTGTGTGAGCTCGCAGACCTCTCGTTGTATGGGCAATATCTGCATCCACAATTCCGAGATGATACGTCTGCGTTCAAGTGGGAGGACCTTGACCAAGCGGTACGTGATAGGAAGCCGCCACCTGAAGTTCAATGCGAAGATTGTGAGTTGTACCAGACACCTCTCGTATCGTATCGCTAGGCTTACTGTAGGGAAAGGCCGTACGGTCCACAGGGAGTTGTTTCCTTTCCTTCGTGCGACGTCGGGGCCTCTCGTAGGCAAGGAACTGGAGAGAGTCATCATTCCTATCATCAACCGGTGGGCGAACTTCTTGTTAATTCACGCTAAGAGGGACGAGTTGGAGTAAATGCGACCAACATCTAAGTATGGCATATACCGGAAGAATCGTTTACGTAGACTTGCTGCATTTTGATACTTGTGTGTAATCCTGGAGGACATCGAACACTGTATCATGGATCCGAATTGTCTCACACCTCTTCCTCTATCTACGGAACGTTAATTTAAGATGTAACAAGTGTATGTACGACGCAGATGGACGTTTCAGTCCATACACGTATCTTTAGGGGCTTGCAGCGATGGACACACCGCCCATTTCATACCGCAGCCCATGCTGTTTTCTTCAACGTTTCAACGTTGACGACGAGGCCTTGAGGGCTTGTCTCCGGATTCTTGGGCAGAGTGGACAAATCCTTCAACCTCCGCGCGCTCCCGATTCTTGTACGAGGACGCTCTCCAAGTTGAAGCTTGACGTCTGGCGCACCAGCGAATTTCGTTTAATTATGCCCTCTCGCAGCGTGGAAAGCCTCTCGTTGATACGTAGGGGACAGTCACCACGACCCTCTCTCGCCCTCTGCAACTTCAAGCCCACTTCGCGACACCGACAACAGAGATGGCATAGCACTCCGCCGGGCCGACGAATACAGCTGTCCAATATAGACGCAAGAGTGCACCGTGACCACTCGCGCTTCAAGTTGCTGTCTGGGAAGAAATGCTGTCGTGCTTCCTTGCTTGTTTGTTTGTTTATTCCATTTAGTGTCACTGAGGGCGAAGCCCTATGTAGACTCGGACATGACGTATGCTACTCTCGTTGTGTGTATCGTATGGTCCGTGGTCGCTGAGCATCGCCGTTCGCCGGAGCGTAGGGCAGGTATAGTACTAGAGTGTTCTGTAGTGTAGTGAGAGAGCTGAAATGGGAATGCGTCGATCTGAAAGGGTTGTGGATATGGGGGATCTCGGTTCTTTGCGTGTCGGCCGCTGTTCATCGTCAACGCCCCCTGGGCGCGGTCTCTCGCCTTCGCATCTTTCAACTCTAGGTCTCCGTAGGCGGCCGCTTCGCGGCCGGTGTCGTGTATGTATCGGAAGAGGGGTCTCATGGTGCTCGCTGAGTTGAGGAGATCTTTCATCGAGCGGGCGGCTGGGCCCGCGTCGCGTGCAAGTTGGTCTCGCTGTTCATTGAAGGCGGGACACTCCATAAGGTAGTGGTACACAGTCTCGCGTGTGGTCCTGCAAGACGGGCATGTGGGAGTGTCCTCCTTCTGGATCCTAAATAGAAACTTCTGCAGCGGGACGTGTTCGGTACGCAATTGGATCAAAATACTCGCCTGCCTCCGGGGTAGCCTCTCCGCCACCTTCCCATAAGTCTTCGACGGCATATCCGGGTCGATTCGATCCATCCGTGCAGCCCGCGGGGACGCCTTCCATTCCTCCTTCGCCATCCGCGCCAGTCTCTCGTTCTGGGTCTGCCTAACCCTGGAGAGACTCGCTGGGAGTGTCCCCTTCAGCCAGCCCGGGAGGTCCTCGACCGGGCTGCTGTCTCCTCTCGCCGCCTTCTTCGCCTCTACGTCCGCCAGCTCGTTCCCCTCGATTCCTTTGTGGCCTGGCACCCATCTTAGGGTGAGGTCTACGTTCGGGTGGCGTTTCTCAAGACGTCCAATCGCCCGTAGGAGGTGGTCAATCATGTAGTGTGCGGGATGTGGCTTCCGATTCTTCGACGCGTGGAGGCACGCGAGGTTGTCCGCCGCTGCTGACGCTTTCGCGCACGATAGTTCCCGGTGGAGCAGCTCGACTCCAAGGTTAAGTCCCACGATTTCGCCCTCGTATACCGTGTGTTTCGTCGAGGGTCCTAAGTGGTATCGAAGGACTCTGGGTTCGCCTTCCGGCATGACCAGGACGGCCGCCGCTCCGACTCCGTCATCGATGTCTGAGCCGTCCGAATATATCCTCCACCCATCCTTCCTCGCCCAGACCTTTTCCTCGGCTGCGGCATCCTCCTTCGATGGCGCTATGGAGATCTTGAAAGGCGGTCTCCAGCTCGGGGGAGCCGTACCGCTTCTATGGTCTCTATCTCCTCGGGTTCGAGCTCGTATGCTCCTAGGACTTCGTGTAGGGGGCTGCGATGTTTCTTGACCCATCGCGAGGCCTGTTTGACGTGACGGTGGAGGGGATGAGAGGTGGGTAGGGTGCACAACCTAGTAGCTTCGTGCATTATCATCTTATCAACGAGAAGGTGGAAGGGAAGATGGTTCAAATGTGCGGTCAATGAGTCTGTGGGCGTCGATCTCATCGCTCCCGATATCATCAGGCATGCCTGTCTGTGCACCCTCTCGAGCTTGCGGATCACTCCGACTGACCCGGTGCTTCCTTGCTCACGACGTACACCGCGAACTCGCCCGCGTCGATCCGACGTGTGTTGGTGAGGCTATGAGCGAGTTTGATGGTCGTCAAATGGTGGGAAAAGGGCATATAAGTGCAGAGCGTTGGAGTAGGGGAGTTGTCGGGGAGCGTGGTGACGCAATGGTTTTCAGTCGGTGTTTTCGCGTGGTTGACTATCCTCTTGCCCGTCGAACGTCGGATATCTAACCGAAAGCCTGCCACTGGTAGCCCAATGCAGGAACAACGGCGGGATGATCCTAGCCGCTGCGCTGGTAACAGGTGTTGGCACGTTCTGTCCCGGGCCGATGCGAAGATTTCGGATGTCCAGACTGACTTTCCGTACCTGCGGCAGTGCGCCGCGCACGAGTGCTGCTTCGCGCGAGAGCGGATGCGGAACGACACTCCTAGAGTCGTCTGGATACGGCAGGAAGTCTTCCTTCAGGAACCATACCGAGACACATAATTTGCTGACGTATTGGCCTACGCCTCGAGACAGCATGGCCACGATGGTCTGGACTGTCAAAGAGAGATCGTTGTAGTCCCTCCCGACGTGTATCTGGTATTCAACCTCTTCCAGGTGCATGCTGTGTGTTAGCCGATTCGCAGCGCCGTCTAGCTCAAAGCATGAATTCGCACTCAGTTCCACTCAACGCATGACCACTTACCTGCAGAGGTATCAGAAACGGCTTTTGGGAGAAGACAACGATGTATCCAGTCATCCTTCCCATCAACATCCAATTGGAGTCGGCGATACCACTGGTCTGCGACATCAGGAGGCACGCTCGGGATGGTGTGCAGAACTCTGAGTTGGAAGATAGGGAAACGAGCCATATACATGTTTTCCTGGGATAACGCTGTGATTCCGTGTTCCGCATCCACCGTGAGCTGTCCGATCTCAGAGAACAGTTGCGCACAGCACGAGAACGCAGGGAGACAGTTAGAAACCGAGTGATAGGGATGCGGAGATAGGCCAGGACGAAGGGTCAGGCGAAAAAGTGGACGTCGCCCCTGCGACTCACGGCGACCAAATTCTAGCCGAGTAGCCAGGCTCGGGGGAGGATGAGGAAAGTCTACACCCGTTAGTTCGATCTCTTCAAGTGCTGGAAGCACTTTGATGATCCGTCGTAGCTCCTCCACATTGTGGAATTGACTGCTGGTCAAAGCCAAGTACGTCACCGATTTGTACGCCGAAAGGAGGCTGAAAAAACTGCGGTGCCACTGGTTGCCAGTTGAAAGCCCCT
Organism: Fomitopsis serialis; assembly: GCF_022376445.1. Taxonomy (NCBI): domain Eukaryota; kingdom Fungi; phylum Basidiomycota; class Agaricomycetes; order Polyporales; family Fomitopsidaceae; genus Fomitopsis; species Fomitopsis serialis. Next base: position 100,527 of record NW_025954992.1, on the reverse strand, counting down.
GCCGTCTCAAGGACCATATTCTTAGGGTGTCCAGCCTCGGCACGAATGATCCCGGGATGCACAGCGGCACGATGTGTACAAAGGGTCTTTCATGGCTCTCCAGGATGTTCATCTCCCTGATATCACGGTAGAACCGCCTGCTTTCGGGCCGAGCGAAACGTTTCGACAGCAGGGTCAGATCCGTGACGCTTTTGATGTCCAGTGCATGGTAAGCATTGAGATGGTATTCGCTCGCAGACCGCCATGTCCGGCACGTCAGCGCGCAGCTCCACAGGGTTAGCGGGTCGTCCCAATGAAACCCGATGATGAAGTCGGTGAGCTCGGCGGGCAGGGCGCGAGGCATCGTATGGCTGCTTACAATCAGTCAAGGTCAGCGGTATGCGCAAAACGAAGGGCATTGACTCACTGGCGTTGGTGGGCGGGGAGTCTGGGAGCATCCACAATATGGCGGGGCTACATATGCGTGCAATCACAGCCATCAACGCAGGTTCCTGGGGCCTGATAGGCACTGTCGCGGTGCTTACCGTGGAGAGCAGCTGACTCCCAGATCAAGTACAGTGGTTTGATGCATGAGGCCGCACCCAGAGCGCGAGACGTTCTAACGCTGAAAATGCTGGTCGGAATGTCCTCTATCTGATTCACCGTGGAAGACACGTACGTACGTGTCCCGTAAGTGCCAGTGCGATACAGGATGGCTATGCTCATTTCGGCCTATGAACACGACACCCGTGATTCTTCTCGAAAGGCCCACGTCCTGGACGGTCATGAGCGTTGAGGTGAACGCCAATGTGGCGGCCAACATATCGAGCTGCAACTGGCAGGCGTTAACTTCGCATTCTAGCCACAATTTGCCGCTAGAAGTCCCAAAGCCGTCAAGTACACCCATATGGGCTGTCCGTTGACATATCACATTTGTGGTCCCTTGCTCCGAGTCACGACGTACACTCCAAAGTGGCCATAGCCCACCCTTAAAATACCAGGCCCCATCTCGGGTTCTACAGTAAGAGTGGATGCGGCTGACCCGTCAACTGCGTCACAGCATGAACGACTGGCCCGACGATGCACGACGAAACACACACCTTCCGGAAGACTCTCACTGTAGACCCGATCACACCCTGGCCGAGTTTCTTTATCCCTTCCTTCCCCTGCCAGGATATGAGCTGATGTGACTACTTCGATGAGAACGTCACTCACTTTCGCTGCAACCACCCAGCTTGTCTCAGATTCTGCCTTCATGCTTGTGGTCACTACGGCGCCGGCGATTAACCGAGAGCATTCCGCGGGCATCCCAATTCGCGAACAACGGCGGGATGATCCTGGTCGCTGCGTCGATGACAGGCGTAGATCTCGGCGGGCCCCGGAGCATCTGGATGACCAGCTCGACCGCGGTCACATTCTGCAGTCCGAAACGTACAGGGGCGAGGTCAAGGGGGGGAGCGGGGCCCTCGTCGGGTCCATACGGCAGGCAACCATCCAGTTCGCAGTCGAATAAAAGATTGATGTATATCTTGGTAACTTTCTCGCCTACGCCCTGAGAGAGCATGGTCACAATTGCTTGAATTGTTGACCGAAAATCGGCGTAGTCTTTGTGAATAAAGAAGAAGTATTCGATCTCTTCCAGATGTATGTTGCGTACCAGGCTCGTAGCATCTACAATCGCGTCAGCAAGCTCTGATCATGAGTACTAGCATCATGCGCATCCGCTAAGTGATACGGATAATACCTCACCTGCTGCCAAAGTTTCGAAGAGCGGCGGAACTCTCGAGGCATGGTCAGAGCGCGTGTCCCCGGCTTGCTCCACATCGGTATCTATGCGAAACCGATGCAGCGAGAATGGCACGGTGCGGCCTCCCACGATGGCCAGAAGTGCAAGTCGTGAAACAGGGAAACGAGCCACAGCCATGTTTTCTCGGGGAAACGCTGTCGCCCCACTTCTGGCCTCGGTGGTGATCTCTTCGGCCCCAAAGACTGATTGTAGACAATGCAATAACTCAGCGTGCTCATGAGGCACCAAGTACAAGGTTAGGTGAAGCAGCGACGGTCGCCTTCGAGGACGTCCAGGTTCCTGGATCAGACTCGGCCGTACGCCAGGAAATGGGCCTAGGAAGCGCAGTTTTGAGAATACGACATGCTTTAGTGCTGGAAGCGCGTCGACGATCCGGCGCAAGTCACGAAAGTCACGAAAGTGACTATCACCAACATTCAAGATTCAAGCGCGTCACCGACTTGTACGACGAGAGGTGAGTGAAGAAGCTGTGATGCCAATTGACTGTGACGTCGGGTTTCTGTAGACCAATGTTGTAGAACGCTATCGATTGAAGATGCGGGACGAATAGCCCAGGGATGCACAGCGGCACTGTGTGCACGTATGGCCTCTCCGGGCATTCTCGGATGGTGATATGCTCGATAGCGCGGAGGAACCGTCTGCTTTCAGGCCGAGCGACGCGTTTCGAGACCAGCGCCAGATCAGCGACGTTGTGGAGTCGTAATTCGTGGAAGGCCTGCAGCTGGAGCTCACTCGCAGCTCGCCACGCCCAGCACGTCAGCGCACAGCTCCGCAGAGTCGGTGGGTCCTCCCATGCGAAGCCGATGATATGATCGGTGAGCTCTGGAGGCAGCACGCGAGGCATAGTCGTACTGTTGACCGACAAATGCAGTCAGCGGCATACTACGCGTTGCTGAGGAGGAAGCGCACTTACTGAGGGTGCGAAGGAAGGATATGTGGTCCTTTGGGGCACGACTCCCGAGTTTGTTTGCCCGGGGGCGATGCAGGCCACTGGCACGTGCCTATTCAACGACGCCCTTTTTCGCAGGAAATTCACGGGTGCCATACGTCTGCGAGGTTCTAAAGACGAGGTCGTAAGGAGGTGAACACTGAACAGTGCCACGGTGGTGGGCACCGCCCCACAACACTTGCCTAATCAGGATCGAAGGCGCCTACAGTGTCGTCGGCGCTTATGAACAAAGAGACCCTTGCGAAGCGGCCGCGATCTTTTGTTCGGACACGCCCCATTCAGTTCCTTACGCGCTCACTGAGCCTCAGAGGCATATATAAAGAGCTTCCGAGCGCTGCAATGAGCCACATTGTCCCCCTCTGCTGGCCGTTCTGAACTATACCTGCCGTTGACCGGCCGTTTTAATCTTCTTCTCTAGTAATATTGAAGCCCTGAGCTGCTCCTCGAAGTCACGACTAGTCTAGCACTCACGCCCTCCATTTCCGCGTCCTCCTTACACTAGATCTCTATTTTCAAGCAAGACACGATGCGCACGACCGGTTCATCCATTATCATCGCCGCCATTTTGTCTACTGTGGCACGGGCAACAGAATTCCAGGTTACTGTTGGCGGACCAGGAGTGTTGCGATTCAACCCCGAGTATGTAGTGAGTACAGAGTTGGCAACACCTGACATAGCACCCGACGCTCACTCAAGTTTAGAATGCCACCTCCGGTGATACTGTCGTATTTTCTTTCAGACAGGAGAATCATACGGTTACGCAGTCCTCCCTCGACAGCCCATGCCAGATTGCTGACGGTGGCTTTGATTCTAACTTGTGAGCTCTGTCGCATGCTTTGACTTGTCAGGAACTAAGACAGTATCTTTCAGCGTCCCTGTAGCAGCAAACAACACTGATGGCCCCTTCCCGGCCGCTCAGTATACGGTTACGGACGGCAGCCCGGTCTGGATATTTTGTCGCCAGGCGAACCACTGCCAGCAAGGGATGGTGTTTGCAATCAACCCCGGCGACAATTTCACCATGTTCAAAGCAAATCTTTTCGGAAACAGCACAGCTAACTCCTCGATGCCTGCTACCATATCATCTACGAGCACAGCCACAGCATCTACCACCGACCCTGTCTCCTCGTCTACCTTGGTGTCATCCTCCATCGTGACTACCGCTCCCGGCTCCGCTTCAGCTGTCTCTACAGACGCGGCCGTGGCCAACGTCACGACCACAGTGACCATCTCCGAGACGGCGCAACCTACGTCAACCGCATCCACGACGAGCTCCGCTCCAGTATCGTCGAGCACATATTCGGAGCACATCGTGGTTGTGGGCGCTGACGGAAAGTTAGCCTACGAACCCTCGAATATCACTGCGGCCGTCGGGGACGTCGTCACCTTTTTGTTCATGCACGCAAACCACACGGCCACGCAGAGCAGTTTCTCGGATCCTTGCAAGAGTTTGACGAAGACCAGTACGTCAGGACAGGTTGGATTTGACTCCGGATTGTGAGTGACGTGCGTTTGGGGACCCTGATTCATTGCTCACATTCGCATGTGCCCAGCATGCCCGTCGCCAACGGCACCTCAAACTACCCCACTTTCACTGTTGAGGTCAATAACGTGCGTTCACTTCTCTCATCGCCTTTCAGCCTCTGGATCTCAACCCAATTTTCGCAAAGACTGATCCAGTCTGGGTATACTGCAAGCAGACGAATCCACAAGACCACTGTGCAGCGGGCATGGTGTTCTCCATGAACGCTGTCGCATGTGGTCTAGAGGACTATTCAGCTTTCGTCGATGCTGCAAAGCAGAGCAATGCTACGTCGGGGACCTCGCATTCCGGTGGCAGCCGCTCTACCACGTCCAACCGCAATGCAGGCGTTGCGTTCACGCTCTTTGCTCTTATGATCGGACTTGCCTTGTAGACGACCGCAAGGACTCCTCATGGACTAACGACCACATGAATTATGTGTACTGATACGAAGGGCTCGTTGTAGCGATAGTATTCCACTGGGTTATTTAGCTGGGCTGTAAATTGATCTTCACATCCTTATCTCACCTGTGCGTTGTGACGATCGAGTGGTGACCCGCATGTAGTTGCCTCGATCGATCGACGCGGTCTGTGCCCCGCAAGCCGTCGTGAGTGGTTGGCAGCACATCTACCTTTCCATCAAGCTCACATGAAGCTTCATCGACACTAGCTTATATTGATGCAAACGTTGCGCCGCGATGCTGCTCGTTCGTCGCCGGTGGGTCGGGACCAGAGCTTGCCTGAAGGCCATGAGAGCTACAGGTGCTGCCATGCATTCCCCTCCGATTACGTTCTCCGTGTGAAGGATACCTGTTGCTAATTATGTAAGTTCAAGAAACATCTGATCGGGGCGTACGCTGAAGTCTCAATATCACAGGTCATACACTGTTCTACGAAGAGGGCTACACGTCAAATGTGTTGTGTCGATGATCGTGACATAAGCGAACGGTGAGGCTCCTTGTGGTTGAACCTGGTCTTCAGAGGTATCCTCAACCCTCGTCTCCTGGTTCACAATGTCTGCGTCTCAGGACACTCCCGCCGCGAACAACGTTGCAGATGATTTTTCTACAGAGACACATCACGCAGTGTCTGCGTGGTTCATGGGGCCTAGAGCAGAGAACAGTGATGTCATGAAGAAACTGTTAGGCGAAGTCGTCGACCGCGTTACTCGAGATCGCGTAGAGTACTTTCCAGGCGACCCAGTAAGCTTTGCCCGTCCTGGACTTTGACCATGACATCTTGATCATTGATGTCGTGCACAGGCATTCATCACCGCATCGACGCGGGACTCTGCACCCTACAAGCGCGAAGTGGACGACCTGCAGCGCTACGTCACCCTGCTGGCCGACCTCATGTCGCGATACTCCCTCCCGTTCTTCTCCCCGCGCTACATGGGCCACATGTGCTTCGATAACTCCCTCCCGGCCACGTTGGGATATCTCACGGCCATGATACACAACCCGAACAATGTCGCCGTCGAAGCGAGTCCGCTCACGAGCTATGTCGAGTACTGCGTCGGCCAACAGCTATGCAAGATGCTCGGATACCGCACGACCGAGGATATAGCCTCGGAGGGAACGAAGTCGACTTACAAAGGGTGGGGCCACCTCACTTGTGACGGTTCAGTCGCAAACTTGGAGTCTTTGTGGTGAGTAATGTCTGTACGTCTTGACCGTCAACGGTTCACTCACGTCCCGCACGACAGGGTCGGTATGTATAACATCCTCTCCTATTGCCCACTGTCACGGAGCTCATGGGTGTTTAGCGCGTAACCTCAAATTCTATCCACTCTCTTTGAAATGGGCTATCGAAGAGGGGAATCTGGGCTTCGTCGCTTCATCCTTCACCGTACCCCTCACGCGCAAAAACGCGGGGTCTGTCCTCCTCGTGAAGGCCTCCACGCAGGACCTACTCAACCTCAGGCCCGAGGTCATCCTGGACATCCCGTTGCGTTTGTCGAAGGAGTATGGCATCTCGCAGCAATTCATCGACGCAGAGGTGGAGAAGTACCTTGTGCAGACCATCGGACGCGAACCATTAGAGACGAGGTATTGCATCACGCGGGCGCCCAAGGTTCTGGTGAGCAAGATGAACCATTACTCGTGGCCGAAGGGCGCAGGTGAGATATGTCCTCCGTTCGCATTGTTGGGTGAACCTGACACCTTGTGCCAGCCGTGCTGGGAATCGGAAGGGATAACGTCCACCAAGTTGACGTCGACTCACACGCTCGTCTAGACAGCGATGCACTAGAGGCGGATCTCCTATCCCTTGCACAGGCGGGACATCCCATCTACGCGGTGGTCGCGATCATGGGGACTACAGAGCACGGCGCGGTGGACCCCCTGAACGACATCCTCTTGATTCGGCGTCTGCTCCAAGACGAGTACGGGATCTCGTTCCTAGTCCACTGTGACGCCGCTTGGGGAGGGTACTTCGCTTCCCTTCTCCATCCAGCGCCTCCTGAGTATAAGGGCGGGAGGAAACCGGACGACGACGGCGAGTACGTACCTCATCAAGCGCTTTCGCCCTATACGGAAACACAGCTACGTTCCATGCGCTACGCCGACTCTATCACCCTCGACCCCCATAAGAGCGGCTATGTCCCGTACCCTGCAGGCGGACTTTGCTACAAGGACGAGCGGTCCAAGTACCTCATCACCTGGACCGGGCCTTATATCGACGGCGGCGCTAGTGACGTCGAGTCTATGGGCGTGTACGGTCTCGAGGGCAGCAAGCCCGGCGCAGCACCTGTAGCGGTGTACGTCTCGAACGAGGTTATTGGTTTGCATCGTGGCGGATATGGCGGGTTGCTCGGCGAGGCGATGTTCACGTCCGTGAAGTTGTACGCGCACTGGGCGACGATGACGCTGGAGTCGGACACGCTGATCGTGACGCCGTTCAACATGCTCCCCGCAGAGCGCGATGAGAAATCCGTTGAGGAAGTCGAGGCGCAACGCGCGTTCATCAAGCGAAACATCGTCGACCGCCCGAATCGCGAGCTGGTGCGAGACGCGGAGGCGATGTACCTGGTCAGGATGATGGGCTCGGACTTGTCCATCAACGCATTCGCATGCAACTTCCGGCTGTCGAGGGGCGGGCCGCCGAACAGGGACGTGGCAGAGGCAAGCTACCTCAACGCGCGCATCATCAAGCGGCTCGCGGTCAACCGCGTCGACGACGATGCTCGAAAAAAGCCTATTTTGCTCATGGGTACCGAGCTAGACGACGAGCGGTATGGATCATGCTTGAAGAGCTTCAAGCAGCGGCTCGGGCTGAAAGCGGAGGATCCGGGGCCACTGGCTGGGCTCTGTAACGTGTCGATGTCTCCGTTCCCTACCACTGGGAACTTCGTACGTGAATTAGCCGATGCATTCCGCAAGGTCGCGGAAGAAGAGGTGCAGGTAGCTTTCTTCGATTTGTCTTCTGTTTGCTTCCTGAATTTGGACCCTGTCACAGAATTGCTGGAAGCGAGTCAATGTCGCGCCGGCGATCCACAGCTTCGTCATGCAAGGAACGAAAGATCTATTTCTTACTTACCTCCCGATGTTCAACTGGGGTAGCTATCGACAACAGCTGATTCTGTCCGCGAAGTTGCCATCCGAGGTCATGGAGGCATATGTACGTGCCCAGAGGGAGGATCCAGAGGCTGTCTTCAGCCTACACACCTCGTCAGAGGAGCTGTTATCGTCAATCTTGCAGAAGCGCAGTTGCGTGGTGGATATACACCAAGGGCTACCCATGCTGCACGGGTGCGTGCGTCTTTACATTGGCGTGCATAATGATTGACCGACCTGGCAACACAGGGTTGCTGGTGATCTCAATTCGTTCTCGCGATCGCGGGTCGAACTGACGGAGATCACTGTCGTCAAGCACACCAAGCTGGCGCCCAGCGCACTCGCCGATGACTATCCTCCTGTCATGTCGTTCTTCCTCTACGGCTCGTCGAAGGAGCAACACATCGAACATGTGCTGCTCAAGAACGACAATGTTCAGCTGAATTGTAGTCGCGTGGAGCTTGACTTCGGGCCCAGTACCGAGCGCATCCTCAACGAGATTGATTCCAGCACCGGATTCGTCCTCACATTCGGCGACCTGCGTGAGCAGGCCATGCAACCGTTCGGAACACGCCACAAGCCGGATTTCTTCGCTCCCAGTAGGACGTTCCAAGTATCCCTTCACATGGATCCGTGCGCAAGCCAAGGACTGGACGCTGTCGACATGCATCAGCTTTTCGACCATCTCCGGCTAGAAAGTCCAGTAGCTCAGGGTACTATCACCTTGGGAGAAAGCGTGTACGTGGACTTCGCCCATCTCAACCGCGACACGGTTCCGCAGCTATGTATCACCCCCACGGAGAAGCTGACTCGGGACCAGCTGCTCTCGTCGGTCATAAACGATTACCAGAACATTGTGGATGGCATTTCCCGCGTCGTCGCGAACGAGAAAACTACTATCGCGCCAGACATCGAGGAGCATATCCTGGCACGAGCCACGTTGCCCTCAAAATACTCCCTGGGCAGGTTCGGCGAGGCACAAGACGGTCCAGCGACCGACAGCAAAGTGCATGTCAGTCGGTTTACGGTCCCCCATCCCAGTGACGATCATAGTCGTCAGATGATGGTTCGTACTGGCTGGAAGGATATGTTCGACGAGACGGTGGCAAACTGTAGGAGTCAATGTGCGGACAGTCGAGCATAGGTTTCGTTGGTAGACAGTCAAATAGTGAGCATCGCAATGTGACAGGAAGAGTAGACTGGTATTGTCGTCAGATGGTGGAAGGGAAGGTCTCGCTGTACTTAGGTGATCGACACGCACGTCGCAGAACTGGGCAACGACGCGGGCGAAAATGTTGGACGCGTATCACATGACACGTTATGGAGCGCGACACGTAACGCGTTACGTCGCGCTCGAATTGGGTAAGCGCCAGGTGGCGGTAACTTGTCCCAATCCGTCACAGTCGTTCGTCTGTCGTCCATGTCGGCCTTGGTTGCGCCGTCGAATTGAGCTGCAATCCCGCCGGATCGTCCGCTCGGTTCTCAAATTGTCGCCAAGATCAAGTCAAAGTTCTTTCACGAACACCAACTTGTGATACTGGACATACTCGTCTCATGAGTTGCGGCAAGTGCGCGGAATGTGACGGACCAACCGAATGGGACGAAGGCGTTGGCTCTGCTATCTGCACCGAATGCGGGACGCTTGCAGACCCCACGCAGAGCGTTCTCACTACTCGTTATGACTTCGCACCAAACACTACAAACGAACCATGGACGACTCTAACGACCACACTGAAGAGCCGGAAAGGATGGGCTCTTCCCGGCCAGAGCCAGGATGCTTCGCACACGAGGAACACCGTGAGTAAATCTATTGATGATACCGTTTTATATTCTGACTGGCAAAAAACCAGCTGGCTATACGTGAATTCATCCAAACTTTGGCTATAAGACTCTCGGCTCGGGGTGCCGCTGAGCGTGCGCAAACGCTCTTTGACCAAGTTATGACGAGAGGTCAGTTTCGCTGGGGTCGCCAATCTAAACGAATGGCCGGTGCAGCTCTTGCGATAGCACTCCGCGAATCCAAGAGAAGTGACGCTCTACGAGACATAGCTGTGAGTACGCTCTCGATTTGCGTCTCGGTGTCTACGCGCAAATGTTGATTACGCAGAAAGCTGATTGAGTTTCGTGACAGTACTTTCTGGAGGAATCTCCTGGGGCTCTGGGCCGCTCCTTTAGCTCTCTGACGAGGATTTTGGCACTGAACGTAACACCTGCCGATCCCACAGTTCACCTGTCAACCCTGCACAGTCATCTCGTCTCTGAATTGCAAGAGTCCGCTTCAACTTTCCCCGACAAACTCCGAACGACTCTGGTGCCTCTGCTTCCTCGCATGATGGTCATCATGCGAACTGCAGATTCGCTCTGTGCCCTCCTCTCCCGAACAGATGCCTTGGTGAAAGTGCCGACTCCACCCACCTCCTGTGCTGTTCTGATGCTCGCTATCGAGGCCGAAGTGCAGTCTTCACTCCCGCATACAGGCGTGCTAGCCCAAGTGCTCGGCTCCCGCTTTGGCGCCGCTAAAGCGACCGTGATGCAGCGTTACAAGATCATATACGATCTCGTAGAAGAGTGGATCCGCGAAGTACCCTGGCTAGACGCCCACGAGCGTAAGAACGGAGGCACGGGGCGTTCCAAGGTCGCCAAAAGGATTGTCGTCGCTCGGGGTTTGAAGGACGTCCTGCAGTTCCAGGATGAGATATCGGCGAAGAAGCTGGAGGCTCAAGAGAAGCCGCGGCTTGAGATCGAAGTGGAGGATGTGAGCACGGATGGCAAGGAGGATGTCGAGGATGACCCAGACGCAGACGGGCCCTGGCGCTTCTTCCGGGACAACAGGAGGAGAGACACTACAGCGGGTACGTCATCCGCATCTACTCGCGTTGTCCGAAAAGACGTCGTCATCTCTCGTCCTCCCCTTAAGAAGTGGAAGAGCTCGCACGAGCGCTCCGTCGCACGGGCGTCGCAGTTCCTGCTGGACCCACTGCGCTCCCGAGGTTCAGGAGACTCGGGAATGCAAAGCGAGCCCTCGCGTCCGCGGAAGCCCAGTGGCGGCGCGGACCTGGACCTGCTCTCCCATATCCTCACCGCCGACCCCTCCAGCCTCCCGCACGTGTTCGCCAATGCGCCCAGTCGGCTGCAGCTCCTCGTAGCTTCCCGTACACGCGCGGAGTCGGACATCCCCGACGAGGAGCTGTTTACCGACGGCGAGCTCGACGGGATGCTGAGGAGCGCAGAGGAGGCTGGCCAGCTGCGTATCGCGCTTGGATGGGATGCCGAGGAAGAGGGTGATGTTGCAAGCCCTGCGACGCCAAGGAAACACTGTCGGAAGAGGAAACGAGAGGAGGCGGAGGAAGACCAGGAGACGGCCGGAGGATCGAAGAGGATCAATATGGACGCGCTCGCGAGGCTCCTCGATCCGTCCTTCGATCTGGAGGCAGAGTATGTCTTCAATGATACGGACGATCTCCTCGCAAACGATGATAAGGAGTGCGCTGACAACGAGGTTGTTGATTATGCCTCCCTGTCGTTTGTCGGTTACGGCGAAGATCCCGACGTGCTCTCGCGGGCTCCGATGTCCAGCGGCGAAGGAGAGGTGGTTGAGGAGTGGCGGCCGATGTCTCCGGGAGGTGGGTATGACGAGGACCGATACGACGTGTAGAGCGTTTCTCTTTTCAGCCGGAATCATCGTGACAAGGCCCGTGTTGCACACTGGTCAGCAACTTTCATTCTGTTTTCAATGCACGGTTTTGACTCGTTGCACAGCATCCAGGTGTCGCCATAGATCTGCCCCTGTATCGGAGGTTAATAACTCCATGGACCCCTCATCGGAACTTGATGAAAAGTTCGTTCTCCCATCACTTCATTACCATTGCATTGCATAGCCCATGTCTCCGATATGCCAGGACCGCACTTGATTCCACCGTATGTGTAACGTAGCTCCTAGATGGACTTGAGTTTTCCGATACCCGTACTGTACTGTATCATCCGCCGCCGCCCAGACGAAGGCGCGCTAGACTAGTGTATATCGTATTCGTGTTGATATATTGGATTGGATTGTCGGGTTTTCCTCAGGGTGTTCATCAACCTACCGAAAGCTAACGCGCACGCCCAAGGCCTATGGCACGGTGCACCTAACAGGGTGAGAAATCATGACAATTCCGACCATTTACAACACGATACAGATATACGTAACTATAAGAAGGGTCGCCCGCAAAAGTCTAGTGGCTTCTGGCCAGTGGCCCCGAGAGGTGCGCACGTACAGGTACATCATACATCTTACGGTAGTATATGGGAGGGGTACGAGTGAAGAATAAACAAACGGACGGGGAACACAAGATATAGGAGATGTATGTCACAGATGCGACTGGAGGACGGGGAAAGGGGACAAGGGTGAGACAGCTCATGCCCTCTTTGCAGCCTGGGAAGATGAGCCGTCAGTCGAGACACGCTTCTATCAGTAGCAGAACACTCACTCGTGCGCTCCGCGCGCTGGTGGCAGTGGTCCTAGAGGTGGAGGCCCTCTTCACAGGCTTAGCAGCCGGCTTCGCCTTGGAGGCAGGAGCACGACCGGTGGCGGTCTGCAAGTCAGAAGTCAGTGCGCCGAATTCAACACACGCTTATCATGTCCAGACCTTCTTAGCACTGTCCCGCTTGCTGGGGGCAGCAGTCTTCTTGGCCGGTGCGGCCTTCTTAGCAGCAGGAGCCTTCTTGACCTCAGCCTTCTTAGCGGCAGGTGCAGCTTTGGCCCTGCTAGTAGTTGACTTCTTAGCGTCCGCCGACTTCGCAGCGGCGGCTGGCTTGGACCTCACGGGGGCTGCTTTCTTAGTGGCGGGGGCTGCCTTAGCAGCGGGCTTCTTAGCGACGACGGGTTTCTTCGCAGTCCTTGCGGGCTTCGCCGGAGCCGCTTTCTCCTTGGTCGTGGAGGCCTTAGCCTTAACAGGAGCCTTGGGCGCCTTCGCGGCAACCGGTTTGTTCTGCTGCCTAACTGAGCACTTAATTCCGGACAGAAAATGCATCATACCAACCTCCTTAGCAGCCGCTTCAGGAGGACGCTGCACCTTAGGGGCAAGCTTGACGCGTCCAGAGGGACCTAGCAAAGAGATCGTGACGTTATTGCGATGTCACAATTTGGCAAGCCGAAGTTCTCACCCTTGGGCAGAGAGAATATGTTCTTCTCGGCACCCGACGTGATAGCCTTGCTGAGCTGAGTGACTTGGGCATTGCCTATCTCGAGGTTGTACTTCTCCTCAACGAACCTAACAGTTGGAATGAGTTGAGAGCCACAGACGGCGCGTACCATACACCCACTTCTTGATCTGGTGCCGGGACACGCCGATACGCGCATCCTCCTTGTGAGTGACAATACATTCCTGGAAGAGCAAGTATTTTGCGTCAGAGACGGTCCCGACGTATTCAAATCGCACGCCGTAAGGTGCCAATGGCCTTGTCGGCGTATGGAAAGGATGGGACCGGGGATGACGAGAATTAGTGGCGCGCGAGGGGAGCCGCGCCCTGCGCCCTACCCGTTTTGGCCACCGTCGCACACGAGCCTCCCGAAGTCGCGTAACGCAGATTTAAGCACGGTAAAGCAGAGGGCATGGTATCTAGAGGAGGGTAGACGGGTTTACCTTGATCATGTCGATCCACGGAGGGTGCGTGGGGGGCGCACGAGCCGCACCCTTCTTGGTAGCAGCCGACTTGGCCGTCCTGGAGGATTTGGCGGCGGACATCTTGTATGTGAAGGCTAACGGGACGAGATAGGCTTTGAGATACTTTGGGCAGAAGGGATCTGTCAATACTAAGGGCCTCCGAGGGTAGAGGCGGAGAGGGCGGGGATGGTGGTGGTACGGGTTGAAGAGCGGATGTTCAGACTCCGAGGCGCGTCCGGTGCATTCAACAAACTGTAATCGCGTGTCACGTGAGGCGGAATCTCAGGAACTCACCTTCAGCACCGTCCGTAGACATAGCCGATGGTGTATACCACTCAACACACCGGTTATAAGGGTGGGGGGACGCGTCTGTGCTGTGTAGAGTGAGGAACGCGCGAAAAGGTGTCCGAGGCGTCGTTCACGGCTACCACCTCGTTGGGACGATGTTTCTCGCTCACAACGCGCTATTTGCGCCTCGGATAAGGAGCAGCATACTCCGTACGGTGTTTTCAGTACGATCCGTATTTTTTGAGGATAATGGGCGGACGAGCGCGGCATGGTCGGCGTTCGAACGCGACGTCCCACCCAGGCGATGTTCGACAGCAGGTGCCAAATTTGGAACGCGTTCCGCGTTCGATCTCGCGTTGATCTCGAGAAGCCAATCACGTGTGACGCGTTTCTACTGATCCGTCCGCCACGCTCAGGCCACGCAGCTCCGGGCCGCCAGCTAACCGCCAGCCAGCCATCCGAGTCCCTCCCAGCCAGCACGCCATGGCCTCCGCCGCACTCTCCCCCCTCCCTCCTCGCCTCTGCACGGTCAGCCTACGAGCGCTGCTCAGAGCCTCCGCGGCGACCTTCAAGGATGATTCGAGACCAGAAATGGTATGCGCAGTCTGTCAAAAGACATGCTCCACTAATTCCCGCTCAGCCTTCAGACTGAAAATGCGCAACGAGGCGCTCGCGTGTCCACCGTCGGCCAGTCCACAGCAGGTAGAGGAGAAGACCAACCTCGCAAAGGAAATCGCAGACGTGCTGCTCCGGAATGTCGTGCAAGCTGTGAGGCTGGATGAAGCCGGGCGCCCTCAAGACTCCGAACGTTTCAGTGAGTGCAAGGAAATCTGGTAGTTCTGGCGCGACGAGATTGACACTCGTATGCATTACCATAGAGCTTCGTATCACAGAACATACAGAGATCGCTAGCAACGACACCATCAAGGACCCACCAACCATGGAATCCAGTCGTAGCGCGCGGAAACGTGTCAGGTAAGTTCTATGCCTATACCCTCGAGCGAGCGGTACGAACGATACAATTCTCACTAGCTCGTCAGATGCTGCCAGGACCAGTGAGACCGTGCCCCAGCTGCCGCGCTACTACTCTCACTCAAGAAGGCTGCCAAGCAGCGGGTGGTGCCGGAGCTGAAGGCTGACGACCTAGAGGAATCGTTCGTTCGAGGTATGGCTGTACGTATGAGTGCCTGCTCTGCATGTATCCACAGCTTGTGTGCGTAGGAAGTGGGCCCGGTGGGCAGTCCATCAATAAAACGGAGAACAACGTGCAGTTGCTGCATAAGCCTACCGGCCTGCGCGTGTCTTGTCAGGACACTCGCTCGTTGGAACAGAACCGGAAGTTGGCGAGACGTCGGCTGCTCGAGAAGGTGCGCCGCGCCTCGACGAGAAGTCTCCACAGTGGGATACCTAACCCGTGTGCATTAGTTAGACGCCTTGTATAACCCTGGGCTCTCGAAAGGGGAGATGAAGAGTGCGCTGCAACGGGAACGAGAACGGCGAAGAAAGAAGAAGTCCAAGAAGTCCAAAAGGAATGCGGACGATATGGATGACGATGAGAGCGAGGTCAGTTCATGAGTACAACTTCCATTTCGAGGTCTGTTGGTAGCATTGCTCTTTTACCATGGACCAACTGTCGCTCTGTCACTGATCTTGGCCACTTTGCCAACCTTGCTGATTGTACCGTGCCGATTGATCAGTTCAGTCCAGCAATCTTGCCCATGATGAATTCACTATGATGCGTCGGTGCGTGCGATCCAACCATTCGAAGTTGATCTGCATTGCAAAGCAATAATACGTCCGCACTATGATCCGACCCAAAATTTTTCAAAAAGACACGACTCGTCGTACATAGTACATGCGAAAAGATGAAGCACATTCACTAACGATCAAAGTGTCCCAGATTTTGCATTCCTCCCTACGGATTGAGAGGTGGCATAGCGCCTTTCCTACCTGCAACCGGCCAAACCTCCTCCATAGACTCCGCATCCCAGAGCCTTCCGCCTCTTGCGACCCAACGGATCTCCCGAGTGCCGCTGATGTCACCCTCCAGGAGGTCAACACCCGGTTTGTACACAACGAAGTCAGCGAGCTTCCCAGGCGTGAGCGAACCCAGCGACGGATAGATTCCGAGCGTGGTTGCTGCGTCTGATGTCGCTGCACGGATGACCTGCGCGAATGTGGCTGTCAGTCACTAATACATAGAGGAGGTGGCGAGGATATGCATACCTCGTAGTTCGTCAGTCCGCCCTGCTGAGTGAAGAACATCTCGGCGTGGTAGTTGAAACCAAGCGGGGGCTCTCCGTGTGCACCGATGTGAGCGCGAAGACCTTTGTGGACCATCTTCGCCGTGGATATCGACGTGTTGAAAAGTGCGTAGCTGGGTGTGCCGTGTCAGCACGCGAGACGCCAGGTATGTAGGATGGTTGAACTCACAATCCTCGGACGAGCAGTCGACTCAGACAGACGGCCTTCCAGTATGTCATGCCTTGTGAAGCGTCGTAGTCTGATGCGACGGTTCAGTACGGGCTATCGAGAGCAAAAGGGACATACTTAGGGTCATTGGGTAGGTCTTCCGTGGCCAGATATATTGTTCGCCCATGACGCCTCCGTAGTTGACCAGATGCGTAGGAGTAGAGCCAGTGCCGCTCAACGCATACAATGTCAAAACATCATCATAGAGGACGGGTATGGGCAGCGGATGTTCAATAGTCGTCATGCCTTAATGTAATGTCAATTAACAAAACTAGCAATCGCCCTGATTGCCTTACCATCAAGGATGTAGGTTAGGTCCCATTCGTAATTCATTCCCTGAACCGAGGTCAAATAATGTCTCCGTGGTAGACTGTGCAACTTACTCCCTCAGGGACACACAGCATGTTGAGCTCCCGGGCGGCTGTCAGCAACCTCTGGCGCGAAGCACTACAGGGAGCCAACCCGCGTGAGGATCAGACCTCCACTATAACATCAGGCTTACCGAGAAGGCAAGTTGTAGTTCTTGTAGGAGAACTAGCCGGGCCTCCCTCAGCCTTGATCCTGATGAGCGCAGAACGTGCTTCGTCCATATCGACGATCTCCTGGTGTAGCTCCTCTGCCGCTGCACCATAGATCACGCCGCCGACTTGGAAGATACGAGGCCCGACCATTTGTCCACGCTCCAGTCTGAAGCGTTCCGCGAAACCGAGCACATTGTCTGCACTAGGGCTGCAGGCAGGGAGTAGCTCATCAGCGCCATATGGTAGACTGGCAAGAATATTCTGACTTGTGCAGGGTCGTCACACCATACGCGAGGAAGGTCTCCATCTCCCAGGAGCGCGCGGGGTATAGCGTATCGAACCCGTTCCAGTGCGCATGGACGTCGATGAAACCGGGTACAATGAAGGCTAGGGTGCACGTCAGAGAGCACCACAATCGGTAGGAGAGTACGAACCTCCTTCGGCATTGAGCACAGAAGCACCATAGGGGATTACAGCGTCCTGTGTGCCCACGATAGCCTCTATCTGTCCGCCCCGCGTCACGAGAATGGCATCCTCCAGGACGTCTGCGCGCAGGTCGCCTGTCTCCATAGTCAGCAGAGTAGCATTTGCTATCACGAAGAGATCTGCGTTAGCGAGGGCCGCCGCGTCCTCGTGAGCGATGGAAGCCGCGGCCTCTGCCTTAAGTCGCCGGATGTCAGACGGGTAGTCCACGACCACTTCCTGGAAGTGTGGTAGGTTCCTTGTGCAAGCGACGCCGAAGGTGAGTGCGTCTCGCTTCGTGGCCGATGAGCACGACTTCAAGTCTGCCACATCTACCCAATGCAAGTAGGGGCCTGATACCAAGCTCAGTATTCAGAAGGCCACCTTCATGAGAGTGGTTGATGGCTTACCGAGGAACCAGAACAACTTCTTGCCGTCTCGACTCCAGGTAATATCATGTCCTCCGTCGACGCTCAGTCGCATGAGACCCTTCGTCGCGTTGGCCGGCTTGCTCCAGACAGGTTCATCCATGTTCACCTCGGGCACGTAGTAGACGTGATAGAAGTCAATGAACGCAAGAGACTTCGCCTTCACTGACGCTGAGATCTCTGGGAACGCGACGAGCTCCGTCGACATCCGCCCCGTTGCCAGAGTCTCGTGCTTGTATTTCCCATACTCATCCGGGCCTGCGGCGAGGTCGATGACAAACGAGCGGCGGGGTGCCTGGACGAGCAGCTTCGTGTTGCGCTCCAAGAAGCGGATCTGCGTCTTGAGGAGCGCGCCCGTGTCGATTTCGGTCTCCACGAAATGCAGGTTCTTCACTTCGATCGAGGTGCTGTCCTGGCCTGGGGTGGGCAGCGTGATCGAACCGAGATAGAGACCGGGCCCAGCGGTCGCGACGATGTCGCCAGTGAGGTAGTCACCGCCCGTCTTGACGAACGCAAGCTGTCTCCCAGCGTAAAGGCACTCGCATAGGATTGGGGAGTAGTATCGTCCGAGAGGCAGCCCAGTCAGCTCGTACGCCTCGCCCGAGGTCAGGTTCGCTATCTCGATCGTGGAGAAGTTCGTGTCGGACCAGCGAGTGTGGATGACCAATTCCTCAGCGTTCACGACGAATGCTGGCGAGTAGTATGGCGCGTCGGGGTATAGGGCGGGAACTCGCTCTGCTCGAGGAGCGCCTTCGCCGACGTGCTGCACGTACGTCGCGCCGGAGCCCTGGAAGACAGCAAGTTCGCCAGTTGTGTCCACGCGCAACTCTGTGAACGCGTGCACCCTCTGCGTTGCCTGCGTCTCCAGAGCGGCTATATCGGCATCGGCGGTCACCGTCTCTGCGAGGCGCTTCTCGATGTGTGCGGTGAAGCGGATGGGAGTCGGCTCGCCGCCAGCGACCTTTTCCCCGAACGCGTTCACCTTCAGTGGAACGTGATAGATCTGCCCTGCAGCCCATATGATGACTGCATCGTCAGTGGGCGAGAACGCGTACGATGGATAGGTGCCCATAGGCGCGGAGACTGTGCTCAAGTCGTAGGTCAGTCCATCCCAGACATGGTGAATCGTACCCGACTCGAGATCACTGTGGGACGCAAGTCAGTGTCTAGGATTTTTGCGTGAGGAGCAGAGGCGTACAGGAGCACTAGCGCTTCTTTCTCCCGTACTCGGCGCACGAATGCAAGCGTCCGTCCGTCTCGAGAAAGCTCGGGCCTACTGGCGCCACCTGGGTATCGCCCCACCAACGTCGTCGTCTCTTTGGATGTGAGGTTCGTCGAGAAGATGGCATAGATACCGGCGTGGACGTCTATGAGACGGGCTGTGCTCAGTGCATACCACTGACAGAATGGATTACTCCTTACTCTTGCTATACGAGAATGCGCCGTCCTCGGCAACGTTTTTGGAGTAGATCAAGGTGTCATTGCCTCTCCATATGAATTGCTCTGGGCCAATCTGTTGGTCACCATATTGCTCGGGGGTCCAGCCCAGCGGCAGTGTGCGCCCGACTAGCCGTTTGCCGTCCCCGGCGTCGATAGATCCAGACTTGCCAATACTGGGTACATCGTACTCCCAACCTTCACCAGCACCAAGACTGCGCGAGGATGTGTACCATTTTGTGGCGACTACTTGTTTCCCGAGGGATGGAATCTCGCGTCGGATACCCACCGGAAGGTTTCGTTCGTAACGCGCTGGGCTTGATCACAGAAGTTACGGATTGTTCTCTACGATTGAACCACAACATACCGTTCAGTCGACCCTCACGAAGGAGTCTCCTGAGTCTCCTCTCCTTAGTCTCCTTCACACCACTTGCGAGGAGCGCTTCCTCATCCTCCATGACCTCTAGTGCGCTGAGTAGTTCCGCCCTTGCATTCTCGGATCGGACGTCCATGTTCTACAACCAGACCACTCCATCACCCATAGGTTCTCAACTCCCAGCCCGGCATCGCTCCTGAAGACTATGCTGCGGCCTTCGGGCGAGAAGTGAGGGTCGGAGTCATGCGGCACTCCCAGTAGAATAGGACGGGCTTTCGAGACAGCGGAAGAGGCAAGTCGAGAGTGTGCGTAGGTATCGGCAGGTAGGCAGTAGATGTCGCCCAGCATGTCGAAGACAACCTCACCGGTCTTGGGGTGCACGTCCAGTCTTAGCCAGGTGCCCTCAGTCACATCATACTCGAGCTTGCGCGGGAAGGGGTAGTCGGTGGATATGTCCCAAGGAGTCTGCTCACGTATGGGCCAGATGTCATCCTTCCACCGGTCCTGTACCGCTGCAGCCAGGATGCTCTGTTGCACTCCAGAAGAGCGGTGGTATATGGACGCAGACAACCCAGAAAAAGTGACTGAGAGAGCCGCAGCTAAGGTGAGTAGAAACACGGCTTGCAGCAGGCGCGTTCGAGCTACCCGTGAGGTCCTCCGAGGCGCACTTGACGTGCCCGGGGGCCAAGTTTTCGGCTCCATGACTCTCGCAGAGTCGCAAGAATGCCTACCAGCAGTGTATGAAGCGGGCTTATAGCGGTCCAGTAATGACTTCGTGACGCACCCAACTTGAACCCCAGAACCTCCGCCTCAAAGGGCTAGTGTCACGGTCACGGTATGAGTACGAGCAGGCGAACGGTAATCGGAGCCGATTGTTGAGCCGTTGACCCTCCACAAACTCCGAGCTGCTAAGTAAGTAGTCGACGAACAGTGCGAAGATGACGAGACCGCCTCTGTCTGTGGGACAGTGTGTGAACAGGAATTCGAAGTTGGAGCAGCGTTCACGGCAAGTTCGCGGTGGTGGGATCGCTTATGTAACACCTCAGCCCGGACTACATACTTGCCTCATATGGCAACTTCGCCACCTCCTCCGTCTTGCCCTTGGTCTTGCCTCTCATAAGCTATTAGGTTCCCGTCGAAGCGATACATAAAAAATCCGTCGTAGCGGTTGTTTCCTTTGTGGTGTCACCGTGACTAAAGTTGTCGCATATCCATATTGATGCGGGGCCAACATAGCCCTCCAGGAACACTGGGAGGGCGATCGCGCGATGACCAGAGTCTAAGTGACAAGTCGAAGCCAGCCGTGTGCATTTAGCAACACCCGCATGACATTCGTCCAATGGCTGGCCTGGACTTGCACCTTCTTTCTCTGCCCATGTTGGTCTAGTTCGACGTCTTCGTCGAGCTGGGGCACGTTATGCAACGCTGGTTCTCGTTATGCATGATACGGGCACTTCGTAATTGGGGTCATATATCGGCCCTACGGTCGTGGGCTCCGGCCATCCGGTTATAAGTTCAAGATAAGTCTGGGACCCTGCATCACTTACTCACCTTTCTCGACGACCTCGACATCGTCCAACATGCCCAGTCTTGAACTGAAGACCAACGTCCCTCTTGAGGATCCGAAACCTTTCTTGCTTGAGTTCTCTAGCGTGCATACGTCTTATTGCGCAGACACTAGCACTCATTACTGACGCCTAGTTTCATTGATACTCCTCCAGATTGCGGCCAAGACGCTGAGGAAGCCGGAACTGTATGTTTCCGTGAGCTACCACTACAACGAGAACCTCACCTTCGATGGATCGTTCGACCCGGCGTTCCTGATGACTGTGGTGCGTTCAATGCGATCTCCAGTCTGTCCATTAATTCACAGGAATGTATCTAACCGCATGGGACATGCGTCAGACGAGCCTGGACAATCTCAAGCCCGGACTGACCGATGAATACAGCAAGTCATTCTTCGAGTTTTTCCGCGAGAAGCTTGGTATTGAGGGCGACCGTGGCTACATGCGAGTTTTTCCATACAGTCATGAGTAACATTTCCATTCCTTACATCTACGTTTCATAGCACTTTCCTTGACCCGGGAAGGGCATTCTTGGGGTACGTTCATGTTGTCTCACTCGTTGCCTGCCGTGCGATACTCAACTACGATTTCCTTGGGACAGCCACAATGCTACTACGTTCGGCACGATTTTTGGGAAATGATGGAGATCTGCTCGCCTACAGTTCCGTCCGCGGAAGACATAATAGCGATCGTCATGTTGTACAAGTGCAATGCATCTACACGCGCAGTTTTTGCTCAGCTCGCCTATAAGACCTCTAACTTAACGACTGTGAGTGACGACTCCTACGCTTGCCGGCTATATGGTCTGCCAGTGCAACTTCAAGTTTGGCAGACGACTCCCTGAGTCCCTCGTTGGCCTGTCTGCCTGTTCGGTAAACTTGTCCGGTATTCTTCTACCGACGGATACTCCATAGGACCCCGTTGCTTTGCGTGCGCGTCTCGAATCGCCGGGTGTATCCGCTTCCAGTGGAAGCTAGCCTGAACGGCCGGGATGCGGCTGCGCGACAGTACTTGTTTCCGCGCAACCTAAACTCGACCGAAGTCTCGTACCGTAATGCCTCCCGGGTATCAAATGCTACTGAGCTTTTGACATGATACTGAAGTTCTGTATACCCCTTGCGCTGCCTTGCGTTGACGACAAACCCGATTTGGAATGCATGCGGGGCCCGAGAAGTCATTGTCTTGTTTAATGGTGAAAACGACGGATCACCTGGGACCTTCCCAACAGGAGCTCTAAGCCAAGACATTCGAAAATTCAAAATAGCATCTGGGTATTGGGGGAAGCCGGGGCTACATGAGAACTCTCAGCATGATCTCAGTCAGCTATGTTAGTACCCATGATACATAATTATAGTAGACCTCGGTCGGATTAACGTCGGGTGCGTTTACCGTCTAACCGCATGATTTCATGGCGTTACCAACGGGCATACTCAGACACAACTCCACCACGATCGCCACCGTCCTGGCAAATCAGCTTGACTGCGAGTCGCGACATGCTATACCGAGTCACGATTATTCTACATGCTGGCTTTGATGTCTTGCATTCACCGTCCTTTGAATTCTATGCAACGTTTTAATGTCAAATCAATAATATCGTCGATCGTGACCGTCTAACTCAGGCTGTAAATAACACTGAATTGTGAATCCGACCTACCACTGGCAGTGCTAGGGTGGGGCTCACGCTCAGCAGCTGAGACGCCGTGATACACAAGAAATAGCTAAAATCAAGTCTACAAGAGTATAAGCGTGACCGTTATACCGCTATGAGGGCCCAGTACTGCCAAAAGAACTCATTGGGGGCCATTCGAAGCACATGAGATCATTAGCCGCTGGATGTTAGCGAGGAAATCCAAGAAAGGAAATATACAGTGCCTCGGCCTGCGCCGGTCGACATGCGTCAGGGCCTGCAGGTCGTGTATACAGCACTCCCTCATCATCTGTCGTGCTACGCGTGTTGCCACGTATAAGCTACTCTCTCGCATACTCTTGTCAGTTAGCCCAGGAACAGTCTAGCGTGTCGAAATGGCGTCCTCCGGAGGTCTGCACTCGTTGGCAACGATCATCAAGAGGTGCGTGGACTGAGTTGACTGTGCGTCGGCCATTCGTTCAATCTGCATGTAGGTTGGAGGCCGCGACCTCCAGGTTGGAGGACCTCGCTAATCTTCCACCGCCTGGCCTTGTCACTGGCTTGCAGAATGTCACCTCGTCGTCCGTACCGTCCGCGTCCTCCGAGCCGACTCCCGTCCCACCTCCGCATGGCCCGGCAACCTATGCAGCAGAGACTCCCAGGAGCGTGGAAGCGTTCGATGAATTGATCATTGAGGGAAAGGTCAAGCCGTTCGTCGAGCTGACGAAGAGCTTCGCGGTACAGTCGGTCATCGAGCAGGTGCGAGTCATCACGAGACTGGTCACCGAGGCATCCTGACTTTGCGTGCAGGCGGGGATGGTTGAGAAGGAGTTCAGAGACCTGCGAACCCTACTGCTTCTTGCTGCGAACTGCAAGAAGCCCGATCAGAAGGCATTCGAGGCGCTCCTGGCCCTGCTTCAGAAGGATATCGAGGCGATCACTCGTGCGAAGGAGGCGAACCGGAAAGACCGCGACTGGCTGAATCACCTGTCCACTGTTGCAGAAGGGGGTACATGCGTTGGCTGGGTCACAATTGTACGCATGTCGTCTATCTGTGTCGGCTAATGCCTCAATCTCCGTGCTTCATTAGTCGCCGAAACCGGGCCCCTTCGTTGCTGAGATTAAGGATTCTACCTTGTTCTATGCCAACCGTGTTCTCAAGGAATTCAAGGACAAGTATGTTGCGTGTACCGACGTAATGTTTGCACTGACAGATGAGAACAGAGACCCCAAGCACGCAGAATGGGTGAAGGCGTACACCTCGTTGCTGGAAGAGCTGCGTAAGTACATTGCGGAATATCACACTACCGGTCTCGTGTGGAACTCCAAGGTTCGCCCAATTCCCGTCACACTGAGCGCAGCCTGACCGCGATGCATCTAGGGAATGTCCGTCGACGAGTACCAAACAGCATCATCGGCACCTGCTACCAGTGCTGGGGCCCCACCTCCGCCTCCGCCACCACCTCCACCCGGCCCCCCTCCACCGCCTGCAGTTACACCCGCTCCAACTGCCGGCGGTGTGGCTGCTGTGTTCGCAGAGCTGAACCGGGGAGAGGAGGTGACAAAGGGTTTGCGCAAGGTCGACAAGTCTGAGATGACGCACAAGAACCCCGCGCTGAGGGCTGGTAGCACGGTCCCGAGTTCAATGGGATCTGCTGGTAAGGTGATTTCGCTTGTGCACACTTCTGGTCTGAATACTGTGTTGCAGCTGCTCCCAAACGCCCAGTTAAGCCTACGAAACCGCAGGCTCTTGCGGGCAAGAAGCCTGCGAAGTTTGCTCTTGAAGGCAATAAATGGATGATAGTGCGTACTGTCCTGCGTTGTCTGCCCCGCACATTGACGTCCATCACACAGGAATACCAAGAAAACGAGTCAGCTCTCACCGTCGAGAATGTGGAAATGAGCCAGACAGTGAACCTGTATGGTTGCAAGAGCTCGACGATCGTGATCAAGGGCAAGGTCAACGCGGTAACATTAAGTATGTATGTTCACAAGCTTGTCTGCGACATGAGAGTGACAGCGCCTTAGTCAACTGTATCAAGACATCCATTCTCGTTGAGAATGTGATCTCCTCAGTCTCGATTACCAATTCGCCGTCCTTCGCGCTTCAGATCACGGGAAGTGCGCCGACTATTCAGCTTGACTCGACAGACTCTGGGCAGATCTACCTGTCGAGGGGGTGCCTCGGTGTGGAGATCACGACAGCGAAGTGCAGCAGCATCAACGTGAGCTTGCCGGAAGAGGGCGAGGAGGAGGGGATCTTCACCGAACACCCGGTGCCGGAAATGTTCAGGACAGTGATTCAGGGTGGCAAGCTTGTTACGGCGGCCGTGGAACACTCTGGTTAGTGAATGGGATTGTGGATAGTGCTTCGATCTGTACGGGCCGCGTTTACTGGATATGGATATTGGGGCGAACAGAGTTAGCGTTCTGTGGCAAAATGAACGTAGCGTGGTCGAGGGACGCAATCAAGCTGAGGTCCAGGAGAGCCTCCCGGATCAGATGCATCGGCAATTAGAGTGAGGCGCCCAGTCCCACTTGTGCCAGCCCGAACCGATCGGTAATAGGCGGACAAGTGCGATGGCATGCCAGCTTTGCATCGCTTTGCACTGCACCTCGTCCTCCTCATACCCTAGCATTCCTGCCAGCCTGTTGGACAACGTTGCTGAGCGCGTACTTTGAGCTAAACACTCGTTGAAAATAAGATGGACAGTGTCGGATGGCATGCCAGGCAGAAGGCGAAGCGGGTGAGTCTCGTGTATATACCCCGGACGTCTCATTGTTCAAAGTTTGTGTGGAATGATAGGAAGAAGAGAACGCGCGTAGTCCGCAGAGAGGGCCCGATGGTCGTTTCCGACCAGTGGAAGAGATAGGTCCCCTTGATGGGCAATTCATTGGCGGGTTTCGCATGCCCGAGCCTTCGCCTGGATCACCCTTTGCCAGTCCGCCGCCGCCCACTCCGCCGCCGAAAGATGATCCCCATTACTCTGTGGCCAACGGAAAGCGCACCCCGTCGCTCGGGACCATACCGTCCCAATCAAGCCAGTATGAGGCTGGAACCCCGGATTCACCCCTACATCATCTCGCTCGGATGAGCGCTGTGGAACGATCGAGGAATCTGAAGGTCGCGCACATGGAGCCCTACCTCCAGCTAATGGCAGGTCCGCTTCTGCGGTACGACACCGTCGACAGACAAGGAATCTGGCGCGGGGCGGCACTGATCGTCAGTAAGTTCCTAGCCGAATGCTATTGTTTGGCCGATCGCTATACATCACTCCGACAGCCGCCGACGCCGGTTCCGACTACGAACCAAGCCCGGTATTGAGCTATACTTGGGATTCAACTCGTCCAATACAATTACTTCGGAGCTCGTCTCGCCGATTTCGCGGGGACTGTCGGTAGATCTGGGACCTCACCCGGCTGACCCTCATTCTACGAGTCGACCAGATTATGACAGCATTCCCGACGGTCCAAATGCAATCACGAAACACAGTTACGGCCACGAACTGTATGTCTACGTCGGGCACTCAGGGTAAGCCACCGCTCGACTGCTTTAGATGGCTAGGGTAACATAGCTTTCTGTAGTACTTTTACATTCTGGCGCTTTATGCTGGAGATTCCGCTAGGGCAAACCGAGACACGCATCACATACAGCGTCAACCGTGGACTTCCTCTTCATTTCTTCGTTCCAGGCCGCACGGAAAACATGCGCTGGGCGGCTTATTCAGTCAGTATACCATCATCATGCCCTTCGTCCTTCCTGACTCGCGCAGTGTAATGGGTTCAGCGCAGGTGTGAATGCGAACGACTTCTGCGGCCCTGGATTCCACAGCGGGTACGACCCAGTATGGACCGATCTCCTAGCTAAGCATGCTGAACAACCATTCCATGCTTTGGTGGGAGGTGGGGACCAACTGTACTGCGATGGAGTTGTACGCGAACCAGAATTGCAAGAATGGGTATCTTTACCGAAGGGAGAAAAGAAGAGGAAGTTCCCACTGAGTGAAGAGATGCGGGTGGCAATAGATCGATTTTACTTCAATCACTATTGCCATACTTTCAGAAGTGGAGCGTTTGCAAGAGCGAACTGCTCGATGTGAGTCTCAATTATTCTACATGGTAGACATGTTTCGATTGACCGGCCGCGACACCGACAATTAGCCCGATGCTCAACATGCTTGGTGAGTCTGTAGTCGCTGATTCGTGAGCGTATGCGCCTAATCTGTGGGATGACAGATGATCATGGTGAGCGCTGCGTAGCCCGATAGATCGACAACCATTGACGGTATTGCCCCACAGATCTGGTGAGCTATTCTTGAATCATGTCAGAACTTCCAACTCATCGACGGCGCGAAGATCGACGGGTTTGGCAGTTGTCAGTCTTATTTCCTTCTCGACGTACCCTCCCTGGCTGAATGCATTCACAGATCCTGACGAGCTCATGCTTTCGTCTGTCTTTGGATAGTGGGTGGTTGTCATTGGAGGCGATGTTTTCAAGCACTCACCTCTGCAAATAGTATCGGTTCACGGGGATACTTCTTCTTCTTGCTGTTCCAGTGCTTCATCAACGGTGTGTACACTCTACTGATTGTGGGACCATAATTTGATAATTATGCCCGTCCTCTCAGTGGACATTGATGGCAGAGATGATCGACGTCATCCGTTCCAGTCGCTCATTATTGGGGCGGACGGGCCGTACATACCCTTCCCTTCTCATTCGTTCTTGACGTACCTCGGTCCTCAAGTATGGATGCTACTGCTCGATTGCCGGTAAGCAATGCGAGACGTCCTGAACAATGTCTCATAGCGGTGACATTTCATCCCAGTGCGGAGAGAAAGCTTGACCAGGTCTGCAGCGACCGATCATATCGGATCGTGTTCGATCGAGTGGGCGCAATGCCCCCAGGCGTAGAACATCTCGTCATACAACTTGGTGAGTGTGCCCAATTTCTCCCTCATCTTTTCATCACATCTTCAACTTTTCGACAGGCATTCCTATCGCTTATCCTCGCATGGTGTTCCTTGAGAACGTCCTAGAGTCGAAAATGAATCCGTTGACCGCGCTTGGAAGGTCAGGGTCCTTGGGTCTTTCTGGCTTCGTCAATAAGTTCAACGCTGATGCAGAGCTACTCGATGATTTGGTGGGGTGTCCCTTTGCGGATGGATTTATGTCATTGGCTCATCGATTATTCTGTGACAGAATGATCACTGGACTTCGAAAGCCCATAAGGTTCGTGGCTCTTAATGATCACGGGGGCGAGTCATTGTGCTACACTTATCTGTCGCACAGAAAGAGCGCAACTGGCTCGTTGAACAGATGCAGCGATATGCCTGGACGAGACACTGTCGTGTCACGTTCCTTTCAGGAGATGTACACTGCGCTGCTGTTGGCCTATTCAAAACACTCCGCCAACAGAAAGAGGCAGACATACCACCTCCGCTCGACCATCGGTACATGCTGAATATTGTGTCTAGTAAGTACAGATGCAAAGATGACTAGTGACATGTACTGATCGGAGGGACTGTCTAGGTGCAATCGTAAACACACCGTTCGTGTCCAGCCGAGGCTAACTGATGGAACAGTGAATTCACCTGTCTTATTCTTCCCAGTCCACCGAACCCAGTCTTGACCATGGTTTCCTCACTGGCCACCAAAACACACCGTACTCTACATCGCATCTCCACTGACGAGACGATGGTGAGAGCTTCGCCTCAGCATGCAGTAGCACAATCTCACGTAGCGGTGTGGTAGATTCCTCTGTTCGAGAAGGAGCCTAACGGGCAGCCCGCGAAGAGCAAGTGCATCATGGGAAGACGTAACTGGTGTGCCGTGTGGTGGGAGACTAGTGGCGACTTGGTCTTCGATATGCGGGTCGAGATTGAGAAAGGCATTGGGCGAACTGCTAGGTGAGCGTTGAGCCGATTTCAATTTCTAGTACGCGCTCATGATTGCCGGCAGCTATCCCATACGGGCACCACCTCCTCGGTGGACAACGTCATGAACGTGGCAGCACGCTATCCTATGAAAGCGTTAATAGTAGGTAGGCAGGAATTACGATAACATTGTAGGGTATTGTCGACGACGGCTCGTAGTCCAAAGTTCAATGCTCGTGTAAAGTAGCTCAGTTGATACCCTAATCGTCGAGTATGTTACCCCGTCATGGCTCGTGTGAGGTCGCTCTGTCGTCCTCGGCCAGAGCATGTATATGAGAATCTACCTCCATTTCGTATTCCGAATTGTAGGCGCTGGATCATAACGAGTGACGACCTCCGGGATGTGAACATCAGAAGCGGCCGTCGGTGCAGGGGATGCGGCTGCAGTGCTGGGTAGATGTTGGAAATATGGCGTTGAAGGGGTGCCAGGTGATGCATGGCTCGCAGCAGCGAAGGCATCGTCGACGGGGACGCTTGTTCGTGTGCTCGAGGATGGACCCTCCCCAAGCTTCCGACGCCTGTCCTCAGCCTCCTTTTGCGCCTCCTTGGCTTTCCGCTCCCTCCGTCTGGCGGCTTGGGCTCGCCGTTTGGCTCGGTGGGCCTCCAGCTTGTCGAGGTGAGCCTTATCCGGTTCTTGAGTCGCCCTTTCAGGCTTTGCCGGCTTTTCCGGCTGCTCAGATTTCTCAGGCTTCTCAGGCTTCGCCGGTTTTTCTGGTTTTTGTTGAGTCTGCAAGCGGTGGATCAGTCTACGCGCGACAAATGCGTGTTCCGTGCGTACTGGCTGTCCAGTTTGGGCCTCCTGTTCCTCGAGATCATCGATCGCTTTCTGCTCTGCGATGAATTCGAGATAGCGCTCACACATGGGTCGCCATGTCTGTGGCGTGTGCGACGGCTTGACGTCCGTGTCCATGGGGTCAACAGATGCGAGGACGGCATCGATGTCTGGCGGAGGCGGATAATCGAAATCTGGGCCGGGATTGATGCGTACCCTCGCCTCGTTGAACAGCGAGATGAACGGGTAGTACCCAAGCGTGCCGTCGTCGAACGGATTCTGCTTGTGTTCTCGATACCCGTCCTTTGTGGCCTTCTTCTTTTCGTGCGCCTTCGCTTTGGGGTCGCGCAGGGGCAGATAGTCGTACAAGTCCTGGAAGGCGACGCCTTGGCACTCGCCGTTCACGAAGAACGCGACGTACGAGTCCGACCCGAGAGTGGGTAGGGGGCGCATCGGTGCTGGCTCCTGCACAACTGCTTTGGAGCCGCGGCCCGACGACGGCAGGTTCTTCACCGTGGCGGACTTCTTCGTGGCGGACGAAGGCATCGAGCTGGTGCTGTTCGCCTTCGCCTTGTTTTTGGCATCCATGAGCGCGATCATCTCCTTGGACTGCGTGTACTCCAACGACTCGAAGTACTCCTGCCCCTTGAAATCGATCGCGATGCGCTCGCGCTTTATGCGCGCGGGGTCGTACGGGTCCTTGCGGTTCGGCTGGCGTCGACTGGCAGGGAGAGATATGTACATCCCAATCACGTCGCCGGACTTGAAAGCCTTGCCGTAGGGTCGTGGCCGGGAGAGGTGTACCTTCTCTCCCGTCTTGTCGCGGAAGGCGTAGCTGTACCCATCCAGCCCAGCAGGTCCGTTGAGAGGGGCCTCCCGCCGTGCCCACCCTAGCCTGATGTGGCTGCCCTCGCGCTTCTGGCTGTCCGGAGGCCTCTCCCCACCGCCCATCTCGACCTTGACCTCCATGTACCACTTCCCCTCCCGCACGGGCGCTTACATCGGGCGCTCCTGAATCCCTTCTCACCTTTGAGTCCCAGACCATCCTGCGTGACCTTGACGAACGTACTCCTGTCCTCCCATGATACGCGGAACGAAGTCGGGGCGGACTCGATGGTGCGGAAGGGCAGCGCGGAGCCGAGAGGCGCGAGGCCTGCGTGCGTGTATCGGAAATTGAGGCGGTTGTTGCAGAGCGGATCCGTGTTGTGGTAGGGGGAGCCTGGAGCGATGGCGATGAAGCCGGGGTGTCGGGATATTGTGAGACGTGGTCGCGCGGACAGGTCGATGTGGCGTGTCTGCAGAACGACGTTGTCTGCCCCCGGTGTTGGCGTCGCAGCGCCCGGGTCGGATGGTGCAGGTGAAGGTGCAATGTTTGGGAGATCGCAGTGTGTTTGCGTTTGCGGCTGGGCCCAGGGGCGGGCGCAGGCACGGTGGAAATGATCACTGCAGGCGGGGACGGTTCACGCGGCGAGCTCGGTGCCTCCATAGCGTCTTATTGAAGGAAACCGATAGTATGGCCTCACGTCTGAATCCGAGAACTAGGCAACGCCGAGAATCGAGCTAATGCCTGCTAGTGAGTTACTCCACGAAAAGCTGGGACAGACCGCCAGAGTCTGTGATGCTGAGAGGAGATCCAGTTGAAGACCAGCAGAGCTGCGACGATGAGTCCAGGTAACAGCAAGCGTTGTGCTTGCGGTGATGCCAGGCCACAAGCAATGCTCAATGGCCCGCCGCACAAAGCCTTCAAACAGACCGTGGTCTGCGGCGCGTAGACGCCCGTGATCGCGGGAGGATTCAATCGGATACGAGATCTCGGGCGCTTCATCTTGTGGCGGTCTGTACTTGACTTCACTGCACGCGCGCACTGCTCCACTACATCCGATTACCAGCCAGGAACTCAGGTCGAAAGCGACAACATATTGCACCTGAAGCACAGAGATGACTGCTCTCCGGTAAGGTGAAATGTATCATAACTGTGCTCAAGACTGAATGATGTGCCATTTCATTGTCAGTCGCATCCAGAAGGTGCTGCCACTCGCTCAACCATCTGAGAGTACAGGCCTACTAATATGGTTCTAGGAACTGACTGATGTCAGGAACAAGCCTGTAGAGGTGATGAAAGCGAGCTTGACGGTGACGATGTTGTATTCGCTCACCTCGCTTTTTGGGCAGGGACTCATTGTGGGGCCTGATGAGGACAACCTCTTTGTGTGGCGGTGCGCGGTGAAAGCATCCGTAGGTTTCGCAAACAAGCTCAGAATCGCCAGAACTAAACTACATATACTTCACTATGCCATCTAGTCGGATAGTCCCTACAAGGGCGGCACGTTCCATTTTACCGTGACGCTACCGGACAACTTCCCTTTCAAGGCTCCTACGGTAAAGTCATCGGCTATCCAAATGTTCCAGAGCGTCAATTGTCTGATCCTTCATATCTCGCGTGTACAGGTTGTGTTCACCACCAAGATATACCACCCGGGAATCAATGAAGAAGGGCATATCTGCGTTCCAGTCCTTCGAGATCAGGTGAGGACGGTCGCGCGACATTGCACATCCAAACACATCCCTGACGAGTGACATAAAACCCTGTTCACGTTCCTTGCACTACTTTGACTGAAACTTACGTACTCGCGTCGGCAACTTTGACAGTGGAAGCCTAGCGTGACTTTGTCTTCAGGTGTGCCTGTCATGCTCGCAACTCGTGGGGGTGCTAACGCTACGCGTCTATCGTCCGGAAGTTCTGGCCATAATCCAGGAGAAGGTCAACAACCCGAGCCCAGATGACCCCTTTGAACCTGATGTCGCTGCGGTATGTATTAAGCAAACTTGGTTTGTCAAATAACGGCACCTAATGATCAAACTTCTAGCAATTGAAGAACGATCATGCGAAGTTCCTTGCGACGGCGAAGGAATGGACGAAGAAGTAAGGCACACGTCTGACTGCCGTGACATTTTTGTTGACACCTTGATAGGTATGCGACGGTGTGAACGCAGAATCTGAAGTCCCTGTGGAATTGAATACTAGGACCGGGAAACTGTCTCGTGCCCACAATGTAACACTAGCTCAACGTTATGATATCATACTCGCAAGAACATGTTGTTGTTGTTTCCTTTTATTGTCACTGAGGGCGTAGCCCTATGTAGACAGTACATACACTACTCGGAACTTGTCTCGTCTCGTCTTTGGTCGCTGAGCATCGCCGTCCGCCGAAGCTTCAAGCTGGTATAGTAGGGTGGAGTGGGGTGGGGTAGATGTGTGCGTGTGTGTAGCTAGGTCGAGACAATATTATGAGATGCGAGAAAGGGGGAGTTTCGATCTCGTCGTGCGTCGTTTGCTGCTCGTCAGCGTGTCCGTCTGCTGCCCTCCTTCGCGGTCTCTTCCTTCAGCTCCAGGTTTCCGTACGCGGCCGCGAAGCGGCCGGTGTTGTGGATGTATCGAAACAGGGGTGACATGGTGCTCGTTGCGCTGAGGAGATCCTTGATCGAGCGGGCTGCTGGGCCTGCTTCTCGGGCGAGTTGGTCTCGCTGCGCATTGAAGGCGGGACACTCCATAAGGAAGTGGTACACCGTCTCGCGATTGGTCCTGCAAGACGGGCAAGAACATGTCCCTTGGTCTACCTCATCAGCGTCAACAGTCGACTCAGCGTCTCAGACGACGAGATCAGCACGAATCCACAGCAACGAAGGCCTCGCTTACCAGACAATGGCCGATATACTGATAATCCAGCCTCCTCGCAACGTCTGTGCAGCCTATGGGTAACTGAGGCATTTCGCGGCCAGTAGTCATGGTTACAGATCACAGATGGTGTAAGTATGTAGCATCGCAAACCCACGTATAACATGGACAAGTGGCAGTCGGAGGTACAGACCGGCATACATGGTAGTGTCGTTGGGGTTGACGTTGACGGTTGTATCGAGTTTCTCCTGCTGATCGTATCCACCTGTTATGTATGACGCGGTGACACTATCGAAGAGGAAGTAGTGTGCACTATCCGCGTACTATAGCAGTGTATTGCCCTAGTGTTGCCACTGGCCAAGCGTCGCCGCCACCACGTCGCCTGGACCTTGTTGTTAGCATCGCGGGAACCACGGTCACGTGGCAGCTACTTTCTAGATCGGCAGATTTCTGGCCCGACAATTGCGGCGACTGGTCGAGGTCGACTGGGATCACTGCCAGTGTCAGCGGACGCACTGCCCGAGCATCTTGCTTTTGCTTGCTGTCTTGTTCGTTCCCTTGTCTTTCTCTTCTCTCCTTGCCCGCGCCTTCTCAGCTCGGAGTTCTCTGTCTGCATTTGGAACCTTGAATGCACTGGTAAAAGCCGGGAGAAGCCTCGCGGTACCTTTACGTCGACCTCAAGCTCGTGTTCAACACGTTTTTCGCTCCTTCCCTCGCCTTGTCCGACTTTGCGATTCCAACACTTTCCTCGGTTCTGATTACTCTGCTCGGAGGTCTGATTTGATTATTGCATCTACTACCACTGCACACACCGTGCCACCTTGACATACCCGATATCTCCATCGCGCTCGTGGACACCTGATCGCCGCTTACGCCTGTGTACCCCCGGACCTCATCTGAACGTGTTCACAACGAGGCAGTCGAACCCAAGGAGTGTATCTTCAGTGGCGCCGAGAACAATTAGCTATGTATCGTCTACGGTAAGCACGCTGTTTCGACCGGTTTACACGCTATTGGCTAAACACGCTGGATCCTTCACGCACTAAACCTTGTCACTACCTTCTTCTGCCCACCGCGACCACAGCAAGAAGTCTGACACCAAACGCGCTCCAGTGGTGCCAGAGCAACCATCCATCCAGGTACAGCAGGCAAAGACTCCGGAGGCGCTGCCTGCCTTGCCGCCTGCGGATGACTTTCGGACATCACTGATACTACCTGAGTGCGTACTGTCCATACCTTTCTTACTGTCTCAGCCCATCTCACCCTTCGTGCGGATTTCTTGATGTCACTATCTATGCTGGAATGGTACAGTCTCACACGTCGCTTCAGCCTTCTTCGCGCATCGTCTGGCACCCCCATTGCTCTGGACGACTTGAAGTCCAAATTTGCCGAACAACGCGCTCGGGGTTCACGGAATCAAGTCACTGAGGAGGAGGAGGATATGATCCTCGAAGCATTAGGACGGTTACATGCCAGGGCTGCGCGGACCAAGCCTGTTGTTAGCAGGGAGGAGGCGAGTAGTGAACAGTCAGCGTCTACGACTGAGAGCCAGGACCTAGGTTCCCGCATAACGTCGTCTTCGCTCACTAGAGACTCGTTGCAGTCCTCCAGCACCACTCCTACAGCGCTGCATAGCATAACGTCCATGTCCTCTCTATCGTCGACAAAAGGGTCCAATGCCAGCAGGCGGATGAGTAACAACTTGTTCGGATCTGGCAAGCTCCGGGACCAGACCTATATTCGTTCCACAAATCCTGGGAGACGCGCTGGCGGAAGCAGGAATGTGCCGTCCGTCGCACCCTCGGACTCTATGATGAGCATGAGCACAGTCGCGAGTAGCGGGGCAGGGCAAAGCTCCATGTATTCGGACAGTCTCAGGCCCAGTACGCCCGATGGCAGCACGTACACCCTTCGAATTCCGTGCCTTCCAGCCCGAATAACGACAAGGCCTTCGAGAGACAGCGGGCAGGGCGGCTGGCGCCACAGGACTCCGACTCGGAATCCGCTGCAGACAGGAAGGACTTCACCACGCGGTTATCTAAGGCGTTACATCCCGACGTCTTGCGCCATGCATCGCTGGCGCTTGACGAGGTCATCAGGGAGATGGAGGAGGAAGGTGACGACGAGATTGTCATGGAGAGAACTACGCTTCCTCACGTCCATGGGACTGCTTCGAATGGATCTGCGGGGACACCGGTACGTCGTAAATGAAAAGGCTCACATGGTGACTTCCAAAACGGCTTACGCGTTCACTGCAGACTGAACACCGCTCGCCCCTTGTGTCACCTGGGGAGTTCGGCACTGCAGTGTCCTCTGACGACCGAGTCGTACTCACGCAGAGTCAGATTTCGACTGTAGAGATGCGCTCGCCCACCAGCTCTCCTGCACCGCGCCTGCCCGGGTACATTCCAGGCATGCCAAGACCCATGACGCCTCGTGAGTCGACATTCGATTCTGACGACCAAACACCGTCGAACACACCGCGTGCCACGTCCCCCCGTTTACCTAGCGGGGCTTCGCCATCCCCTCGCGTCCCGCAAACCTTATCGACGTCCTTGTACAGGAGCAATTCCGCGGCGTCGTCGTCCCGACAGTCTCCTGCGCCAATTTCTACCCCCGTGCTGGCGTCGACGCCGCCACTCTTCTTCAATCGAATCGTCAATGGCCAGTTCACCCCAGAAGATCGGCAGCGTAGTGGGACTAGCTCCCCCGTCACTGATGTCTTCGAATCATCTGCGCAAACTCGCCGCCGACCTATGTCACCCCTCTCTGGGCCTGCATACCAAGCCTTGGCTAACAACTCGTCACGTTCAACCACGCCGTCGAATGTGACGTGGAACACGAGCGCAACGCGGCAACCTCACATGCGGCTGGGAAATCCATGGACGGATCGATGTATAGCAAGAATGGCAGCACCGTGAGCGTGAGCGATTTGCCGGAAGGGTTGGAGAGGGCGAAGTCGACGTCGCGGTCCATGCGTTCACCTGCGTTACCGGAATCCCCTCTGATGGATCGTACCTACGGTCTGTCCATGGCGATGGAGTCTGAGTATCGACCACCGTCGGCGATGTCGGGAATGGAGCTTGGGTCGCCCCTTCAGATCAACAACCGCCCGCTTCGCTCCCCGACGCCTACGCACAGTCGACAGAAGTCGCCGACAGTGGCCACGTTCCCTGAGGCCATCAACGGCAGCTCGAGTGGAGACACTTCAAATGTGAGCAGACGGTCGTCGAAACAGAACCATCACTCGTCGTTCTCTCTGGGATCGTCAACAGGCCTTCTCCTTTCTCCCATCGCCAACTCTTCGAGGTCATCAATAGAGTCCGCCGGGTCTAGCTATCACTCATGGGACGAAGATCACAGGAAGGATCGGCTGTACGGCCTTTTCAGCAGTCTTGATCCAGATCACACTGAGTGGCACGATGTGCCTGCAATGGACAAGTCGGCTTCCTCGACACCGGGTACCTCGCCGTACGAGAGCTTGGACATGAGGAGACGGTGCGGAAGACTACGGGGCTGACGAAAGGCGACTTCGTTGCCATACAAGACAGCTGGTGAAGGCCGCCATTCAGAAAGTCAACACTCCTGACGGCCGCGCGCGCGCGAACTCTCTCAGGAGGCGGAGACCGTCTACGTCACAGTCGAACTATTCGCTCGCTGACAACCGGGTACGTAGTCACTCGGGTTCTTCGCCGGCGTCCACTCACTGTTCTTGCAGGTTGCAAGCCCGGCGCCTCATGTCCAGCCCGTCGTCAATGCTGTGGGTTCCAGGGATCAGACCACAATGCAAAGGTCAACGCGTTGTTGGAGTCCGTCGTCGACAGTATTGAGTCGCCGCTTGTGAACTCACCCCAGGCCTATCCTCGCCGGAACCGCATGTCCAGCCTGAGCCTGTATCCTCTAGCCCTGTACGCCGTCATAAAGCGTTGGCGGACGCGTTGTTCGGTCAAGAGACCAACGAGAGGCCACCAACTCCGAGTGCTCAGGCCTTACTGTCACCAACCTTCGAAGGCAGGCGGTCTCGTGTTCAGACACCCGAAGCACCGGATCCAGTCTCGTCACCACCTTCTGTGATGACTCTGACTCAGGCGACGTCGACAATGAAGTCGCCTGTGTCTCCTAACTTCAGCATGTCGCAGACGAACGTCTCCCATGTTGACGCCGCGCGTTTAGCCATGGAGGTTCAGCAGAGAGCAGAAGCTGCTACCGCAGCGCTCAGGAAGTCCCCGTCGATCCCAAAGATGGGCGACTCCACCAGCGCACCCAGTCGCAAGCGCATCAACCCTAGGCAGATATCCTCCCCGAAGCTGGTTTCGTCATCGAATAGTCTGAACACCATCCCTCTCCCCGCCTCCCACAAGGTTTCACGGTTCAGGAAGCTGACAGGTACTCTGCGTGCCAAAGATATACCCCCATCTGTACTGGAGCAGCGTCCCCCTGCATCCGCTCCGCTCCCGGGCCATCTCCCTCATTTCTCCCCCACGTCTGGCGTGCAGTCTGGACAAACTGTCCTGCGACCCGAAGACCGTGACCATGGCAAAACATCATCTCCTGATCCTAGTCCACCTGCTTCAGCCTCGCCTGGACTCAGGAGTTTCATCTCCCGGTTCCGCAAGCCTAGGGCCTCAGAGTCCTACTCAGTGTCGCACCGCGAGAAGTCATCGCCTTCGTCGACTGCATTTTCTCCATCATCACCTTCGTTCAACTCTCTGGGTGCAGGTCAACCTCCACGATCTGCTCCCGCCTTGCAGACGTACTTCGAGCAACCCACCTCAACTACTGCGCGCGTATCTCCAGCGACGGCGACGCAGTCGCGAAAGCCACCTCAGGTGCTTGACATGCCGCACGTACCTGACGAACCTTACCCGCAATCTGATGATGCGGCTCTCAAGCAGTTATTTGCCGCTGCTTCTGATCTCGGCCTAGACCAAACAGAGCTTCAGAGTCTACTTGCTCGTTCTCCATCGACTTCATCCAAGTTGACGCGGGCCACGTCTCTGACCGAGAACAGGAAGAGTCGTCTCCCTGGTGTGCGTGAAGATGTCGCCGATCGATCCCCTTCTCCGCCATTACCTATGGGTAGATCCAGCGTGGACGGCTATTCCAACAGACCTTCGCAAGACGGCTTTCGACCTTCAATGGAGGAAGTTCCTGAAATCACCCTTCGCCCTCCTCGTGAAGAGTCAGATGCAACGGTCAACCCCATTGTACGACGGACCATCATATTCCCCTCCGACCCCCGATCCTCCGCCTTGGATCTCAATGCGCTCATGCGCAAACAGTCTGCTGCACGCAAGCGGCGTTCTGCGGGGGCAACCTCGACTTATTCCAATCGTTCCATACACGAGCGCGTGCCCACACCGCCTCCGCACAAACATACTGGTCGTCGTTTTTCGACTGATGGTTCTCCCCCGGTGCCTCAATTACCCCTTTCCATTGGGTCGCAAAGCGAGCAGCTAGTTATTCCTGGGCAGCTAGAGTCGTCAAACTCTGCTTACGATTCTCTGTACGTCCTCGAAGGGAGCAACGGCTACCCAGAAGCTAATCGTGTCCTTTCACAGCTATGAGATGTACACCGGAGAAGGCAAGCCTAGCGGCGCGAGCAATGCAGACGCCATGGCGCTCCTGGGCACAGCAGGCGGATGCAAATTCCGAATCCGGTCCTGCTCTAGAACTCATCGAGTTGGCCAATGGGGAAATGATCTGGTGAGTTCCTAGATTGATGACTAATATCGACGCTAAGAGTATGTTAGGAACATCGTCAATGGACTGCGGGATGATGATGGGGAGTCTTTCTACGGCGATCGCAGCAGCTTTGTGTCGGAGTACTCTCGGAGGGATTCCACAGGCGAAGGTTTGAGACTGTTCTTCAAAGGTCACGAGAAGAAAGGTTCTAAGGGCAGCAACTTCACCACGTCCACTCGCAAGCGGCCCTATCCGAAGCCTGCTGTTCGTCCGGAAACCAAGGTATGTTCTCTACAGTGCCATGTCAACTAAATGCTGATCTCGCAGCAGGTCTTCTTCAGCTCTTCGGCACAAATCGGACAGCTCATCGACAACCTTTCACGTGGCGTCGATGCTGGATCCTTCAATATTGCTCCCGAGTCATCTCAGGCACGCCTTGCACACTCTGCGTCCTCGTCGCTAGGGTCAGAAAGCGAGTTACGCTGGACCCTTGAAGAAAGAAGACTTCAACAGCTATTGGGCACTATGGAGTCAGCTGAGTGATGCTATCGGTGTACGTCGGACACTTCCCTATTATAATTATTGGTTTATGTTGCTTGCCCTATGTTGGTCAGTTTCTTCGAGGCAGCCCCCCTTCCGTTCGCATACAGACGCATATCAATTAAAATGGAAATGATGTACGGCCACGTTCC
This sequence comes from Fomitopsis serialis, assembly GCF_022376445.1. NCBI lineage: Eukaryota > Fungi > Basidiomycota > Agaricomycetes > Polyporales > Fomitopsidaceae > Fomitopsis > Fomitopsis serialis. Next base: position 61,136 of record NW_025954992.1, on the reverse strand, counting down.
ATGCCTGTCGAACGAAACTTTCCTGAGGCTACCAGGTAATCTGCATCCATCAGTGGCCCTGCGTTTCTCTCGAGGCAAGCCACCTATTGATACACAACGATACCAAAGCTTCCAGCAATAGCAGATCATCGTCGAAAGCGTATTTCATGACTGCGTGGGCCACGCCAACTGGTGTGTCCCTCGTCTCGCGTCGGAACGTCGCGAGCCCTGCGTCGTTCCGTATAACTATGAGCGGTGAGAAAGGTGGTGACAACATGAAAAATGTTTTGCGCACATCATATGCATCTACGGCTCTTGTTGCGCCATTCATAGATCTGATTATTGAACTTGAACATGCGAATGCTAAAATACATGTCCTCATCAGGTTAAAATCGATGCGCAGACCTGACATACGATGCGGTCTTGCCCTTCATAGCCATGTATGACATGAATTGTTGTCTTTGCTGTATGGTCACTGATCCGAGTTGGTCGTGCATAGACCAATCCAGTTGTGCGACAACAGCGCCCTCCCTGTGGACACCTTATGCCGACGATGGGGTTACAAGGCATCGGTTTGTGGTACATCAATATTCTTCTTCTGAATCGATGCTTACCGTGGTTGCGGTCTCTGTCCCATTGCGAATGGTCTTGAACTCATAGTATATCGGTTTGTCACGACCGCTATTGCTGAGGGACGCATAGGTATACCCGATCACAATGCAGTTGCGCGGGTCGCCGTTTGCAGTCCAGAAAAGGTGATGGGGCTCCGCTGGTGTAGCCATGGTACGAAGTCTCGAGGTGAGTCGATGAACTTGTTCTCACCACGTCTGCGTCTGATATACTCAAGCCACAGCGTACGACGTCCACTTTCGGAACTTAATGGGCTCAGCAATTCAATACGAGAAGGCGAGTCCTATCGATCATTCTCGCAAAGTCGGATAAACATATGTGACCATAGTGAAGGCCAGTCGGAGACATCAGCCTATCTAGTCACGACAACGGGTCACAGTGCTGAAGGCAGTACCTCCAAATAGGCAACTCACGGTCGCATCATTTGTATTGCTTGCATGAACTTCTATCCATTGGCGGTTCTCAGCGGCCATGAAGGGTGAGTTCCTAGCTCACTCATATCTCCTCCCGCGAAGCGCCTGTATCCACTTCGTATAGTTGGTTCATGAATCATCACGAGCGCGAATCAGGAGGTCACATCTCTTGCAAACTCGTGTCAGCTATTGAAACCCGCGTGCCACTTCAACCCAGCGAAGCCGCAGTGTCGGAGGGAGGGCGTCCCAACCCGGCGCCGTACGTAGGAGACTCACAGTCTCGACCTGACCTTCGTGGCTGGAGCACTCGGCTTTGGCCACATGCCATCAACTTGTTCCGGCAGGGGCGACATCGCACACCTCGCGAGTGGACAGACGGGGAGAGGCTGGACGGTGCTTCGGCAGAAGCATTGAAGCAAGCTTAAGCATAGGACAACCGCGAGTTCCAGAGCCAGTTGGCCCTAACTTCAAGACAGTAAGGAGGAAGTCTTATGGCCGTCACACAGCTGGAAGGGCAAGATAATGCCGAGTATACACACGGCTGTGTCATCTTACCATCATGCTCCTCACACCGGCAGCAGGCTCATCTTGAAGAGTGAGTTGTATTAGCTGTCGGTCAACGACTTGGTGACTCACACTGTATTGCATGAACTATGTTGACCTCCGAACGGCGGACTCGGAGCATCAACTTCTTCGAAGGGCGAAGGGCGATAGGCATCCTGCTTCTCGGTGGCATCCACAAACCGCAGTCAAAACATATCCGGCCGAGCTCTTATAAGGCATTTACGGCATGTCGCGTGCTTCACAAGGCTTATTGTCTCAACTTTCGCTGTCAATATCTCATGCGAATCCGAGATGAAAGCAGGCTATCCGCTTCCCTTACCCCGGGCGATAGAGAGACGAACACGGCTCTCAGGTGAGGTACCTTGATGTGATGTGGTCGTGCGACCTGCTAGTAACCGTCGACGAGTTCCTCGTTCTCACCGCTGTATTTACTACTGACCACGATGATCGAAGCGGTGGATACGGTTCAAAGGTGGTTTGTGTCCTCTGAGATGCCCAGCACTGCTCACTGCATTGATGCGTGTTAGGACTTGAGGCAAGCACAGGTGCATCGTATTCCGGGTTTGAGGTCAGCGCGGTGCCGGTATCGAATGACGAATCGACGACGGTGACGCTGCTCCGAAGGCGCTTCAACATATTCCATCCGATTATCACGATCTCCGTTCAAGATACACGTGTAGATCCTAGACAGTAGCTGTCAAATCGCGGAATCTTTGGCAGATGGTGCGTATATCTGAGTCACGGTTTCGCGATCCGTCAGTGTATTTATCTTGTGCATCCCAGTTTGCTAGACCCAGAATGACGGTGGCCAATTGCAAGATGGGCACGCACCCTGGCGTGCCGCACGTGAAGTTGCTACCGGACGACAGCTATGAACTACTGGCTGTCGATAGGAGTCTGCCCTCCGCTACAGGCCTCGACTGATACGATGGCCCCGTATCGCATCCATCTCTTTCACATTGCCCATTGTAGACGTATGCTCATGAACCTTGTGCAGGCCAAAATACCTTACTCTATCGTACAGTGCTGGCCCTCTTTTTGAGAAGCAACTGCTTCGAAACAGTGGGTCCGGTCGGAGCCGCTTTTTATCCCCTCTCTCCAGCCAAATGTATGGTGCGCAGACAGCGCAGAACGCTTCTACGGAGATCCATAAAACTAACTCACCCTCGTAGCTCCTCTCGATCATGTCGAACGGTTCTGCGTGGTGTCGCACCTATTGATACAGTGAGCGCTCCGACATCCGTGGGCGGCGGAACAACTCATGTACGGTCGCCGTAATAGCAAATATGGGTAACCCACGACCATACAGCCATTTTGTAAGCCCGGCGGGGCCGATGCATCGCAGGTGGAGGCTAGAGCCTGTCGTGAAGAGAGAGACGCAAGGTGTACACAATTGGCACGTTTCGTGAGCCAGCTTCGTTTCTCAGGTTCTATTACGTTCCCGGGGCCGCGGCGCAGCGGGTACCTGAGCCTCGCTCCCCGGTCATGAACTATGCATGTCTTGCGAGGGTCTAACGGCCCGACTCTGACCTGCGTCGGAGTAGTCCTGTACGTCAAGATGACATGCGTTGTTGACGCATCAATGACCACCGGTGAAATTCGCGGGAAGCCAGAAGTCAATCATACTGAATCAAATCCAACATGGAGTAACCACTCAGTAGTGAAAGTCCCTGGCAAGTTGTATTCTCAGTTCGGAGCTACTAGATGCAAAGAGGCCGACGTCGTACTAGGATCATCGCATGACGCCACTCATGGAAGGGATTCTTGAACGCGATCTCCGCCCGCAATACAGCGCAGGCGGAGCGGTTACAGAATCACGATCTGCGTCCTGAGCAAGAAACAGATCTAGCGAAGCCTAGGCCAAAGTACAGACAATGGGCGTACAAACGGAGCGCTCGAGGAAGACCAGCAAAACATACCTAGCCCACGCAGAGCTCTCGTAGAATGTCGTGGTCACTGACACCACATGTGCGTGACGCACTCACATCATGGTCCACCGTTTCCACATGATGATTCTTTCTATCCAACGGATGCACCGGTTCAGGATTACGCATGTGTGGAATGATTTGATACGATACAGATTTTCGACAGACACGATGAACGTCCCTGTCCGCACAACGACGACAATGCAAGATGACAAGCGACAACACTACGAGACACACTATAGATCAAGCATTGACCTTCCACAAAGGCCGCTTCCGCAACTTGCGCGTGACATGGACCGCGCTCCCACCATGGTGCCCGCCGAACGCGAGCACAACCGTCTCCTCGGCTCCCTGCCCACGAGCGATTCCCCGCTTCCGCAATTCGATCGCGTCCTTCGCAAATTTGAATCGCGCTTGATCCGAACCTAATACGGCTCAGCTCCGGGACACTGGCGGCCACAAACGTATATACATACCTATTTGGAAGGTTGGCGATTCCACCGCGGCCTTGAACATGTCAAATGGAATAAGGGCGAAGATTTGCAACAAGGTGTCACGCCCAGCGTCAGATGGCTGTCCATCTGGATGCGGCGAAATGGGCGTCGATAGGCCGCCCACATTCAAAGTCTGAGGAAGCGTGACAACAAGGAAGTCGAACACGTCCTCCCTCAGCCTCTGAGCAAAGGGGCCGAAGATCGCAGCCCGGGGAGGGGGCATCTGGTCAATAGGCGTTGATGTACCATTCGATGGCGCAGGGACGGCTTCCACGAACTGAAGCCAGGTGGAGATGTTTTCGACGGCGATGGATTGTCTGCAAATTTCATACGCGTAGTTGCAGAGCTCGTCCATGCCACCGAGAAGGCAGCCGGCGGCAAGCACAGCTTTAGCATTTTGAGAATTGATAGCCCGTACTGTTACAGACGAATAGAGGTAACCCAGTGCTGCAAAAATTGGCCATGAGTGTGCGAACTCCACTCGAGGGCACCGTGTCACACATACCAATGCTTAGACCCTATCGATCACGAAGAAGAGTCAGCCACAAAGCAAGAAAGTCATGATGTGTTGTCACCTCTGTTGTCACCTCCGGCTCCTGCTCGAGGTTCAGATAGATATTACACTGTCCAGTAGGCTGTGGCGTCGTGGACATCAAATGAGCCAGGAATGGCGAACGAGAGATGATGAGAGCATGCAGTCGATAGGCATGCTGATGGACGTGCTATCCAGACAAATGGGTATCAGAGGTGAAGAGGTGTCCGGTCCATGCAATCTAGCTTACCAGGAATGTATCGGCGTAGTTCTGCGCAAGAACGCGCGGTCAGTACAACAAAGGCTGAACTGTTAACATAAGTACGCACGCCTGTCTGAAATGCATTATACAGGTGGTTCAATATCTCGTCATTGTGAAGCTGGAATGGTGATGGACTGCAACAGAAGGGTATATCGCGTGAGCGGGCTTCAAAGGTGTAGACTGGTAGTATGACGGGGCGATTGATCGGGCAACACCGCGTGCATATGGCGACTGCCTGCCAGTCGTACAGGAGACAGGCCGCGTCCGTACGTGCGTCTCGAGACGATGCCAATGTTGTCGAAAGGATCCAGTGCCAAACCCAGGGAATCACTTACTGAGCATACCCATTCACGCTCGACGCTCCTCCGGTACTTGTCGAGGGAACAGACTCGTCCCCGTAGGCTCCCTGCTCTGCTGCATCTGATCCATTCACCAGACCGTTGCTGCTCCCCACATGTCCATTCATCGCTTTTGGTGCAGACGTATCTCGACAGCGGCGAGAAAAGGTTGCCAGTAGGATACGGGGAGCAGCACGTAGATCGAGTGGCGAGCAATGGGAGCAAGATGAGGAGCCTCAAGCTCAAGGACGCGTTCGCGAGGTCGTGTCACGTGTCACAGTCGTCACGGTCATCGCCCACGACCGTGCGATCTGTGGCCGCGTATGTACTAGTAGAACTTCCAATATGACGCGAAGGAGAGTAGCGACCATGGAATATCGAGCACTGGACGAAGTTTTTGCACGACGATACGCACGTCGTACTACACTTAGGTACTTCAGTAGGTATGTGCAACAAGTATATCAACTATTGTGACGCTTGCGTGACACACGCCACAAAGGCTCAAGCGCTCAATCGGAGTCAATCGAAATCCGAGTCAGTCACGTATATGTATGTACTCAACTGCGAGTCCCGGGCCTCGGTAGACATTGATCATGACCAGCTAGACTCGAAAGTGACTCGTGCTACCACTGCTTCACGCGTTCGCGCTCGACGCGTAGTGTGTACGGTCCCGAGAAAATCATGCTAAATACGTCGATCTCAATGCTCGAGATCGCAAACCTCCAGTGACCCGCTCCCCACTGATCCTCGTCTGCACGTCTTTAGCGCACAATGCCGAATGGTACCGGCGCCGATTCCTTCAGAGGATCCATAATCCGAGTCTCGCAGAGCCGTATATTTCCCCAGCAGCGCACCGCCAAGCGCACCAGCGTACCGCTATCCGTCGCGGATTGTTCTGTCGTTCGCTTCACCACTGCAGCTGCCGTCTGGTACTTCGACGCACCGGAAGGCGAGCGAGCAACGAAGGCACTGTCTCCAGACCAGCTCCGGCTGTCGTTGGAGACCACGCTCAGCTGTTACCCACAGTTGGTCGGCCAATTGCACTGGGCAACTCACGTTCACAATGGCAACCATACCCAGCGTGCGGGACGCTTGGTCCTCACGTACGGTACACCTGAGGACCCTGGGTTCGATTCATAGTGGCAAAATCACCCGTACCATTAAGGGCATTGGTCCCATCTGCGTCAGAAAGGCGACGGGACGGGTATTGGGATGCGACTCAACTGGCATCCGACGCACTCCTCCATCGACACCTCTACCGCTCACATCTGGAAGAACACGCAGGCCTTCCCGGGCTCATGATCCAAATCACCACGTTCGCATGCGGAGGTGTCGCAGTCGCCATCAAGTTCGCCCATCCCTAGCGGATGCACAGACGGTGGCACGCTTCTCGCATGACTGGGCCGCGACAAACCGCGCTATGGTCCTCGGGTTGGCTCTGCCAGTGCTGCAGCCCATATTCGATCCACAGCGCCTGGATATGCGGCTGCTGGAGACATAGACGCTCCCCAAGTCGACCAGGAACTGCTCAAGAAGTCCCGCGCCCTGCCCATGCATCGGTACGACTGGTGGGCGACCACAGACGATTCGACACCTTCCGTCCCAGCGCCCCTGAAGGCGGCAGCAGAAGTCCCCGCGGCCGCTCCGATACCATGGTCCGAATGGAACGTGCAGGCACCTGTATCCCACTACATTATACACTTCACCCCGGGCGAGATGCAGCGTATGTGGAAGGCTGCTCAGCCAGCGGCCTCTACGCAGGGCCACACCGTCAGCCGCCACGATGCTCTCCTAGCTCATGTGTGGGCGCTGGCCAACAGGGCTCGCGGTCTCGCCGAAGACGACCAACCTGTGCATATGAACGTCACACTGGGGCTGCGCGACAGAGTGTCCCCCGTGCTACCGGACAGTTTCTTAGGGTCACCGATTATCCTGGGGCGTCTGTCGATGCCGGACGGGAGGCCTCGTCTGAGTCGCCAAGCGAGGTTGCGGCGGGCATCCGCTCCGTGGTCAACTTGTTCGACACCGAAACGGTGGCGGCGCTCTTGCACGACATGGCCCATGACCTCGCGCTCGCGCGCATATGGCACGCTTTCCTCGGCCGGCGCAACTTCATCGTCACGTCTTGGGTGCGCCTCGGCCTGTACGATGCAGACTTCGGCACGGGCACACGCGCGCGATATGTGGAAGCTGTAATGCCGAGCTGCGATGGATGCCTCCAAGTCATGGAGGCAGTTCCTGTCGACCACGAATACGCCGGTGCTGGAGATGACGAGGAAGGAGGACGGCGGAAGCGTTGGTATGATGATGGTGTGGACGTCTCCTTGCATCTTGCGGCGGATGCGATGGAGAAATTGATGAAGGACCCGTTATTACGGAAGTATCGTGTGCCTTGAGATGGGTAAGCTCGATCCTGTTGTAGCCAATAAACTGTCCGCGGCTAACCTCGCTTCCAGCTGACCCGTCCGGTCTGCATGCACGCGACGCTGCGCTTACCGCGTTGCTTCGAGAACGTTGTGGATTGACATGGTCCTGCACAAGGCAATCAATAACAGACACAATGAAATCATGACTCACTGCCTCGCGCATCCGGCAAACACGACGCCATGACGAGGCACCCTTCTGTCTGGCCACGCAATTTCTCATCGGCATGCCCCCATGAAACCTGTGAGTTCCTGGCATCAGAAAAAGGAAATTGGGAAGACATATGCCAGGTCTGTGAAATGACTGGAAGCGTTGTGAACTGAGTCAGTTCAATAGGAAGCGCAGATCGGCGGATATTACTGACGATGTTGAGCTGGTGTCACATGTACTGCGTACACTTAGACGTGATCTCGACGTCAGCAACAGGGGCAGCGTGCGGCGAAGGTCAGGCAGCCTGTGACGAGTGGGTTTGATATGTTTCCAATAGTAGCAGGAAGGAAAGATGGTTGTCGTAAACGGCGACCCTCTGGAAGCTTTGATCGATTTCCTGGAGCGCTAGACGTTTAAAGCGTTCAAGGACGCCGGACACGCACTGCTAGTGCAGGCTTCGAAACATGACCTCACATACCAGACTTGGACTATCTCTAAAAGCGAGCGCTGCGAGTAACGCGCACGGATCTTGACAAGGTGTATCAGTGTTGAGTGCTCCTAGTCCTTGTTACGTATCTGTGCTGGTCACAAGAGTGAAGGCGTTCTCCTCTGACTTGTACAGGCAACTTCGCGGTCCCGGGAGTGTGGCATTTCATGCGACTACGTGTCTTGCGTCATCCCGGCCAGTGGCAGAATGAGAGCATCGTGTAATCAGTGATTCGTGAACTGCAGCAAACGGACCGCTGGCCCTGGAAGTAGCATACGCGTGAAGTCATACTCACGTGCCCGTGACACCCAATACAATCCCGGCATTCGGGGCAACTTGAATGTATGGTAGTATTAGTACTGAGCATCATGACATCGACGCTGTAGTACAGGCTGGGTACAAGCAGGTACAAGCTCAAATTGAGAATTCCTGCAACGTGTACATTCAACGGAAACCAATGGAACGAATAGGAACGCATACCACCCACCTTTTCCCCATACGTCCGTACGACCCGAGTCCATCGGAGTGCCTGACCCATCGAACTGGCCCTGGTATGATAAGGGTCATCCACCCGCTCGGACCACAAACCCCTACTACGCATCCCCGCCCGTCTCTCCGGCCAACCAGCGCAGAAAGTCAGGCATACCCATCACTTCGCCATATGGGTTTCTCGGTTCTGCAATCTTGTGCGCTAGTCGTATCTCCGGCTCGAGAGGTGGCGGCTCGTGTAGTAGTACCATCGATACATAGGCGTCCATCAGGTTGTTTATAATGCCTGATTCTTGAGCTCGGATGCCGCAAAGAGTCGGGTACGATGGTGGCGCAGATGTGTAGTGCGGCGTAGGACCGGATCCATCGCTGAGCTGCGAGGGAGTCGCCAAGGCGCTGTCAGTCCGACGTGATACGCAACGATTGTTCAGCACATCGTACCATATGCGAGCGATCAGAGGCGAAGTAGTCGAGGTACGCCGCCGCTGGCACGACCCGGAAGAGACTGTATCCGTGCATGTCATTCCGGAGGTACAACACCAACTTGAAGTCAGCGCTCGCCCAGACGAAACATCGGAAATAGGCTTGCCTTTGGTACTCCAGAGGCACCGAGAACGCCTCGTTAAACACGTACGGGAAGGTGTTGGACACGTAGTCTGACATGCATCCGGTTGGCATCCGGAGAGACGAGACCAGTACGGACGCGGCGAAGCGGTCAGCTGCTGATGCGCGACATGGGAGACGCGCGGCGAGGGGGCGCACCTGTCCACCTGCTAGGGACTGTAAGACGGGTGTCGAAATCGTACACCCAGCCATCTTCTGCCGGTTCCGTCCGCCGCTCTCCGTCTTCGCGATGCGTCGGATCTTGCTCGCTGCTCTGCATGTGGTCGCGCGAGCGGAGAACGAGGATAACGTGGTAGTCCCATACTACCACGCCTTCCCTGGCCTTCTGGTTCCAGAGGGCGACCTAGACGATGGTCGGCGTGTCAATACGCATGGGTCGTGTCGCGGATCGGGAGGGGGAACGTGAGGCGGAGAGACGGCGTGCATGAGAAGCGAGAACGGACCGTCTTGCCGTGGTTCGATATGAACACGACGGACACCTGCCATGGCCAATCGGCATCCTCTTCCGCCTTCGAGGCAAATGCTTTGGCAAGCAAGTATACATTTTCTTCACAATAGCAGGACGTGTAGATGCTGTCATGGGGGAGGGGAGGAGGCATCGATTGCTTTTGTTTCGCCGACATGGTCGCCAGTCGAGATGAAACAGTGGCGCTCATATGATAGGCAGCAGCGGACAAGTTATTGCATTAGATGAGACCAGGGGAAGAAGCACAAGTACATGCGAGTCAATGGAGAAGTCACGAATCCCTCCGAGATGGCGCCGATTACCCTATATATCGTATCCTGTTCATATGATTACAGTCCACAGCTTTTCAACATCGACGCAGCGGGTTTGGCCATGATGAGCACACAGCATGGGGATAGAGTACAATCCACAACTCTCGACGACGACAAGTCGTCATGTCATGATCTGCCCCGAAAGACATGGGCATCAGCGAAAGGGAGCGCGAAGAAGCTAGCGCGCAACGCACCATGGATGGGTATAGCACAACAATGGGTATCGCGAACACGGGCATCACCGTCTGGCGTTCAGCGAGCTGCCCGGCGCGTACTCCAGCTGGTCGATGCTCCAGGTATCCTTGTTCGCGAAGACGTCCGAGACCCTCTTCTTCAGCAAGATGTCATCCAGCTCCGGCGACGAACGCTCTGGGCGGAACGGCACGAAGATGGGCTTCGGCCCGCTCGAGGTCGACTTCGTGCTCGTCTTGGTCGCCGAAGGCGCCTTCCGAGGGTGAGGCGCGCGGATCGCGTTCGGCGTGGTCGGTACGGACCCGTCGCCGCGTTCGCCTTCAGCGGCGCCGGAATGGGGTGGGGAACTGCGACGGCGCGGTGGGCTTGGGGAGCAAGCCGGAGTTGTTCGTGAACGGGTGTGTGGCGAGGGGATCGAAGGACGAGAACGCGGTCTGAGTCGACATGGCTGTGGCGCGTCGGGGCGGAAGCACAATGGGAGCAGAGGGCGAACGGTTCGATGAGGACAAGGCTGTCAGTGAGCAATGTCGCGTAGGGCTTTTGTAGTATGCAGATATGAGACGCGGGAAGGAATAGGTTGTCGGAGGGATGGAGAAACGGAAGAGGCGGCTGCCGGAAGGTTATATAGAAAAAGAGGAGCTCGCGAGGCTATGAGTGGCCCGTGGCCACCGCTGGCCACGGACGGGGGCCCGAAAGTTTAGCGGGTTTGCAAAGGTTTGCAAGCGACCCTCCCTTGTGATCACATGTGTTTCTCGTCCTTGTTCCGTGCGTGTTCTGACTCTGAGTTCGGGCTGCCGCCTGCGACCATGGCCACGCCTGCTTGCGATAGACCACGCCCGAGAACATCCGAAACAGCGTCCCCCTCTTGCCTCTTCTGTATCTGCAAGGCATGCAATGGGCATTGGCCAGATCTTAGATGTGTTTACAATCAACAGATGCAGGAACGCTCTACTCCGATTTGAAACCTCCAGACTTTCTCCGTGGACTTGCAGTCTTGAACGTCGTTCCATGGCGCGCTCAGCACGATACAGATTATGGTCCGTAGCGGGGACGGACTTAAAACTCTGTTTCACTGTCCTGGACACCTACCATAGCAATTTCAGGTGCGTCATCGAGAGTTTGCTCGCGGACGCGACCGTGAATGTATGAGGTAATCGGACAATGTGCTCGCTTGCGTATTGGCTGCATGCACTGTTGCGCATAACGTTGAGGGTGGCGTTTACGAGAACAACAACCTAATGTCTGTTGGACACGCTCCCATCAATCTGACCCGAACGACGAGGGCGGCTCTATGCAAGCCCTTCATGAACGTCAGTCATGGGTCACACAGTAATCTTAGCCGCCCATTATTTGAGAACGTGAAGCGCACCGGTACGATTCTTGCGAAGGAAGCAGGACATTCGTAAGACCGCTGCTCAATCGCTGCCTGCCACAGGTATGCACAGGCGACAAGCGATAGTCTTCGAAAGAGCGGGAGAACCTTCACAGGTGAGCAAGACCCGCTGTTCCCAACACACCCGTCGTCAGCTGTCGCGTAGTTTGTAACCCGGTCGGAACATGCAGAGGTTGCAGTACGTCTTCACCTCTACAGCTTTGGCTTGACGCTCTCCTTGTCGCTTTGCTTTGCCGTAAAGATAGTGAATGCTGGCCCTGTGGTGAACGCCGACCATTCCGAGAAGCCAGCGACGAATGCGAAATCTTGCCGGAGTAGACAAGAATAGGAAGAACAGCTCCCGACATAGCGTCCTCCACGCGTACCCCCGAATACATTGACACGGAACATTCTCACCTCGGTACAGTTAGGATGCCCCCCCAGATGCAATGTGTCGACGTAGTCTTTCCGGCAAAACGGCAGTCAGTCAGAAGTGGTGAAACGCGCCATGAGCTCCATAGCTAGCATCGTCCCCATCAACGATAGTGTGCATGTTTGTGCAATAACAGGAAAGTGGGTGGGACTGGAAGGTAAGGACCAGTCATGTGTGATGCATTGTGGAAACCAGCGGAGTCGTTCGAAGTACAGTATCAAGGGACATAGTCTGAACGTCGCTCCCGCCATTGCGCCATGCTCGGAAAACCGCCCGCAGCGCGTTGACGAAGTTCGGAAGGCCGCAGAGGGTTGCATGAGACGTGCACACGACCCAGGGAGTGTAATGGGCGAGACGCAAGAGGGTTGTCGACGCACTGTCACGCAGATCTAAGGGTCGTGCGCGCCCTTGAGAAGGTAACTTTCCGTCGTCATGAAGTTGCGCAGATAGAGCTCGAAGGTGTGATGGAAGATCAATGTCCGCGGCGGTGGGGTGCATCATGCTGTCGTCACAGTTGCCAGGAATGGGCTAGTCTGCAAGCGGAGGAAGCTTGCCTCGCAGGATGCGCACCGTCCTCATTTGGCTGTCGCCCTGCCTCGACCTCGTCGTTCTAAACCCGGGGTAGCCGACCACAACCATGTTGCCGTAACTTCCGCGTGTCACCAGGTGCCAGAAGTCATGACGCCAGACTCCCATTCAAAGACAGACACCAGAAAGAGCATAGTCCGGACATCGTCCGCTACTCGGAACACGGACAATCGTGAGGTCACTTCGACATTTCGGGTAGGCGGCACATACATAGCTGTAGATGGCAAGTAGATGTGATTCGAAGCAAGCAAGGTTCCGGCGCTAGTCCCTCTATTCAGTAGACGATTTTGGAGAAAGCTAGCCAGAGGAGCGTTGGCAGGAGGTTACGCAGCCAGGCGCAGTGTTGGCGAACGGAGGAAAGCGAGGGCTGCAAGGCGCTCGTGCGGGCAAAGAGCGCCTGTACGCGCTCACGTGCTGCAAGCGCTGATTGCCTTCCTCAGAAAATTTGGACCTCGAGCGGGAACAGGACCTTGGCCGGCGTTGCGGGTACCATGTCTACTACTCTACCGCTCTTCTGGGACATCTCCTCGGCTTCTCCAAATACTCGTATCAATGCCTCTGTGAAGCTTGTCAATTCTCTTGAGCATTTTCAATCTCAATACGTACCGAAGCAAAGCGCGGGACATGGAGAGGACGACGACGAGAAGGATATGGGCGACGGCCTGGGTGCGCTGAATGCGCGGGACGTGGCGTACTCGATACGTCGGCTAGTGAGGGGATTGGCCAGTCCGAGGGAAAGCAGTCGGTTAGGTTTTGCAGTTGCGTTAACGGAGGTTAGTCCTTCGCACAGCGCTCCGCGTTCGATGTAACATAGACCTCGGTACATGCAGCTGTTATCCAGGATCGACACTGTGACATGCTCCCAAATCGTTGCCCTTCTTCTGGACTCGTCGCAAACCCAAGGTCTTGCGACCGGTCAGGAGGAACGCGACATGCTCTTCGCTCGCCTCTTCGGGCTCATCTCCGTGATCCAGTCTGGGCTGCTCTTCCGCGATACGGCCTTGCCGTCTTCCTCAAGTCTCGTCTCGAGCTTGGACAACTACAAGCAGGTGCTCACTCAGCTGGTCGAACTCGGCGAGAAGAAGTCATGGCTGCGCGAGAGCGCCTGGTGGGCGATCGGTCTTGCCATTGACGCACTCCAGGAGTCGGATGCCTCGTGGAAGGATGACGCTCTAGAATCTACCATAAGCATCGTGTTTGCAGAGAAGAAGTCCTGGACGCCCGAGAAGATAGCTATCACGCTAAAGCTACAGAGTCACTTGCCTTCCCGAGATTGGGAGAAGGTCCTGTCGCCCACGTTCAAAAATCCGGAGTTGCTGAGCACAGGAAACCTAGGCACTGTGGCTCGGATACTGAAGGTGGGTTTGCAACATGATGATCACTTCGCAGTCATTCTTAGTAGTCCCTACAGGAATCAAGCGTCGACGATGACGAGGAGTCTGACGTCCCCAAGTCGGGAGCCTGGAAGCCTCAGGTACACTTTGTCTGGGACATGCTCCTGGACCGAGTGTTATCTCCTCCTACGACGCAGAAGGGCTCGAACACGGCTGTATTCCCCGACTTCTTCCGGATAGTTGTCGATGGTTTGTTAAGTTCGATGTCCGTGAAAGCAACAGCTGCTGACAATCTTCGAACCTCAGAGTCTTTGTTCTCGTCCACGTCTTCTCCGGAGCGCAAATACTGGGGCTTTCAAATATTTACCAAAGCACTTCCTCGTCTCAGTGCCGGCGATATGCCTATGGTCTTCACTAAAAACTTCATGCGGTCATGGATCAACCACCTGTCCAACAGTGATCGGTATCTCCACAAGGCTGCGAGGCAAGTGGTAGGTGTATATCCTCGACAATCAGATGGCTTGTGTTCTGAACATTCTCGAATAGGTCTCAGACATACAGTCTCATGTCAAAGAAAACCCGACCCTTGGTTTCACTCTCATCTTGCAACTCACGGGTGTGAACGGAAGCCGCCAGTTTGACAAGCTAACCAAGACGAAAACGGTTGAGTCGATCCTGACGTCAATGGATAAGGCCGGCATCCAGAGCTACATCGACTACCTTCTGAAGCAAGTGAATGATGTCCAGGCCGGCGAGCCGTAGGTTCCTTCTGACACGCGACGTCTTCCTATCCCGCTCACGCGATTGCAATAGGATTGACGCACAAGCCGTGAACTCCCGGCGCACATGGATCATCGACCAATTGGCCGCCCTCGTCCGCAATGGTGCAATCCCCAAAAGTGATGACTGGGTGCAGTCTATTCTGGACTGGCTCACCGTTCATGGTCTCTTTGCCGTTACAAAGAAGTCCGAGAAGAGCCCCATTTCGGCGGTAGGTCGTCGTCACCCTAATCTACCGCGGCGTTGCACCTAACTCCTCTTTAAAAGCTCCACAGCGTGCCTGTACCACAATTCTCCGATGACCTGAGGAAGCTGTGCCGAGACCGCCTGCTCAGTTGTTTAGCCGACTTGACGGGGCAGGCCACAGTCGTGGAGAAGGGTGAGCCGCATGTTCAGTGGTACACGATAGTGTTTAATGGGCGGCTGGACGTTTCTAGAGGACAAGTCTGTTGTCAAGATGCCCGCAGCGGCGTCCGACGGGCGGTTCTGGGTCGACCGAGTGCTATCAACTATTGAGCAGCTCGAGAAGGATACAAAGCACGTTGCAATCCTCACGGAGGTCGACGAGGAGGATCAAGTGCTTCGGGTCAAGGCACGTCAGCTTGCCGCGCGGCTGCAGGCTGTAGGTGGACTCCCTCCTCGTACACTACTCAGACATTGACAAGCTCTTAAGGTTCCGGAGCCTCAACGGGAGGCCGCGAAAGGTGCCGAACTTCTTCTCTCAGCCACCCTTCTTCAGCAGTACTGCGCCGAAGAGGAAGCCGGTGTGGAAACGCTTGAGGTACTGCCCAGTCCGCTCTCTACGTGAGAATGCGCGCTGATAACACGCCGAACGACTAGAGCTGTATTGATGGCGCGACACGAATGTTTCCAGCGGAGACGAAGAAAAGCAAGAAGTCGCGCAAGTCCGCTGGAGGCGATACTGGGGATGACGCGGCTGACGCGCTGGAGCCTGTGGATGTTCTGGTGGACAATGTTATCGGCTTCTTAGAGCAAGCTACTGCGTACTTGCGCGCGGTGGCCAACCAAGTGTTCTTGCTGCTGTCGGGCTCCGTCAAAGAGAGCACCATTAGTCTCATTCTTACGGCAAGTGCAGCATTCGAGGTTTCTGGCTCATTGTATTCACAGACAACCCACAGCAATTGGAGCGTCGTGATCCTGCCGAACTCATGGCAGATGAAGACGAAGAGACGGAGGACGACGAAGACAGTGAAGATGAGGAGGAAGACGAAGACGAGGACGAGGACTCATCCGAGGAAGCGGAGGATGGAGAGGAGGATGCCGACGAGGAAGAGGATCTTGAACTCCGGAAGAAGATTGAGGAAGCCTTACGAATCAATGGAGTGGAGGCAGCAACTGGTGAATCTGACGATGAGAGTGAAGAGGATCTCATGGACGATGATCAGATGCTTGCCATCGATGAACAGCTAGCTGCGGTCTTCAGGGCACGCGCCACGGAGAAAAAGTCGGGGAAAGGTGGGAAGGCATTCCATGATTCCTTGATAATTTGTTCATTTAGTTGTCAGATGTCGATGCACAGCGGGAGGCAACACATTTCAAGAACCGTGTACTCGATCTCCTCGAGATATTTCTCAAGAAGCAACCGTCCAGCCACCTGACTATCCGCTTGATTCTCCCGCTGGTAGACCTAGTCGTGGGCACAGGCCCAGACGAGAGGCAATTGGCTGACAAGGCGACTAGTGTCCTCCGGTCCCGAGTAGGCAAGGCCAGGGAAACTCCTTCGTCTGTCGATAAGGACCAGGCTGCTGAGTTGCTTCAAGAGTTACACTCGCGGGCCAGGAAGGCACCTTCGGCTGACGTTCTTGCTACACTGAGCGCTTGTAGCATCTATGTGGCGAGAGCGCTGCATAACGCAGGTGAAGACGCACCGATTGCGCAGGCCTACCGAGAGTCCCTAAGTGACTTCGTCACCCGCAAGGCTTCCCGGTTGAATGCACAGTTCTTCCAAGACCTCGTGCGTCGACAGGTGGCAACTGCTTGGGCTCTGCGGGAAGATCTCCTCGACCTCGCTGGCAAGGCGGTCAATGTCTATCGACAATGTCAGGCATTCCTGTTTCTGCAGCTCCTGATAAAAGAGCTTCCGCAGCTTGTGAGTACGCCGATGTTCTATCATTACCAGCAACTAATAGATCCTGTAGAGCGACCACGATGTCAAAGCCGATATTCTGATATTCTTCCCAAAGCTGCGAACCGCTCTACTCGACGTGATCTCACAAGCATGCGATGCGTCTGACGCATCTCTTACCGCAGCCCAGGTCAAGGAGCTCCTCAAACTAGGGGTATTGGCTGTTCGCCACACGCGCCGTATGTCCGCAAGCACTGAAGAGTTGGCAACCGTATGGAGTCCCCCATTATGGAACGACCTAGCGAGTAAATTGGCGGCGAGTCCTCGTTTGAAGTCATCAACAGGTTTGCAGTCGTCGTGTAAAGAGATAGCCCGGTCTACCGGCCAGTCTGCGAAGCCCGGCGCCGACGGGACTGCGAAGAAGGGTGATGCAGAGGATAATACTGCAGCCAGCAAGCGCAAGGCTGGTGAGCTCGAGGAAGCTCCTGGGCCACAAAAGGCCAAACACAAAAAAGCCAAGAAAGCGAAAGCGTCCTAGGTATCTTATGTATTGGATATTATGCGTATACGTGACAGCTGCGCGACGATGCTCGTCAACTCGTTGACTCGTGTGCTCATCTCATCCGATGGCGTGGTCGTACTGGTTTCCATGAGCTCTAGGCATCTGCGAATCCTGATGCGACATGAATTAGAGATAACATGAAGAAGGTATGTCAACTCACTTATTACGCCGCATCCTTCCTTCAGTGATTGCTCGCAATGTGGCCGACTTTGAAGATGCCTCTCGTAAGACTGACTCCGGTAACCCTGCCAGCCGCGCACATTCTACACCGAATGATTCCTCGGTGACGCCAGGAGTAAGGCGGTATAAGAATGTGACTTCTCGCGTGCCATCAATTCGGGTGTCTTCAGTATATCCCATGTACACGTTCTCCACCTCAGCAGGGAACATGCGTTCCATGTCTACAGCTAAATGAGGGTAATGAGTGATGAATAGTGTTCTGCATTTCGTATTCTGCACGAGGTGTTGTAAGACTGCATTCGCGATGGCCATCTGTTTTCAGTAAATCAGTCATATAATGTACTTAAATCGGATTGAGTCGAAGGCATACCCCATCGAACGTCGCCGTACCACGCCCCAGTTCATCCAGTATTACCAATGATCGCGCCGTGGCCATTTGAATAATGTCGCTGGTCTCTTGCATCTCGACCAAGAACGTAGACCGTCCGCGAGCCAATTCATCAGAAGCTAGCAATCTGTGTCAGGCAATTGGAGCTAAGTCTCAAGGTGTGACTTACCACCCATCCGAGTGAGAATGCCATCGAGAGGGGCGAGCTTCATCGACTGGGCTGGGACAAAAGAACCGATCTGGGCCATCTACGGTCGTCTCGTGGTATCAGCGATGAACCTGCAGTACGTTCATAGTAGAGACTGACGATTGCACAAAGCGCGATCATCCTGACCGCCGAGCTCTTTCCACCCATGTTGGGACCAGTGATGATCTTGTTTCGAGGTTGCCCGCCACCCATTGTGACTGTGTTTGGGACGAAAGGGTCAGATCTCAACACCTCTACCATTGGATGCCGACCCTCGACTAGCTCCAGTACGTCATCTTCCACGAACTCTGGCTTCACGTAACCTTCTTGCAATGCTACGCGTGCCAAGCTCAAGAGGCAATCGGCGACGGCTAGCTTATTCACTGCGTCACGGAAGAGTGCGTAATACTTCTGCGTGATCTCTTGCAGGAAAGACAGATAGGCCCTGTTCGCCTCAGCGGTCTGAGATTCTTTATACTGTGCACGCTCTTGAAGCTTGGCTCGAACTTCTGGAGTATGATACCTTCTGAGTGTCTTTGTACTATCCAAATGCGTTACGGCATCGTCCCTTAGTGGCAGACAATTTCACTGACCTGGATACCAATTGCCAGCTGACGGGGATGTCGCGATTCTCGTCCTTCCTGATCTCTACGAGGTACTGGATCTACGTCAGCACAGGGTGACGTCACATTGGTGAGATTGTATACCTCTTCACCCGCAACGGTTGTGTACTGTAAGGCAGGCTTCCTGATTGCTCTACGGACTGCAACATGTGCGTGAGATACCATTCGAATGCTTACTGAACTTGTACGCACTCTTGCGTAGTTCGTCCACGAGCTCAGACTCAACTACTTGGATACTCTGTTCCGGGTATCAGTGTCAACGAGAACACATTGACCGTGAGACTGAAACTGACTGCAGTGTGTGCATCCACGTCGGGATACTTGTCCGGATCCGTCCATAAGGATTCTTTCTTACCCTCCTTCGCTGATTTGAGATTGACGTTGTCGAGAATGTATCTCATAGGGTCTCTCAACTTCGGCAGGGCCACTGCGATTTCATTCAGCAGCGGCGACCTGAAGGGTGCATCCTGAGGACTGTTGATTGGCTGGAAGGTTGACGCAATCCTGCTGAGCGCAGGCAGCAAGACGGATAGCTCCTGCGGGGTGCACTGTCCGACAGGTGTCGCGATTCATTCGTCACTGGCAACACGGGGCAAAACGCAAAATAAGACCGACCTTCCCGTACTGAATACGACACAGGCCCCTCGCGAGGTCTGGCAGACGCTTCAGCGACTCGCGCAGGAGGGTTAACTTCGGTGTTTCGTCGGCCAGGATCTCCCCTACGGCCTCGACTCTTTCCTGCAGAATCCTGAACAACGTGTCAGTATATCAGCGACTATGACATGCGTACACGTAGCATGGCTTCACAAATCGGAGTAAGCACATTCGCTTGCAGGTCCGACTCCCATGGCCATGCAGGAGACGTGGGATGATCGGACAAAATTACGCACCTCATGTCAACCAGCGGTCGTCCGACCCAGCTCCGCAGCATTCGCGCCCCAAACTTCGTCGATGTCTGGTCGAGAATCCACATCAACGAACCCTTGGTCGTGTAGTCTGTTTCATTTCGGTAGATTTCCCTGAGCGGCACAATCGCCGATGCTGCTCAGCACGACTGCATTTGCAACGAGGATGAACCACCACACGAGCAACACTCACAGGTTGGTCAACGTGTTGCCGTTAAGAAGCATGTGGGTACGCTCTGTAAATTTCGAGAAGAACTTCGTCTCGCGGAGACAATCTTCCACTCCGAACGCCGCTAAGTACTTTGCTGCATACGCCAGCGCCAGAGCAGCTAGTTTTGAGAAGTCAGAAACAGTTGCCATGAGTTGTCCTATCAAATTGAGACACGGTGTCTGGATCAGCACTGAGCCCTAGTGGTGCAAGGGTGACTGGGCACAGACCGGAGTTGTAGCCTTCAGATGCGATGCCAGACTTGGACTTGTCGGTATAGAACGAAGTCAGATAAGAGAACGCCTCGGTGTAAGACAGATCGTGCTTGACTCGTTCGGTGCGTATCTTGTGATCAGGGTTCGCCCAATCCGCGTTGGAGATTCTGCAGTTCTTGAGTAAAAGGCCGCCCGTTGCAAAAATGATTGTCCATACTGCGTGAAATGTGCAATCATCTTCTCGCTTGCCTTGCTCAACTCTTCCTCAGGTAGGAGGAGCTCATGTGGTTTGGAATGA
Organism: Fomitopsis serialis; assembly: GCF_022376445.1. NCBI lineage: Eukaryota > Fungi > Basidiomycota > Agaricomycetes > Polyporales > Fomitopsidaceae > Fomitopsis > Fomitopsis serialis. Next base: position 40,697 of record NW_025954992.1, on the reverse strand, counting down.
ACCATCCGTGTCTACGCAAGGCGTGAGTGTGCGCTGAATGAGGTTCTGAACTCGGACGCACCTCTAGTTCGGTGCGCATGTGGTTATCTGGAAGAGGGTATCAACACAGCGACTGACGAAACCGCATCCATGGGGCGTACCCTCGAACTCATCCCATACCACGTCCCCAGTGCTCGCAGAGATGACGATCATTCCAACCTTCACCCTTTCGTCATGGCCCATGCCTCCCATGGGCTCCTCCACTATGCACATCAGGGGCGGGGCGAATGTCGGATCGAGCTCGTCCACCGAGTCAATTTCATCTATATAGCTAGACCAACGGCTCAGCACGATAGCTAGGGATGCTAGCAGTAATCATGGACTCACGTCGCAGCGGTGTACATGTGTGTTACATCCCGACTGAACAGCTCGTTCCTGTTGTCGCCTGCAGCCTTCAGAGCCGCGGTCTCCGTCTGCTCGACGATGCCCACTTTGTAGCCCTGCGACAGTAGCCTAGGAGGTGTATGAATTCACCGTTCCCGGGATGAGCGACCCTAGTGCTTACTTTCGCAAGTATATGTGCTTTCTATGCGGAGGTACCCAGGCATTGAGGAAGTTTCGTTTCGGGAAGCAGACTACCCCAAGCTCCTTTGACGCTATGCTTGCATCCTCACCATAGAAGATCATTTTGTAGCCGACCTCGAACATCAGGAGAGTACCAGGATATCGTTGCTTCAGGTCGCGAATCTAGGGATATCACACATAAACCCCTATTTTGTGCGTAGGAACATAGAAACACACCTGGAGTTCCAAAGGAGTGTACGGCAATCCGCTTGGACCTATCTCCTCCACCTTCTTCCTGCTTGGCATAGCCCGCACAGAAGCCTTGCCTTTCCGCTTCTTCCTCGAACCCGAGTTCGCCCACATTTCCTGCATCTTGGCGAACAGGTCGTCCGACTCTTCTCCAGAGTCCATCTCCCCACTCGCATTGGCCACAGCCTGCGACTCGTCCTGCTCCTGATCAAACTCCTCTTCCGAATGCTTCCTGTTAAGAATACTGGGGTCGCCAAGGAGAATTCGTTTGGCCTTTTCGTGGCGTTCATTTGTTCCACGTCGAACAGACTGGGATGACGACACCGGGTCGAACCGCCATTGAGCGGCGAGGCCACCTGGTCGATCCTGAGTTGACGAAGGCCCGGCCTCCTGTGAGCGACTATGAGATGTTCTTGTGGCAAAGAAACTACTGGTCGTCCTCGCCCTCTTGGGAGAAGGTGGTGCGGCGGCCTCGTCGTCAGAATCCAAAGTTAGGTCGATCGTTGCATTGGGTCGCTTTCGCTGCTGTGTACCAGGCGATGAACTAGCCTGTGAGAAGAATGAAGATATAGCTGCCTGCCTCTTGGGCGAGGTAAATGACATCCTAAAGGAATAGACTGGTGGTGTGCGAAGAGAACAATGGCGCACGTCGTGACGGTGTAGACGCCCGACTCAGACAAGTATGTAATGTCGGGGAAGAAAGCGCTCTTCGGGATGTTCGTGCTCGGATCCTTGCCTGGACTCGCACGCAATGACTATGTAAACTGTCAGAGAACCGATTCCAACTTTCCAACGTTGCCACAGTTCGGTCCCAAGCTGGCATGCTGAATCCTGAGCAGGTGGCGCGATGCCGTGAACGAACTTGAGGTTGACTATTGGGACGTCATTCATAAGTTCGCAATTTTTGCCTACATTGCACAGATGGTTGAAGAATTAGGAGTACCACAGTCACCAGTTGGTCACCAGTCATCACACTGGCAGGAGAGCACCGCGCGTCGCAGCCTCGGAGTACGTCAACAGCCACAAGCGCGACGTACGCGCCACCGACGCGTCTCGGACGCGTCAACTCGGAATCATGGCGTGTCTCGTTGATCCGATAGAGTGCAGTGGAAAATCTTAGTTCCAGTCAGGCACCAGTATGTGGCCAATCCAGAGCGATTGCATCGTGCCCTCTATTGGTGACCTCGTGCATAGGGCCCAGTTCATTTCCTCAATCTAATAAATTCACGTCTGGCACGTTACGATGGCAGACAATGCGTACTAATGGTAGACTGTCATAGCATTTACAGCGCGTCAAAATCAGACAAAGGCAGGTACAAGAGTACTAGTGCTCATATGCCTGAGTAGGGGTAAAATAGCCCGTTGCCTCACTGCTGGAAGACTCCCGGGGTTGGTGCGACTTGGCCTCTCACCACACTCAATGCCCACTGGGAAGAAGATCCCGTCAGCACACCGGCACTCATGTAGGGAAAAAACACGGCTCACCACAAATCGAACGTATTCCCGAACCTCTCTTCATCCACCGTCTGCACAAATGCTGTCCGCTCCTCTATCAGCTCCTCTCTATACTTCTTCGCCTGTTCCTCCGTCACCGCAGCCAGCTCCTCCAAAACCATTTCACGCAGTTCTGAGGGCAGCCTCTGCCACAGCTGCGTGGTCCCCAAAGCGGATCGGATCCACGCCTCCTGCTGCGGGCCGACGTCGGACGCGGACGGCACTTTGACGTTGGGATCGACGAGGAAAAATACGAGAATCTTACGGTGGCCCGGCTTGAACTTGTCCTTGAGGCGGAAAGGTGAGACGAGGTGTTGGTAGATGTTCGGGAAGGCGAGGCAGCGGTGCTCTTTCGTCACCGCACATCCGACTACTTGTACACAAGGCTCGTCGCTGACAAGACATTAGCTGGTTCTGCAACTAGACACGGTTGGAATAGACTCGCTCGCTGATGCCATAGAGGTGCTCCATGCAGTAGTCGTCGTATTTTGCATGATACTTTGGTTGTTGCGTCGCGGTGCGGAAGGACAGTGTAGACTCGGTGATGTTCTCGCAATCATAATACTGCCAAGGACATTGAGTCGTGAAATGCTACGGCAGATATCGGGGTCACGTACGTATATGAATGTTGCCACGATCGCCTCATTATCCATGCCTACCGCGTTAACATAAAATCAGTCTCCATGTCTCGCCCAGGCGTCAGACCGACCTTCCACATGCCATGTTCCACCTCTGTATTGCGGCTTCTCTGTCGTCAACATAATATTCGCCAATTTTACTATCACCTGCAACCGTCTCCCCTTCAGACTAACCCTCTTCTGAACCCTCGCAAGCCCATCCTCATACGCCGGCTTACTATCCGGCCATATATGCGGCAGCGTGTCGCACCATTCACTCAGACACCGGCGTACATAATCGTGATGCGGATAATCCGGGAATAGCTCATACTCCAGTGGTTCAAATTTGAACTTGACATCGCCGTTACGGTGCTCCTCCTTCCAGCGTTTGCGGGCAGCGATCCACATGCGGTCGCACTCAGCCGCCCAAGGCTTGCTCACAACGCAACAGAAGACGTCGATTTTCGAGGACATGACGTCGTCGGCTTTGTTATCTGGGTACGGCTCACTCTGAAGGACGACGGAAAAGGATGAGCGTGGGTACAAGCGTTGTAGAAGAGTGCAAGAGATGACACTCACGCCTTCTTCCCAAACGCATCCGAGAGAACCCTTGCCTCTGTAGTCCAGACGCGTCGGGAGCTGGCGTTTCCGCGCGAGCTCAGAGAGCACCCACTCGAACATTGGAACTGCCATCTTGAGCACTTTCGGGATCACGCCCATGAGCGGCTTATGGTGCTCCGGGTGTATATTGTTGATGTATGGCGACGCGAGCGTGACAGTGCCGTCGTACGCGACGTCGAAGTCCGAGGGCAGCCATTGGAAGTGCTCCGAGACGAACATTTTGTGGACGATACTCGACGTCCGCGGCGTCAGTGGGGTTCCAGATGCATTGGAGACGGTGCGTCCATAAACAACCGGGTAAAGAGATGGATGGACGAGGTCGAGTATTCTCTCATCGGAGCCTGGGTGCCAGTCTTTCTTTGAGTCGGGCATGGCTTCTAGAGGGGCCACAGCAGACATGAGAGCGGTTCTCAGAGACGCGGGGATGAGCTAATCAGACTGCCATATCCGCTCGTACGGACCAGGCTTTCTCGGTTAGTTTGAATACGCACACTTTTCATGATTGTGTAGGCTCACCTGAATGCCGGTCTCTGGGTCACGAAGGGAAGCATACGCCTCCAATTTTTTTTTTTTTTTTTTTTTTTTGGAGGGCCTTCACGGGTGTCTGCAGATGACAATGGGTCATCCCAGAGCACCCAGCCTGCGTACGAGTTTCCCCGTAGGCGCCGGTCCAGGGTGAAAAATGCTACTTACGCACGATTCAAATAACCAGTGTGGGGCTCGTCAATCCGGCTCGAGATCTACTCGGAGGGCCGGTGCTCTACCCACTAAAAAACCCTTGTATCTCGTCCAGTCATCCGGGAGGGCAGGTTCATCCCGCAGTACTTTGTTCCACGTGGCGAGGGCTAAGTCTCGTCTCAGCGCCAGGTCACCATACTTTCTTCGTACGGCTTCAACATCCAGCGCTAATCTGGCGTTCAGTGTATATTGTAGTTTGTTTGTCACTTCCGCGTCGCGGTGTTCCCATCCGTCCTCTTCGGCGTGGCCAATAACTCTATCGCATCTTAGCTTCCAGATTAAGTGTACGGCTTCGGAGATCAGGATCCGCCAAAGTCTCGTAGCACCTGGGCGTGTTCGGCCCTTCTTGTCCTTCCACGCCGTTAGGCCTAGGGAGAGTATGTCTGCCATGGAGAGTGCATGCCAGGGTAAGTCCGGAGCTTTTTTCCTCCACACCGCTCTAACCATGGCCCAGATCCGGGACTGGCCCATTGCTGCACATTCAAGGAGGATGTGCTGCACAGTCTCTAGGGTGCCGCAGTGTGCGCACTGCGCCCTATCTTCGTACCCGTGTATCTTACTCCAGTACGGGCCACATTTAAGGCCGTCATGCATAATTTTCCACAAGAAGGTCACGAAAGTCCGACTGAAGTCCCTATGCCTCGTGCTCGCCCAAATAGTGCCGTCCGACACCGGGGATTTTAGTGGTACATGAAGTCGCACTGTCGCCAGGTTCTGTGTTGCTCGCCGCCTAGTCTCGGTGCCTTTCTGCTCCAGGATACCGCGGTAAGCAAGTGATTGTGTCAGAGCATCCAGTCTGGCCCCCGTTAATTCGAAACGGGGGTTGAGTTCCCGCGATGGGGCGTCTGCTCTGGTGAAGTCTTTCGGGGGCTGACTGATGCGTTCTGGCGCGCTTTCTCCAGGGTCATCCAGGTGTCATCGTCTGTTACTCGACCAAATGTCGTGGTCGCGCATCGCTGGCGCAGGCGGTTGAGTAGAGGCCGTAGGTGGCCAGCGAGCGGCGTGTCTATCCAGCCTTGTGCTTCCCAGACAGGGGCTCTTTCGAAAATCAGGTTCGTGAGGACGTCGTTTAAACCCAGGATGCAAAGAGGGGCGTCAAGTGGCGTATGTTCTAGTGCGTACATCGCTGCGGTGAGTTCCCCGGGTGCAACAGTGGTTGTTATGGGGTCTATATCAGGGCACACCAGGCCGTTTCTGTCGTCGTCCTGGCCAAAGAAGACCGCATGCGTCCAGTCTATGCTCGGGGCTATCACTCCTGGTGCCCGACCATTGCCAGTGGGTTTGAAGATCAGCGCTGTCGTGGTCTCCTCTACTACCTGCCGGCCCGGACGCCTCCTGATCGTCGGGGGGCAGGTCAAGGTGCTTTTAGTGACGAAGGCCCGGAAAGTCTCGGAGATGTTCCCGGACGATGTGACCGATGGGTCAAAGGTGAGTATATCGCCATCTTTGAGGACTGCACTTATGTTCTTCTCATGTCTCCTCGTCGTCAATGTAAGGCCGTCCGTGACATCTGGAACCAATGGATTCCACTTAGGTAGGATTTCCCCGAGGATTCGGAAAGCAGCTATTCTGCAGGTCGCTGGGTGGGCGCACCCTCGCGATCTCAGGGCCGAGCACTCAGGGCACAGACAATCATTATCTTCCCAGACCGTCGTCGGCGTCACTGTCTTTTCGCCACAGGTCGATCTGGTGGCCTCCAATAGGTCTGATACTATGACAACGTCGTGAATGTCACGGAGGCAGTCGCTAACCTTGGTGTTATTCAGCCTACGTAGTGCCTTTGTGGCCCCTATATGGTACCACGTTGGTAGTTGTTTCTTGAGGGACGCTCCCACCTTGATGGCTTCAAGGCACACTCCAAAACGTTTTCCAGCCGTGAACATTCGTCGGATATATATTGGGAGGCCTGACCGGGCTCTCACTGCCGGGTCCCAGCTCTGTAAGTACGCATTTATCTGTGCTTTCGGCCTGATCTCGCCAGTGTCTCTTTTCGCATGTAGGTTTATGATCGCGTCCATGGCGTATGCCCAGATTGGGCGGTCGGTCGTCAGTGTTAGGTATCGTTTGAGCCACATTAGGTCGACCGCATCGTTCCTGGCTTCAATGTCCAGAAGCCCAAGGCCTCCCTTCCGAACGGGAAGGCACAAGGTCGCTGTGTTTACCGGCGGGATGCTCGGTGAATTCCACACGAAGGTTCGTACTATTTTTTTCAGTTCGGTCTCGACCGACTTTGGCATGCCTTGAACAACTGTCAGGTACTGCGATATGCCCCCAGGGCCCATTTGCACGATGTGTCGTCTTCCCAACATGGAGGGTCGGCACTGTCCCCATCTCTTGAGGAAGCCTCTAATTTTCTGTAGGGCTGGTGTCCAGATGGCTGTCTGTTGCACATGGTTCCCGATCCAGGCCCCGAGGATTCGTGTGGGCTCCCCATCTCGTGCAATATGTACATCGGGGGGTATTAGCCCGGATGTGGCTGTGCCCGGATTCAGGCGGCGGGAGGTCACTACAGACTGCCTATATTCCGGTGAGCCGACCGGGACAACTTCTGTCTTTCCGTTATTGAACTTCGCTCTAGAAGCTGTACACCACCTGTTCAGGATGGCCCAGAGGTCAGCCCAGTCGTCGTCCTTGGATAGAAAGGCCGATGTGTCGTCCGCAAAAAGCTTGGTAATCAGCCGGTCTGAGGCTCCTGGGATGTGGAATCCTCGCAGACTCGAGTTTCGCAGTAAGATCGCGAGCGGCTCGATGGCGATGTCAAAAAGGAGGCATGAAAGGGGGTCGCCTTGTCGTACCCCTCTTACTACGGTGAAGTAGCCACTGCTTTCGCCGTTCAGTATGACCTTTGTCCGCGCTGTGGCATACAGGGCGCGGATTCTTGTAATAAACTTCATCGGAAGGCCGAAGGCTTCCAGGGTCTTCCATAGGTACGTATGATCTATTTTATCATACGCTTTCTCTTGGTCTAGTGCCACTATCACCCCATCTTCCTCGGTAGCCTCCGCATAGTCGACTAAGACCCTGCAGGTCTGTGTCTGATCCTCGATATGGCGCCCAGGCACAAATCCCGCTTGGTCTCGGTGGATCAACTTGGTGGCCACCTGTCCCAATCTCGATGTTAGTGCTCTGGTATACACCTTGTAGTCCGAGTTGAGGAGGGTAATAGGTCGGTAGTTCGCTATTTCTCTTCGGTCTCCTTTTTTATATATGGGGCATAACCATCCGTCTGTGAACTCGCAGCCCGGTGCTGGGCCGTTCTTTTCGATGTCCGCGAAGACTAGGGTCAGGTAGTCCAAGCTATTGAAACCTTTTCCTTCCGTAGAGTCTCCCATGAAGACTTTCCAGAACTCGTACGGGATGCCGTCCAAACCCGGCGCCTTCCCTGATTGGGATTTCTTCAGTGCGTCCTTGACTTCTGTTCTGGTTATTCCCTCATTCAGCATGTCGGCATCCCCTCTCTCGAGGGCGCTAGGCACCGCTTCCAGAATTTGTGCGGTTTCGACAGTCTGTTGGTCCCTCGAGAAGAGGGGTGTGTCGACGGTTTGTGCCTTTTCGTGATAGTCGCGTGCGAGAGTAGCCATTTTGCTGGACCGAGATTCAAAAATAGGCGGGTCTACGTCGGGGACCCGTAGGGTGTGTATTACGTCTCGGGGTCGTCGCTCTCTGCTGACATCCGACCAATATTTAGATACTCGCTCGGCATTAATGACGTACCGGGCGGTGGTGGTGAGCTTGGTAAGCGCATGTCGTTTCTTCTCAAGCTCAAGGACCCTGTTATGCAAGATTGCGGAGTCTGTCTGCAGTCCTGCGGAGGCGTAATAGTCTCCGTTACTTTCCACCTGCCGGATGTGCTCTCGCAGGCGTTTGATCTCGGCCTGTAGCTTCGGGGTCTTATGTTTCAAACGGTTTCGGGCAAGCGTCCGCACATCATCCTTGAAGCTTTTGTGGAGGAGTTGAATGGATGCATTGCATTCCACGTCATCTCCGCTTCCTAGGGCTTGCATTTTCTTCAGCGCCGCTCGGCCCAGGTCTCTTGCCTGGTCGATGAAACAGTGGTCCTCAATGAGGTGTGCGGGCATCGACCATCTTCCTTTGCCGAGGTAGGGCGTGTTCGCCGTATTGAGTTTCGCGCTGACCAACCTATGGTCTGTAGGAACCCCGGTAGTCTTTATCTCCCACGTATGCGAGGTTCGGATGAGAGAGTCTGTTGCGTATATCCTGTCTAGGCGGGAGCGGGAGAGACTTCCTCTCTGGGGGTACGTGTAATCTTTCGTGTGGGGTTCCGCGAGTCTCCAACCGTCGTATAGGTCCAGGAAACGGATGAAGTCCCGAAATGCTTCCACCGCCGGTGCGAAGTCCTCTCTAGCCGGCAGTCTGTCTATTGCCTCCTCGACGACATTAAGGTCGCCTACAAGGATATCAGGGATCTTAAAGCGTCCCTTTTCCGCCATGTGTAGTAAGCGGGACCAGAAGATCGCGTTCTCACTTTGAACTGTAGGAGCATATACATTCAGGATCGTGATGGACACGTCCGCGTGCCAGTGCATCGTGAGGAGGACGGCTCTCCCTGGGATTAGTTCTTTGAAAGTAACGTTCGAGACATCTACTAGCTCACGATTGAGTATAATCGCTACTCCTTGCGTTGTTGTGGTCGACTCGGAGCCGGAATTCCATATCCTTACGCGCCGTCCATATAGGTCCTTGATCGTTTCCATATGATGTGCATCAAGGTGTGTTTCCTGTAGGCAGAGGATGCCTAGTCTCTCCTCGCGGAGGAGCTGATTTATAGTGTTCCACTTCTGATCTCGGGGCCCGCTAATGGAGCCCCTGCCATTCATGTTTAGGCTTCCAATATGGAGGCTGGCCTTCGTCTTACGGCCAGATGGGATTGGTCGTTCCATCCTAACAGGGTCTGTTGCTGTTTCGGCATCCTGTGTGGGGGTCGGAGATACGCAGCCCTCCGTGTACCCCTGTACACCACCCGTTTCTGTTGGTGTACCTCGGAGGGCGGCCCCGTCTCCAGTTCCCTCTGCTCGATCATTGAACCCATCGCGGGCGGGGGACGCGGCAGTTTCTCTCGGGCGGAGGGGAGGTGCACCGATTGTCGTATTGCGGTCCGTGTGTGTGTTAAATGTATGATTTGTCGCCGTTGAAGTACGCTTCCCGGCTACAACGATCCACCGGGGGCGGGGAGCACTCCTGGCTCCCTCAGGGGACACGCCGCTACGCGGCTTGACTTCTCAGTCCGGACAAGTCTAGAAGTGCCCGTTAGAAACTAATACGGCGTCACGGAGGCGATCTGGCTTTCCTGTCCCGTGAACGGTCAGTATATGTGGGCCAGGGCTTTCCGTACGCTGTTCGGGTCGAATATTGAGAAATGTTGTTTAGCTTGAGGTCTCATGTGGTTGGTGCAAAGATGAATGTACGAGAAATAGATCGTCGTCATTCATAAGACGCGTATACAGGATATTGGGGTCTCAGTCATATCATGGTGGGTGCGTAGGTTCCAAGAAACATAGGGCCTCAAGCATATCCCGTACACTGCTACTCGTTGACACTACCGCCGCGACGGCCGTGACTGTTTCCACGCCCTCGTCCGCCTCTGCCACCGCGTCCGCCTCTTCCTCCGCGACCGCGCTGGTCTGGGTGTTGCGCTCGTCGATCGGCTGCGAGGGCGTCACGGACGTCTGCGAGGGAGGGGCCGTTCCATCCGGGAGTCGTCGGGACCGTGCACGCGTGGGTCGGGTGGTCTATGGAGTGACAGAAGAGGCAATAGAACACGCGTGTGACGAGCTCGGGGGGACCAGCATACGGGCTGCCGAAGGTGAAACTGCGTACGCGCTCGCGGAAGCAGATCCATTCAGTTGCATCTGCGGTCGGCGACTCCATATAGAGGAAAGCGATTGGTTCTTCCTCGTCGTCGCGTGAGTCCCGGATGGAGATCAGTTTGACCTTGATCGAGTCGATGACGCAGCGGTGCGCCTCGCCCACCGTGAGGTGGCGCCATCTACCGCCGGTGCGGATGTCAATCGTAAGTATCGTACGAACGTACTGGTACATCTCTGGGCTCATCATGCCCTTCTTGAAGCCTTCCGTTAGTCCCTCCTCCGTCGGCGGTACGCACAACCTCTCGGGGTGCCGGAAGGAGGCCAGGAAAGTCGGTGGCACGGAGTCCGACGACACTACGCCAAAGGTACCTTCAGCGGTGGAGGCCCAGCCCTCACGCAAAAGGCGGTCGCGTTGTTCCTGAGTCAGGTTGCCGACGCGGTAGTACGTTGGGCTGGAGTTCGGCTTCGTGGGGGCCACGGCGGCGATGGGCTGGGTGATGGAGGCGGTGGGTATGTTCAGGGATACGCGTAGGATGTTATCCGCAGCACAGAGTCGACTAAAGTTTCCTTTGTCGTGCGCTCCGCGCCCCGGGAAATGAATGAAAACGTGGTAGTCCGTCGCCTTCCGCCATTCTTCTGCCTGTGAAGGCGCCACATTCCTGTACGCCAAGTCGAAATCCGCTCCTTGGATGCGTGGCCAGCCGCCTGGGGGCGGGCGTGTCCTCGTGACCGGCTGCGGCATGCCTTGAGCGGGCGCGAGAGGCTGGATGGGCCCCGCCGGGGCCGGGAAATTAGGGAAAGGGCCCGGGGCGTAGTGGACTGGGTGAGGGTGGAGTATCGATGGCGAGCGCGACCTGCGGGGCCCGAAAAGCGCGTCGTTGTCATCGTGTGTAGGAGCGGGCGGCGCCGGTGCCGGTGAGAGATGGGTGGGCTGTCGGGACACAGGGCGCGGCGCCCGGCTGGCCGTCTCAATCTCCCGCATTTGTCGGCCTAGTATGTAGAGCTGGGGTGAGTTTACGTCGCCTTGTCGTACGGTCATGCACGTACTCAGGTCGTCGTTAGGAGTTGCGCTCCGCGGACGTTCCTGGCGTCGGGGGGGCTCGCTGGATCCTCCGGTCTTCGACGGGCCTGCCTGTCCGAAGATCGGCAGGTGTGCAGAGGTACTCGCGCCCTCGTACATGTCTTCTATATCGCCTTCATGCAGGGCCGTGGTGCGGGCTAGGTACGGGTACTCGGGTTCGGATAAGCCTGCGTAGATTCTGCGCATCGAGTAAGAGCCGTCCGACGCTCGCCTAGCGTAGGTGAAACTCGGCGTGTTCATGGCGCTCTATGGGACCGGGTCGTAGGTACATGAGAGAGAAGGAGTGTGTGAGCGTCGTTCGCGGGTAGTGGAGGTATGAGGAATGCTAACCCTCATCGCAAAGTCTGGCTCATGGCTTGGTTTGCTGGGCTCTCCGTACGGATCAGTGTCTCGCATTTCAAGGTCGATGTCGGACGTGGTGGTCGCCGGCGGGTCGTCGCGGTTGTCGTCAGGGCCCGGAGACGGTTCGTAACGCGGGAAGCCCATCATCTCCCCGATGTCAACCACGTACCGGGACTGCTTCGGTTGGCCTGTCGTTGCCGGGGCTTCCTGGGCGCGAGTTGTTGCTCCGGCCGTCGTATTGTCGCCGTCGACGTCTGTGGACACTCGGCGCCGCTTGCGCATGTCGCTGGTCGAACGCTGGGCCTGAGGGAGGTCAGGCGGCTGGACGACCGCCGCGGGCGAGGTTACCAAGCTCGGCAGACCCTTCCCTACGCTCGCTGGCGCTTTGCCCGCAGCCTTCGCACTTTTCTTCGATCGTTGCTTCTTGTTTTTCACTTTGGCTACTATCTGCTGTTTCTCCGAACGGGTGCGTCGCAGGGCCAACGCGTTGAGTTCAAGATCTTCCTCCTCTTTTAAGGTGCGTCAGCTAGTGTTCTGGGCCCGGCGCTGTAGGGCAAGGTAGACATACCTTTTATAACCATCTCAGGGGTCGCTGCGTCGACGTCGATGATCTCCGACTTCGTCTGGACCGGCTCCGCGGCAACCGGGCCCTCTTTTCCGGCCGTCTCACTGTGCTCCGTCGGCGTGACGGCCTTCCCGTTCGCTTTCTTCATTGCGAGGAGCGCCGGAGGCGTCGCAGGGCGGGACGCCATACCCGCGTAAGAGATGCCCGTGTAGCTCGGTGGCGAGGCGACTCTGGGGGAGTCCCAGGGGTTGGGGACGCCTGAGGAGAGGGGCTCGGCATTGACTCGCTTGTTGGGGGATTTGACAAGGGAGGCGGCGCGCAGACGTTCGATGTAGGGATCAGGTAGGGCTTTGTTATCGTCGGGCGCATGAGCAGGCCCATTTTCGACAGGCAGAGTAGGGGAGATGGGGCGGGAAGGCTGGTGCATGGCGGCAGATGTCGACGGGAGTTGTCAGATATCCTAGAGCTCTGGGATGGCTGTGAGCGTGGCCCCAGGGTCCCTTTTATCCTCATGGCGGGCTCATGGCGCACACCGTTCTCGCAACTGTCAGGGTGCTGTGATGATTAGGGAATGCCTACCCATGGGTTCTATTCTCGCGGTTGTCAGACTAGCGGTATATTGGCTCCTCTTCCCGCAGGCATTAGATCGGTGCGTTGCTCTCCTGCCGTATATTTTGATGGGTCTTTGTGATGTTTGCATTCACGCGCATCCGCATTACTCTTGTTCCTGACGTGCCCGGGGAGGCGTCTCCGTACAGTGAGCAGGATGGGGGCGGTAGTGGCGTTTTAGTATCAGGAGATAGAGGGGTCGCCGCCGTCTCCAGCGCAGGCAGGTTACCGTGTTGTGTCTCTCATCAGGTGTCTTCCCGCTTCGGAAGGTAGGCTCTTCATCACGGCCATACAGGTGCTACGACAGTGTTGTCTTTGCCTGGTGGTCACCTCGTCTGTGGGAGCATGAGGCGGCCGACTGTGTTCTGCGCCTTGGAGCTGGTGTCCGTCCCGGGGTATATTCTGTCGATCCCCTTGTCATCATTGGAGCTTGACAGACTTCCGTTACACTCGTATTTTGGTGTCCACGCGGAGGGTCTCGGCTTGACTGTCGTCTCTCGCTACCTCTCACGCGCCGTCTAGTCTAGGGTCATTTCTGCATGATCATTCGTCGTGCTCTCGTAGCGGTGGAGGTTCGCGTACCGATGTGGTGCGACGGTGCCTTGTCGACGCCCAAGTCGTGGGTTGTCTGTACGATATATTTAGTTTTTGCGGGATCTCGTGTTCGGTATACGGTCGGCTAGAGGGACCATGCCCCGTATCGGTTTCTCCAAATTCCTGAGTGGTGTTAGGCTCATCACTCGATTGACAGGTCTTCAATCTCCGCGGCGCCAGTTTTGTGTTCGTTTGATCTTTTGATTTTTTGATCGGGGTTTCACAGGCGCGTTATGTACTCCTGTTGTGCGGTTCGGTGTCATAGCTTCCGCGGCCTGATTCGGTCGAGCGGCAGCGTCCGGCGGTACCTGTCGCCAGGTCCCGCTCTCGTCGCCAGTGGTCCTCCTGCTCCCCGGGGCGGTTCTACGCCGTAGCGCGTAATGTCGCTTCTGTGTTCTAAGGGTGCCGTTACCTATTTCTTGAAGTTAACGTGCGTGTTATGTGTCTGTGCCGTGTGGTCGTTTCGACCCAAAACGGACTCTGTGAGGGCTTCGGTTAGTTGTGTTGGTGGCCATGGCTTGAAACGCCGGGGGGGCTGGGGAGCATCTCATTTGTTCCGCGATTTCCGCTCGTTTCGCCGTTTGCAGCGGGGGGGATCTTTCCATCAATGTCACGGCGTGGGATCTAGTTTGACGCCGTGTCTGTCCCTTCGACGTCATGTTAGCGTTTCGAGTTTGGATAATGCCATGGGACGATTTGGTATGTGTGGAGACATTACGGTGCTCGGACATGATTTTCGGGTAGGTCTGTTGTCCATCGCATATGGAACGGGCGTTGAAGTGTCGCTATGTTGGGATGTTCACGGGCGTCAGCGACTTGCCGGAAATCATCGGTGCGTAGGCATATTGGCGTGACAGGACTCTCGGGGGCAGTACTATACATCAATTCGGCTTGATCTGTTTCTATATTAGGGCATCTCCGTGTGCGTCTGTCTCTCCGTGCCTATCGTGCTTTGTCAGGCTGTGCCGGGGGATCTGCGAGGGTCTGTCGTGTCGTGTGTCTCCTCCCGCTACATGTCACAGACTGTCGTCTTCCGAGTCGAACTCGTATGGGCTCTCAGCGCTGTTGCATATATCGGGATTGTTCGCGAGGAGGCGGTGAGGCGGGGGAGAGCGCGGGAGGAATGTGTACAGTTGGGTATGTATCTGGCTTTCGTCGCGGGTGAGCCTGGACCACGAGGTCGGGACGCGGATGGCACATGCCGTAGGGCTGCCCGTGAGGAGCCACGTGATCCAGTGGCGATGAATGTCTGTCGCGTTCTCGACCCGGCCAACGCCGGTCCGTAGATCTCCGGTCACGAGTACGATGGGCAAACCTCTCTCGACCTGGCGTACGGGGCGCTCGTCCACGATCCATGTTAGGACGATTCCGTTTCTCTCTGGGATCCCCTCCACTCGGATGGTAACTGCAAGGGACTCGGGCATTGGGAGTCGCAGTGTGGGGAGGGACGGGGCTAACGGTGTGGATGGTGAGAGTGTGTGAGATTCAGAGGGCGACCAAGCCTTGAATTGACGTGGCTTGACTGTAGGGGTCTCTTGGTGGTGATGGAGACTCTGTTTGGGTGCCGTTGCCTGCCTTATAGTGGGTGGCATGGTGTCCTATGTTTACTGGACCAGCAGGTGAGGTCTAACTTATATAAACATGGAAGCGATGAGCGTTTACATTCTAGAGAGTCTTGACGCCAGTGACGGCATCTGATACGGTTTAAACGGCCTAACGTAATTATTCGTGAGGGAGCGCTTAGAGTGCAAGGAGTGTGGAGGTGCAGGGGAGGTCACATTCGTTTTACTAGCAGAAGGAGTGGCAGTTTATTGGGGTGGAATAATCAGTCCTTTGTCTCGAAGGATCGATCAGTCCGTCAGCGCAGCCTGGAGGAGAAGTGCGGCATCGTGTTTGTGGCTATTTGCCATGTGGCACGTGTCTGAGAGGGCGGTTTGAGGTACGGGTCATCAGCCCATTTGCGGGCGCCTCCTGGGCGTCTCGGTGCAGACGTGCAAGCGCCCGTGGACGCCGGGCTCAGCTCCGTGGTCGCTGTTCGCGGTGTGGAGGGGCCGTGAGCTCAGAAGTGAGCGTATGTATCTTTTCTACCGGTGCTGTAGCACTGTCCAGGTAGGTCTAAGCGGGAACAGGTTGGTCTGACCCGATCTGAGGGTGGATTGGGGTCCATATCCTCGGATGAAGCATGGCTTCATCCTAGGCTGTATCGCTGAACAGCGATAGACAGTCCTTATAGCGCATGTTGGTTTCATCCCATTGGGACTACTCACCCCCCGGACCACGAGGAGGTCTGCGCAGGGCTCGTCGACGACGAGGCCCTCCCGGGGGCATACGCCTCCAATTCACCCATGATATAGTTGATCTGTACTAGCTATGAATGACCGCGTCACAGTAGCAGTCAATAGCATGCGTATCATGTTCTCGGTCAGTTGCAGGCTCGGGTGCATCTGCACTTGTTGCTCTCGGATTTCCTTCTTCCACTCCTCCCGAATGGCCTCGTCGCGGAATTTGATGTGCCAATCGGGTTTATCGCGGATGGCTGCGCTGAGGGCGCACATGCGATATTCAATGAGGGTCCGCGGGACGTGTTTCTTCAGGTTCGGATCATGGCGGGCGTTGTCCCACTCATATTGCTCCGTGAATGGATGTTCGTACCTTTGAGACTCGTTGAGGTCATTCGCATGAGTGCCAGTGGTGTTTGCAGCCATGCTTCGACTCTGAGAAGTGGGACTTGGCTGTGGAAAGGGTCTGAGCTTTTATATCGGGTGTGTCGGCCAAGCTGGGGTTAATGAGAATCCATTGGGGGCCTCGAGGCTGTTCGCCCTTACTTGCAAGTGCACGCTGATCATGCATGGGCGTTGAGTCAAGAGAGATATTTCAGGCAATAAGTCCGAGATCGTGAGCGATGTAGCGGTGTAGCGGGAGAGACTGTCCGAATACAATGCACCGCGACCAGGCATACGACCGGATCTGCATTGCATGACGACTGGGCGCTGAGCAGGATGGCGGTGGTCGCTGGAGGCACGTTCATGGTACTATGCGTGCCAGATGCGTGCGGCAGGCGCACGCGAAGCGCGACGCGCCTGTCACGGTCACACCCCCGCGTCGCGCCTTGAGCTTGGGCTGCTGCGGGCAGGGAACCGGGAAAGGAGCACGGCGGCAGATAACCCCCCATGGTCGCCCGCTCTCCCACACACGCCCATGTTTCCTCTCCCTCTGATTGCGGCTCTCCTCCCCGGGGCCGTGCTCGCTGGGCAGCAGCCGTTCGTAGGACCACACCGGTCTGCACATGACATACGGTCACCACTGGCACTAGACAACTCGAGCGCTCCGTTCATCTTCAACTCCCTCTCTGGGCTACTCCAACAATGGCCCAACACCTACCACTGGAACGGGCACACCATCGTTCCAGGGACCCTCGAATCCTTCACTCTGCTCTACCATGCACGCAGAGACGCTGACATCCCAGACACCGAGGAGTGGTTTGCCTTCGATCCCGAGATGAGCTATGGCATCATGGGTGGGCGCGGCTTCACCTTCATGCTCACCTACCAGACTCTCCGACCCGCCAAGATAATCTACGTTGACGGTATGAGTGCCGCCCTCAGCGACTCCGGGTGGTTAGACAGCCAGGAGGTCATTCTGAGCCGGAAGGGCAAGGGTGGCAACAGCCCCATGGAAGGTGGCGGCGTCTTCGGTGAGGACCGACGCCTCAAGGAGCTCTGTAAATGGGCGAGGAAGTTTGATGTGGAGGGCATCGTGCGTATGAATGCCGGCTTGTGCGTCCTTTCACCTCCCTGTTTCTCGCGCGGTACTCATTCAATATCAGCGAACTGATGTGGTGCGACTTCGAATCGCCATTCATCCAGCTCGTCAGTTACCTCAACATCACTGCTCCGGGGACACCATACTCGAACGGCTCGGACTTCCCTCGCTGGCCAGGAGGGCCCGGCCGTGGGCCTGGTCGTCCACCAGAGAACAACCGCCTCGTTCCTGCAGACCCTGACCCGCCCAAGGGAGATCCACCACGCCGTGGCCCCGGACGCGACCCGCACGGCGGGCCCTTCTCCGGCATGCCCTCGCCGTTCGCCTCCACATCCTTCCCTGAATGGCTCCGCGCCGCGACCGCACGCAATGTCTCCCCGCAGCCGCACGTCACGCTCGACTACGCTTCGTTCGTGACGTTCTACAACCCACGCTATCAGAGCCTCATTCGGGCACGCGCGACGCAGAAGGGCATGCGCGAGCATCGCGCGTGGCTGAACATCTCCGACGAGGATGCGGCGGCAATCGTGCAGGAAGTGGAGGACGTGCTGAGCAGGCCGGCTGGAGAGGGCAGCGGGATGAATTGGGGCGCGCTTGCGCAAGACGTGGTTGAGGAATGGGCAGGGAGAACAATGCAGCTCAAGGAGTTTCTTGATAAAGTGAGCAAAGATGAGAGCCTGAATGCTACGGAGACTGTCCTCGCCGTGCGCCGCCTAGCATACTCACCGCTCAATCCGTACATGGACACCACGTCTGCGCAGAACTCTACCGCGTGGGGCTCGTTCTTCGAGGCAGACCCAACGTCGCTGGGATGGTCCGCTCAAGTCGCAACGCCTTGGATGAACACTTCGGCGCTTGAGCGATGTAAGTATGCCGCTACCAGCGTCACGTACAACCCTCGCGTGCGCCTGACTTCACAGGAGATGCTCCTGCGCGCGAGCGTGGAGACGGTGCTGAGCCGGCTGTGCTCTGACTACGGCAGCGTCTTCATGGAGAGCATGGACGCCGACGAGCATGCGTCTGCCGACGCCACGACAGCGCTAATCGCAAGCTGGGAGAGCCGCATCGTCGCTCTCATGCAGTGGCTCGATTGGACGGAGTGGCTGCGATGCGGTGAAGTCTGTACCTCAGATGTAAGCTTAGATCTATTTCTGCACAGAACAGACGTTGACGGAGATCACTCTCAGAGCATCTGCAGTATGCCTCTCTGGCCCGTGTCCATGTGGATGGGTATCGGTGGGGGTATGCCCCACGGACCAGGAAGAGATCGAGGTGGGAGCGACAACCCAGAGGCGTGGACGCCCCGATGTGTACCGCTCCGCGTACAACAATTCAGATGGCCGCCTGGCAGGAACGTCGACCTTGAGCTGCTTCTCGCGGCTAGGCATGTGCTGTGAGCCCCTGGACATTGTGTACTTTGCATGTACTATAGATCTAGAATTCTTTAGACGGGTTTCTGCGTTGGGTTGCATACTATAGCGCTAGCGGTTGTCTGGCCACTGGCGTGGCATTGCATTACTGTACATGAATACTTCTTTTCCTGGGCGGAGCATTGGCACCATACATCAACACTTCAATACTTCAAGGCTTGCATCATCTAGTCCTCGCTGTCCCCACATTTTCAGCCCACGCACCGGGTGACATACGAGGTTCTACGCACGACAGAATGAATGGATCGCCAAAGCGTTCCGAAAATTCCTCCTCGCCCTTACCAATCCAGAGTGGCATTCCCTGGTACTTCACCATCTTCTCCCTGTGTATCTGCGCTTGTTCTAACGTCATCGCATCGACCTGCTCCCAAATCACGTCTGCTATTTCCGGCGGAAGCCTGCTGAACAGATTTGTGTCCTGCACGGCGCGGCGGATCCACGACTCTTGTTGCGGACCTACTGTGGCCGTCGAAGGGAGCGTGACGTGCGGGTCAACGAGGAATAGATATAAGGCCTTCAAGTGGCCAGGCTTGCTCGCGTCTTGCAACCGGATGGGCGACCGTCGATTTTGATAACAGTTGGGGTATGCGACGCATCTGTCTTCTCCAATTGAGAAATGACCAATGTTTTGCTCGCACTGCTCCAAACTAGAGACGAATCCTGTCAAAGTGGATGATAAACGAGTTCGCGGGGACGTACTTCGCGATCCCGTGGTGGTGGAAAGAACAGTATTCGTGTTGGTCGTGTGGTCGGACAACGGTTGTGCGGAAAGCGAGACTCGACTCGGCGATGTTTTCGCATCCGTAATACTGTCAGAATTGTGAGACTGGTGTTCTAATGAAGATGGCACATATACACACATATACGAACGTCGCAATGATCGCTTCGTCTTCCGAGCCTGCGTGGTAGCAGCGCGTATGAGACGGACGGTCTCGAAAGAGACCGAAAGAAAGCCTCATCTACCTTCATACTGCCACTGAGTGCCATTGAATTGTGGCTTCTCCGGCGTGAGCATGACGTTCGTCAGCTTCACGATCACCTGCAGCCGCTTCCCGCGCAAGTCCACCGTCTTTTGCACTTCGTTCAGGCCACCGTTGTATGCGGGCTTGCTGTCTGACCATAGATGTTGACCTTGCTTATTATACCACGCGAGTCGGGCTTGGGTACCATAGTCGAGGCCGTAGAGTTCTGACCGCCGCGATGCATCGGAGTCGTCTTGTTGACCAATCCGCTCTCGGGCCTCCCACTCGAACCTGTCCCTCCGCTGCCGAAACGACGCCGCTGTGAAGCTTGCTACATCCGCTTCGTCCGGAAATGGCTGGTCCTAGAACGAATCAATGTGAGCCGGTCGATCCCTGGCAATCAGGCAAGAGGAAGGTTACCCCGTCAGGCCAAGAACACGGAGGAAACTCGGGACCCCCAAAATCCATCCGGGTTGGAACCTGCACGACGCGTGCAAGATCAGACAAGACCCATTCAAACATGGGTACTGCCTTCTCAAGCAATGTGACGATGACGTCCATGAGCGGCTTGTGATCCTCTGGGTGTACGTTGTTGATATACCGCGACACAAGCGCGATACTGCCGTCTTCTGAGACAGTGAAATCCGAAGGTAGCCATTGCCCAGGCTGAGACCGGCTCTCTACGTATGTGGAACGATTTCGGTGAGGGTCGAGTGTTTCGTTCGAGGCGTTACAGGTCGTGTGTCCATAAACAACCCCGTGTAGCGATGGGTCAACGAGGATCAAAACCATCCCCGCGAATCTCCGTCTTTCTCCAAAACAGGAGCAGACTCCAGGGGAGCGACTGCAGCCAGCAGAGCGGACTTCAGAGCAGGAGGAACAAGCCGGACGGATCTCCAGATCCGCTCGTAAGGACCGGGCTAATGCATCACCAGTTTACTTGACTACTGACAAGAATACAATGCGGCATTACGAACCTCAATACCGGTCGCAGGGTCACGAAGTGTATCGTATGCCTGAAGCTCGCCCATGACATAGTTAATCTATGCGCACATCAGTCAGAATGCTTCAGCGGAGATTGGAACATACCATATTTTCTGTCAAGCGTTGGCTGACATGTACATCCTTCTCCTGCTCGCAAGCCTGAACTGCCCACTTGCGCCGAATATCCGCATCACGATACTTCACATACCACTGGGGTCTCTCGCGTATAGAGGCACTCAACGCGCACATCCGGAGTTCTGCGAGGGTGCGAGGGGCGTCCTTCTTGTCGTCATCCTCATCGCGGACATCCGTCGGGGCATACTGCGCGAAATTGAAGCCTAGTCTGATGAAACCGCGCCTATAACCGGTTACTTCACCGCCATTGTTCGAGCTGGTGTTGCTGTCATCAGGCGAAGGCATCCTTGGCGTAATCAGGGTTGTTCAAACCTTGTGAGGGAACTGCCAGGAGGCGAAAGGACGTCGGCTTCATATAGTGTGTGGCACGTGCAGTAGGCATCCTTCGTTCCCAAAACTCGACGTGTCTGCGCTAGTGCTACCATAGATATCAAAGTTGCACCAATAGCTGCATTGGCAATGGTCAAGATCATGTCGAGATAGAAGCGGAAGCGCATCGACTGTGTGAAACCATATGTCATCCGAACATGATACGGTAACATCATTTGACTGTATACGCACATTCATGTCTGACGATTCCATGTATAACGAGTATGTCAAACTGTCAGCCAACAGTACATCAGCACCAGATACCCGTCGAAGCTGATTTGAATCGAAGAGACATACTAGATGATCAAGTGCCAGAGGACAGCATCCTGTAGCGTTTCTGATTAACATTGTCAAGTACGAGGCCGACCTATAGACTAGAGACGAGACATGCAGCACTACCCAGCTGTCTTCGCACGTCGTGGTAGTCGACATCGTGAGCTGTTCGAGATCAGCTTGACTGGGTATCACAGGCATGATGAATCCACTTACAATCCTCACCTCGCCCCACCGCTCTATTTGACTATTAACCTCCGCGTGAGCCGCCAGTGCTGCCTCCTCTGCCGTGACCCGCTCTTGACAAGAGCGAGGGCAATCAGGAACGATTTGGTGGTATACGTAGCTCGCTCCATAGCTAGGAGCACGAGAACACATGAGGAAAGTCGAATATCAAGACACAATGAAGACGTACCTGCCATCTCCCAAACGTCAAACTCTGACATCAGCTTGTCAAGCTTTTCGTAGGTCTCTTCTGGATGCGGGTCGAGCAGGAATGAGTCCGTCGTGCTGACCTTGATGCCGAAGGTGGACTGCGCCCAGTCAAGGATTGGTCGCCAGTGCGTTTCTTGCAGCTTCACAAGGACGGCCGGCTCATTTTGACGGAAACTAATGAGGTAGCCGTCAATTGCCTGGGAGCAAATATACACTGCAGCAGCAAGCATACCAGATGGTATCCGTTTCGAAGTACTTCAGCAACTGTTCACGTACTTCTGCTCGAGCCTGTTCCTCCGAGAATGCATCAACAGCCCTGGACGCAAGAGACGTCTAGCTAAATAATGAGTAGTGCAACTGATGTAAGCTGCATACGCGCGTACCATGGGCAGCGAATGCTGTTTGAGCAGAGTCTCTTGATTCTCCCACTCCGAGGCAACCAGAGTAGCTACGAGTCTCTTGCTCTTCGGTAATAGCAGAGGCTTCCCGCCTGGCGTCCGCAGAGGCCGCTTGTCCAGAGTGACGGCGAACGCATCTGGGCGCTCTTCAACGTCCACCGTCTTCCAGAACCGCTTCAATGTCGCTTCAGCACCTAACAGAAGCAGCGGTTCAGCGTAACAAACCCGACGCTAGACCATCGTCTTACGGTTTGTCGCGGTGACTGCTGGCCCTGAGGTTGCGACAGAGGCATGTCTCTTCACAGCAAGCGGTAGTCGATGCTGTACGTTGCGTCTACATGGCGACGTGAGGCGAGGCGCGAGCAAACGAGCGATACGACTGGCTTGCATGGATGGCCGCACAGAATGCCAGTGGTCGTTCGTACACCTGTATTCCCGCCCAATACGGAAGCGCCACCCTGCTGATTTGTTGATTTCAAACCCCGCGAAATTCAAGCAAGGCGGCACTCGGTGGCTGAGAGCTGCTGAGAGTGTCACTGGAAATACAACTCAGTTGTTCTCGAAGCGCAACAAGCGCAATGCACCTTCAGACCCACAGATCTTGATGGAATGGTAGCGAGCTCTTTGGCTGTTCGCTCTCAGATTTTATTTGTATGCTATTCTGCAATAACAATGTGATTGCACCATCCGAACGCGAATTCACAGTGGCATCATGAAAACTCAGTACCAGTGCTCCGAGAAACCGTCGCATTCCAGGACCTGCTGGTCAGCAGGAGAGTAAGTAGGGGTATGTGACGAGGGACAGGATTCTAGCGCGCACGCAGCCATACTCGGACGCTTACGCATCGCTCGCAAGTCGTGTCGGAGCAGTAGGATCGAAACCTCTCGGAAAGACTTGACGGACGTTCACGTTGATACGGCTGTTGCGCAAGTATTCCTCGTAGACAACCCAGTCTCCGTCCGCACCCGACTCCAAATGAGGCGGCAGAGTACCCTCGAGTATTCGCGGGACGCCTGTCAACCATACGTTAGTCAACGGGCTCCGAGACACCAACACTCTGGAATCTGCATCTCAATACTGACCGTGATAAGCGCGCCGACAAGCAGGACCTGACATGATAACCGCGTCGCCCGAGCGTAACAGTATTGCGGAGGGCTTCGCGTCCCGGGTTAGACCTCCGATGAGAAATATGGCCGCACATCCTAGACTGTCAGATAGTACACTGAGATCGGGATGAGCCTGCACGAGGCTGTACACGTACGAGATAGATACTAATGGTGATGTCGCGCACACCTCGGAACGGTCAACGTGAGCCATCAGGGTGTCCTATAGATCGAATGTTGAGCGTTAAGGAGCGCGTACTCTCGAAGCGCCTCGGTGCACAAGCTCACCTTCGTCTGATAGAAATTGACGATCCCCGCATCAGGCTCTATACAGACCCTTTCAGTTAAGAAGCGTGCATTATACCCTGACTGACTACTCACCGTACGTCTCATGCCATGAGTCCCAGTCAGGGCCGTCCTCGCCCCAATCACCAGCAGACGACTTATCGTTTGCAAAGACCCGATCCCAGCTGACCGCGCGTACCGCCCGCTTGCACACAGAACGAACCTCTGGATCGATCGTCCCCTTCCCCTTGGAGAAGTCGTACTGCTTCGTCCCCAATGGTACGACCACCCAATGTTCGCCCAGCGCAGTTTCGGCACCAGCGCGGAGACACGGATTGGCTGGGCTGACGGGGATGGTGCGGCGGGGGGCTTCGGCGTACATGAGAGCGTGTCGTAATTGTCTTTGCTTGCCGGCTCGTTTGCTACTAGTCTTCGCGGTCCGGGAGTTTCGACCCTCTGCGGGTCATTCGGGATGGTATGTAGGAGAGCACGAGAACGGACGTGGCCATCCTCGCACTGCCCTCTGCGCACATCGACGTACTTGTTCCACAGTCCGATTTCCGGGAGGACATAGTGCGTATCGAGATTCGTCTCGTTCGGATGACGGGCCTGCTCGGATAGAGCCCAACGCACGAGTCGCCTCTGTCCTTCAGGGTCGACGAAGGACGGTAGCAAGACCAGTCCTAATGAAAGCCCATCCAGTAGCTATTAGCATGTCTCCAGCAATCTAGATATTCAAACGTGCGCACCAGGTACGTCCGGGAAGATGTACGCCTTTCTGCCAGTCGAAGGACCGGCTTCGTTACAGTCATTCAATTCGATCTCCGTGCATTGTATCGCGTCTGCTCTCCCGTACCAACCACCCCTGGAAACTTCTTCTGCACGAAATGCATCCAACGTAGCGAGGTCGAGAACGTCAGAAAGGTCGGGCGGAGGAAAGCGAGCCTTATATTTCTTCTCCGCCGCTCGGAAAGGCGTCCAGTCCGCCTCGACGTCCTGATTCCTGTTACGTGTAGCTTTCAGGTGCAGTCGTCGTGCCTTCTTATACGCAGCACTGGTCGGGTCATGGAGGTCGGTGGCGCGGTGAGCTGCCTCAGTTGCAGTCGGCATCCCCAGTCACGGCGGTAGTGATCAAGATGCGCTAGTTTGTCTTCCGATCGATCACTCAGTTGGTCACATCTGTGCTCGACGCCGCAGATGCCAACACACAAATGAAGTGAGGAGTGGAGCAATGCTGAGAGTGGGGTGGTCATTGTTCAATACTAGATACATATACTAAGCCGTGACGATAAAAAGCGTGCGACGAGACCGTAAAGTAATAGCGTGCGTAACATTACTTTTGCTCTATGCTGGATGCGTGAAAGACTGGATGCCGACGGACATGCGCGACGAGACGTGACAAAGGGTCATGATGCAGCAGGGGCGATGTAGGTGGATGATAAAGCAAGTAGCGGCGGATGCGAAGGGGGGGTACGACAACGGAAGAGTGGGAACTTAATCCTTCTTCTCGCCCTCAGGCTTGCTGTCCTCCGGCTTCGCCTCGTTGGCCGCCTCCTGGTTACGCTTCTCGTAGACCTTCTGGAAGAGGCCGAGCGACGCCTGCTGCGTCTCGTTAATCTTCTCCCGGATGCCATCAGCAGACACGGTCGTGTCGCCGGCCTGACCCTTGACAGCGACCTCGCGGAGCTCAGCGACCAGCTTCTCGACCTTCTCCTTCTCAGCCGCATCGAGCTGCTCCTTGAACTCGTTCATGGCTGATAGGCATACAGTGAGCAGCTGGCTCTCGATATGATGGGACAATCAGTTTGCTCACCCTTCTCAGTATCTGAGCAGATCGACTCAGCCTTGTTAGCCTCCTCGATGATTGTCTTCCTGGCCTTGTCAGCCTCGGCGTACTCCTCAGCATCAGACACCATGCGCTCGATGTCCTTGTCACTGAGACCAGACGATGAAGCGATCGTCATCGACTGATCCTTGTTTGTCGCCTTGTCGCGGGCAGTGACATGGACAATACCATCTACGAGAACAGTCAGACACGAACAATATCAACACTACAGTCCAACTTACCAGCGTCGATGTCGAACGTGATATCGATTTGGGGGACACCCTTCGGCGCCGGCGGAATGCCGGTAAGGTTGAAGTTGCCGAGGATCTTGTTGTCCCTGACAAGCTCACGTTCACCCTGGTAAACCTTGACCTCGATGGCGGTCTGGCCATCAGCCGCAGTCGAGAACGTCTGCGTCTTCTTGGTCGGGATGGTGGTGTTGCGCTGGATGAGCTTGGTCATGATCCCACCGAGCGTCTCGATACCGAGCGAGAGCGGCGTGACGTCGAGGAGCAGGATGTCCGTGACGTTTCCTGCCAATACACCACCCTGGATGGAGGCACCGATGGCAACGGCCTCATCCGGGTTGACGCCCTTGCTGGGCTCGCGGCCGAAAATGGTCTTGACGGTGTCGACGACCTTCGGCATACGCGTCATACCACCAACGAGAATGACCTCGTTAACCTCGCTCGCCTTGACGCCTGCATCCACAAGCGCCTTCTTGCAAGGCTCGACGGTCCGCTGAATGAGGGAGTTGACCAGACCCTCGAACTGCGACCGGACGATCTTCAGGTTGATGTGTTTCGGCCCAGAAGCGTCCGCGGTGATGAACGGAAGGTTGATCTCTGTCTGCGAAGTGGAAGACAGTTCGATCTTCGCCTTCTCCGCAGCCTCACGGACACGTTGGATGGCCATGGGATCCTGGCCGAGGTCGAGGCCAGACTCCTTCTTGAACTCGTTCAGGATGTGCTGGACGAGGACGATGTCGAAGTCTTCGCCACCAAGATGGGTATCGCCGTTCGTTGACTTCACCTCGAAGACACCCTTCTGCATCTCCAGGATAGAGATATCGAAGGTGCCGCCACCGAGATCGTACACGGCGATGACAGCGTTGTCCACACGGTCAAGGCCGTAGGCAAGGGCAGCCGCTGTCGGCTCGTTGATGACACGCAGGACATCCAATCCCGCGATTTGACCAGCATCCTTGGTCGCTTGCCGTTGCGCATCATTGAAGTAGGCGGGGACAGTGACGACGGCATGGCTGCAATAGGTACTTAGCAAAAAGCGATGACGCATGACGTGGTGAGACGCACTTGACTTTCTTGTTGAGGAACTGCTCAGCGGTCTCCTTCATCTTGACAAGAACCATGGACGACAGCTCCTCTGAGGACTACAACATCATGAGTAAACGGAACGCCAAGCCGCATCGCAAGTGAAACGTACGAAAGTCTGCTTCTTGCCACCATTGTCAACCTCAACGGCAGGCCGACCATCAGACTTCGCAACGACCTTGAACGGCCTGCGAGAAAGTCAGCAGCCGTTGCGTCACCGATGAGGAGCACTACGTACCAGTGCTCCATGTCCTTCTTCACCTCCGCGTCGTTGTACTGACGACCAATAAGACGCTTGAAAGCGAACACCGTGTTTTGCGAGTTCACGACCGCTTGACGCTTGGCGGGGAGGCCGACCAATCGCTCGCCGTGTTTTGTGAATGCAACGACAGAGGGTGTTGTTCGTGCGCCCTCGGAGTTTTCGATGACGCGCGCCGTCTTGCCCTCCATAACGGATACGCAAGAGTTCGTTGTCCCCAAGTCAATACCGACAACGGGGCCTGCAAGTAGGATGAGGCTTTTGGTGAGACTTGAAAGTACACGTATACATACCATTGACTTTTGAGTTCATGTTCCTCGCGATCATGGACCGCGGAATGCCCTGCGCTCGTTATCAGCGTCAGCATTCGGATAGAGTGCACGAGCGTACGCACAGCATAGTTGCCGGTACGGGCGACAGAACGGAGAGAACGAGCAGCGGCGAACATGGTGAAGGAGGATGGAAGACGAAGGTGAGTAAGTGGGAGCGCGTCGCTCTCAATTTTTGAAAGCGTAATGCGTTACATAAGCGCCCGGCCGTTCCCGAACGTTCTGAGGGTTGTCGGCCGAAACCGTGTCCTAATGACAACCTTGACCCGGGCAATCCACGTTCTATGCTGTATTCACGGGATAGCCTATTACTGCGAACTCTTACAGTAAGCTAAGTAGCATAGGGACACGGATAAATCCCTCGGTGCGTTCCCGAAAGTACACGCCTGGAGTCCAATGCCACATTCCGCATTACGATTCGCCAGGAAGCGTGGGCCAATCGGAAGCCGCGAAATTCGCTGTCCAGTGGTTGGCATGCGAGTGACGAGTGTGCAGTCCCTCCTTTCGACGGCCCGTGTAACCTATAACGGCAGCCTTGCCTGACGGTCTGCACGGTCGACATGCCGGCCTGAATACGCGTATGCATGTCTCGCGCGCGCCGGAACGAGCAGTGACACGCGCGGCGCGGGGACGCGTCTGCGCGTCTACGCCGCGGTCAATACGCGCAAACAGTGTCCGCCGAAGGACTGGCGTCATTGGTGGCTGCACGCATTTCCTGGCCCACAACCTTCTACACTTACTCTCATCCCGCCTCCAGCTGGCTCTAGTCTCCCAGGTATATGTCTGTATGGCTGCCCAAATCGTCTCCCGCACTCCTTGCGCGCGCTGCTAGTCGCCAAAACCAGCTTGTCACCCTTCGCGTATTCGCCGTAGTATGCCGGAGCCCGCAACTCCCGCTAACACCGCTGGGTGCTTTTGCCTCCTCTAGACGGTACGAGAGTACTCGCCCGTCACCCAGCAGTGCTCGGAATGCCTCGACTTCTACGACAGAGCCTACTTCCGAACCCAAGCCTACCCCTCCAACGCCTAAAGAGCCGACGGAGGCGCCGCTATCGACGAGGGTATGGAAGAAAGTCAAGCATGAGGCGCAGCACTACTGGCATGGTAGCAAGCTGCTGGGGGCGGAAGTGCGCATATCTTCTCGGCTTGTGTGGAAGATTCTACACGGTGAAATCCTGACGAGGAGAGAACGCAGACAGGTGCGGGATTCTGGCCGTGTAGAAAATCATACGTGTCTTAAGTAAAATGGATTCGAATAGCTCAAGCGCACAACTCAAGACATGCTACGACTCATCCCGTTTGCGGTATTCGTGGTTGTGCCGTTCATGGAGCTCTTGATTCCTGTGGCTCTGAAGCTGTTCCCCGACATGCTCCCCTCGACATTTGAGGACAAATTCGCTGCTGTAAGCATTCACGGTGGAGAGCATACCATGATACTAAACTCCGAATAGCAAGAGAAGCAGCGGAAACTCCTCCGTGTACGCCTGGACATGGCCAAGTTCCTGCAGGAGACACTTCGTGAGTCGGGTTTGAAAGCCAACGCACACATTGTAGGCAGCGAGGCTTTCAAAGAGTTCTTCCGCAAGGTTTGTCTCCTCCTCAGCCCCAAAGTTGCCGTCATGTGAACCACTGAACAGGTTCGGTCCACTGGAGAAATCCCCTCGGCTTCGGATGTCATTAACGTCGCACGTCTCTTCGACGACGACCTCACGCTAGACAACCTTTCCCGACCTCAGCTCGTCTCCATGTGCCGCTACATGGGAATCAACGCGTTCGGCACGGACAACTTCCTCAGAGGTAACATTCGCCAAAGGCTCACGGAGCTCCGCCGCGATGACCAGCTCATCGAGCTGGAGGGCGTCGACAACCTCAGCACGTCTGAGTTGCAGGCGGCGTGCCAGAGCCGCGGTATCCGGACGAGCGGTGTCTCCCCCGCCCGCCTGCGCGAGGAGCTCTCGACGTGGATCACCCTGCACCTGCACAACCGGGTCAGCGGTGTCCTTCTTGTCCTTGCCAGGGCGTTCCAGTTCGACAAGAAGCCTGGTGAGGAGGATGGCAAGACGGCTATCATTCAGAGCTTGGAGAGCGTCCTCTCTGGCTTGCCGGACAACTTGGTATGTGGTTCAGGCACACCAGTGCAACGTGCATCGTACTAACCCATTGCAGCTTAACGAGGCCGAGCTGGAAGTGGAGTCGGACAAGGCGAGCTTCAAGCAGAAGCTCGAGGTCTTGCAGCAACAGGAGGAGCTCATTGAGGACGAGGAGGAGCAAGAACAGAAGGAAGAGGACGCTCGGCGGGTGAAGAGGGAGGAGGAAGCCCGTCTTGCACAGATGCTTCTGCCTGAGACTGAGGTCGGCCTCGCTCCATCTACACCGCGAATGGCTCTGAACGTGATCGTTGACAGCTTCAACCTGAGAAAGCCGCAGAGAAGGAAGCAGATGCGCGCATGACTACGGAACAACTGAAGGAGCTTGCCGCTGCGCTGTCCATCCTGTCCTCGAAGTCGTCCGTCCTCAAGGAACGCGATGAGCTGCGCGCGCTGATGGAGGAGAACATGCAGGCAGAGGAGGTATGTCGCGGTCCTGACAACCGCCCTGCGAAAACCTCGCTGATCGGACTCACGTCGGGCGTTTTTAGCAGGACCCGAAGTCGCCAGCGGCGGCGTTGACGAAGCGCATCAGAACGATGCTCACCAAAGTCGATGCACAGCTCTCCGACTACGACGCTCGCGTGGGATCGTCGCTGCAGATGATCTCGTGTGATCCGCAGGGCCGGATCTCGGTGGAAGACCTCGAGAAGGCGCTTGCCGTCATCAAGCACAAGCCGGACGAGGAGGTCGGGCACAAGGTGATCGAAAAATTGGACGCGGACAAGGACGGATTCGTAGAGCTGGAGCACGTCCTTGGTCTGGTCAGGGAGGAGGGCTTAGGTGCGGGGAATCTCCGCCTCTCGAGTGTGCGGGACGCTGACCGGATATGTGGCGCGCAGGCACGCTTCTCGACGACGAGGCCCAGTCCCTTATTGGACAGGGCAACGAACTCAAGAAGAGCAAGCCAAGGAAGGAGGATATCGTACAGGAGTGATCCACCCTATTCGTTACAGCCTAGACCTAATGTGACCGAGTCTCAATGATGCGATCCGCACTGCAGAGGGCCGTGCACATGATTCGTGCCAATCAACTGTGCCAATCCTCATTCACTGACCGGCGGTGGAGGGCCGGTGACTACTTTTTGTACCGCCACCAACTGATGTCGACCCCAATGCGTCTGAGATACAGATGCGCCGTACAAAGATCTGGTGAAGCGGGTCGGCCCATCATCCAGGGCGGCGAGGGCGGTGCACCTCAGGTCTCCTGGACGCCACGTTCTGGCCACGTTTGTTCGCAGGCCGGAGGATGTTCTCCTCCGCGTAAGGCTTCCTCTATGGGCGCTCAATCACAAGGAATACCCGACCTATCGGATCTCCGTGCCTTTCGCACTGGACGCCCAACAATTAAGAAGGCAAGGCAAAGGTCGATCCGAGATTCTGAGCGCACTCTGCAAAGAGTTTCATGGCGATCAGGAGGCGGAGGACTTGCTCCATGTGCACGAGTGTAACGTAGTAGATAGACTAGCGTAGTATGGATGGCATGGCAATGCAAGGGTCGCGAATGAATTGCGCCAGGCGTGGCAGTACTATAGACTGAGTAATATGAGATACAGTTTGGTTCCGTCGTGCGCGAACATGTCTATCGATTACATTGTAGATGCAGAAGGGGCAGAGAACACGGAAGACGCCCGAAACGACGAGACGGGATTACATGACCTAAGTAAGGGGGCCCAGACTGGGAGGATATTAGCAATAGAAGGCTTCTCTTAGTACGTTTTACAACCGAGAAATCGCATGGAGCGTCCATGGACGAGGCAAGGGGGTCATGGAAGGGCGGCTACGGGGAAGAAGAGCGCCAGGCGGCGCATGGCCGCGAGAAGGACGTTCAGCTCGTTCGTGATGGCCAGCGAGTCGTACTGCAGCTGCTCGATCTGCGTGCTGCTGAGCATGCGCGCGTAGACGTCCGCTACAGCGCGCCAGCACGTCTGTTCAGCCATGTGGGTCAGCACGCACGGGGACAATGCACAACGCAAAGTGCTTACGCTGTTGATGGGGTCGAGGAAGGCGTAATCGTCCTCGTTCAGCTCGCGCACCAACGCCGCAACCGAGCTCGCTGCGTATAGACACTTCTCGAACGACGGCGTCTGCGTCTCAATATGATCCCGGTGGAGGTGGATGGTCGCGGTGTAGATAAGCGTATGGATCGTGACCAGGTCCCCGTCCGCACGCGTCGGCACGAACTGGTTCGTATGTCGGCTGATCCCTGGGAGGTTGGCGGAGAACTGCGCGAGGGACATCTCGAGTGACCGCTGCCCTGCCCAGTCTGATTCGCTCCTCGAAGACGCTGTCGATGCGCCCAAGCATCAGCCGGTATCCTACGGAGGCTCATGAGCAGGATAGGGAACTCACATGCGAAGCGCGCGGTACGTTCGAAGAGCATAACCGCCTTCGCTCGAAGGGTCACGTTGGAACCGGCACCGCTGCTGCTTCCTAACATTGAAGAGCCGACAAGCGCCTGAAGGGTGTTGACGTTTGCGTCGGGGCTCTTTTAACCGTGTTAGGCTCCATATATATGACAGATTTGAATGGAAGGCCCGGACTCACCATTGACATATCGACAATGCCCATTGGCCAGGACGTCGCGATTTGCGTCCGCGGGTGGTCATCATCCGGGAGCGCCGACGGAAGACCGGTTGCAACTGACCACGCGCGATCGACGATGAATATCTGCCAGAACGCTGCGACGCGCTCTGCGTGTTCCACTGAGTCCTTCACGGGGGGCAGCGGGAACGTCGCGTCGGTGGGGAACGCAGACGCGCCCGCGCCGCCGAGCCCCGACTGGATGCCCGACCACTCCATAGTGGGGCGAATCTGGTGGAGGCCGACGTCTATCGCCAGTCGCGCGCTCGTCGACGAGTGATAGTACCCCTCGAGCACACGCCCTTGACAGAAGAAGTACACGGCGATCAGTGACGAAGCCTGCAGTACTTGGACCATCCTGTCCTGCTGATGCAGGGCTTCCGAAATCCCGGCCAGCGCACGCTTTAGGAAGTGGGGTTCGAGCTCGCTGAGATGCGGTAAACGTGAGAAGTAGCAGGCCATGAGGTAAATCGCGTCCATCAGAGCGGGATGAGGTTGGTGCGGATGGGCTAGATGGAGGGATGCGCTGAACCTGGTAAGGTGGCAGTCGAATGCGCACTGGTGCCGATGCGAGAAGAATATTTCGAGGCTGGTCAATCCATGTCAATAGAGCCGGACGCAACGCATGGAATGAGTACCCACAGCTGTTGCTTATTTCTGCAGAAGGTCGATCGATCCTCCCACCATTCGAGTTTGGAGAGCTTGGTGAAGACCATCCGGCGATAGTCAGCTCATCGGACACTTTGATAGCGCTGCCGGGCCATGGGTATCACCAGGGTGTAGACTGTTTGTGGGCGAGGCTGGGATGGTGTCTGTCAAGTTGATGGTCGAGAAATCGTGATCCCAGTTAAGGGAGCGTCCACAGCTCCCGATAGAGGATCTGGATGGGCGCTTCGTGTCAGCACCGCCACCGGTGATCGTTGGAGGACGCGTTGTGGGACGGTGTCTTACCTGAAAGCTCGTTTGTGCTGTTCGAGGACGGCGGGGGCGACGGGGACGAGCCTGAACTCGAGCCACTCGCAGACGACTCTGCCTGCTCAGACTCGAGTTCGCGCAGACGCGCCTCCAGTTTCGCGACCTTCTGCTGGAGAAGCTGCGTGCGACTGACATGTTTCTTCTCGTGATATTGACAGTCGACGCCGCGGTTGGCTTTGAGGCATTGCGAACAGACAGGCCGCAGCCCGTCGCATTTCTAACACGTGTGGCTGTCAGCGTGATATTGAATGTGTGATGAACATGCAGAGATCACCATCTTTCGTTTGCGGCAGCAGAGACAGGCCATGCCGCGCTGGAGAGGCGTTACGGCCTTCATGGAGATAGTCTGGGGATAGCAGGGTACAATGTCGGGCGAGGGTGCAAAGTTCGGTGAGTTGCGTGCAGCTGGAGGGTTTTGAAGCGGATCTGAGCGCCCTGCGTATCAAAACATCAAGTCTCTGTGGTGATTGGAGGAGCGCCTTTCGTGTGTCGTAAAGACTGTCGGCAGTTGCAGACAGACAGGGAGGCGATGTGTGCGCGGGCGGTGGGCGGGACAGGGCCATCTTGTCGGGCGTTGGCGAGATATTTAAATGAGAGGAAATGGAAACGCTGTCCGCGCATCGACCACAGGAAACCGCCCGCGACGCGAGGGTCCTCCATCCTCGGGCGTCTCTCCCCGCGGCGCGCTAACAGCCACCGATCTGGGCGCCCGGCAGCGATCCCATCGGGACCAGCACCCGCTCTGAGTTGCGCACCGCCGCCCACCCGCTGCCTCGCTGCCCCACGCACGCACAGCTCGAGCCCTACCGCGCCCCCGGCTCCTGGAATGGCAAGACGGAGGAGCGTACGAGGGACGCGAACGTACGCGAGTCCGCGGGCGCAGTCGATCCAGTGCGCGATCGGGGCCGTGGTCCGCTAACCAGATGCTATGCCGTTAGCTGCTGCACCGGGCGCTCTCTCCAGCCTCAGGCTGCAGCCATTTCATCCTCCTCCTCAACGTGCCCGAGGCGATGGCTCCGGCTCAACTCCCCCGTTATCTGTATGGTGCGAAAATAGACCATCCCACCGAGTCTGCATCGGACCAGCACGACAATCATCAGGGCCATCCACGCTCAAGCTCACTCTGAACTTCACGCTGTGCTTCCTTCGCAAACGGGTCCAACACACCGTAGGCACTGCGTGTCATTCGCGTAGACACAGCGTCCAGGAACTCAACGTTACTCAACTCTAAGCTCAAACCAAACCCACTCCAGCGCATCATCGTCTATCGCAGCCTCGTGGGAGTAGCACTCACACAGTAAATTTCGCAAGACACTGTCGCTGATAGATATGCAAGTGGACGCGGCCCATTAGCGGTTCGCGCAAGTATATTTACATTCAGCGACTACGCTTTTGGCTGCTGCGACGTGAACACCTTCCGCATGTTCTCCCACACCAGTGTTGGTGCCTGCGCCGCGTCGATTGGTCTCCAGAGACCCTTCTGCTTGTAGTATTCAATCACCGGTCCCGTTTGCGAGTGGAAGACCGTCAGACGTTTGCGCAGTGCCTCAACATTGTCGTCGGATCGCTGCACGAGCGGCTCGCCGGTGACGTCGTCGACCATCGGTTTCTTCGGGGGGCTAGATTTGCATGTCATGAAATTTATTTTTGGCAAAAAAAAAAGTGCGTGAAGGGACTAACCTAAACTCCCTGTGGTACGTCCTACCGCTCGCGGGGTGGATTAAGCGACCAGTAATACGGGAGATGAGCAGCTGGTCTTCGATGACAAGTTGCACAACATGGTCTAGCTTCTCGCTCCGGGCCTTCAACATTGTATCGAGCTTCTCGGCCTGAGGAACCGTCCGCGGAAATCCGTCCAGCACGAACCTTCACGGGTACACCGGTGTCAACGATCACGACACACTCATCCGGGAGTCGACGGATGCAGGAATAGCAGCAGACGATCCGCCACGCCCCGCATTCCGCCGCACAGAGTTATGAAATGACGCACCCGTTCTTGCACGCCTTGTTGTGCTCGAGCTGGTCCTTGATCATCCCGACCATGATGTCGTCGCTGACGAGGCCGCCCGCGTCCATGATCTTCTTCGCCTCGACGCCGAGCTTCGTCTTCTGGGTGACCTGCTCACGGAGCATGTCGCCCGTCGCCAGATGGCACACGCAGAACTTGTCGCGGATCCGCGGCGCCTGCGTGCCCTTCCCTGCAGCCAGAACAACCACCTTCAGCACGTCTGCGGGGCGAGAGGACCGCCGTACACGCACCTGCGCCGGGCGGGCCCATGAGGATGGTGCGGAGCTGCTGCGCTGGCGTGCTGCGCGTGACCGCGTCCTTCGCCTTCGCCTCCAACGCCTCGATCTTCGCGTTGAGCTGCGAGACGAGCGACTTGAGGTACTCGAGTTCGTCACCTGCCATGGTGGGGTCTGTGCGCGGCGCGGAGGGCCTGGAGGTGGAAGTGGGTGCGAGACTCGACCGACGACGTGTGGGAGCTCCCGGCGCCGCGTAATGGCCCGAGTGTGCGGTGGCTGGTGGCGGGCCACGAGCCGGCTTCGGCAGTTTGCGCGTGATTACAGACAAGTGGCGGCTCGTCACTCGACGTGCTGAAGCCGCAGCTGAGCCTGGTCAGGATCATTCAATATTAGCATGCTCGTCTGCATGAGAATGTGTTTGCCAATTGGGAAGGGATGGCTCGGACTCCTCGAATCGGCCCAGCAGCGCAGCTGAACCTCGGGGAGATTGAATTGATGCACCAACACTAAATTACTTGAAATACACGTCAAGGGCCGCCAGCTGAGGGTCATCCAAGGGTCATCATACCGCTCACTGAAATTGTGACTTCAGAGTACGACAGTTCTGATGCGCACAAATTCATGTATGACCCAAACATGTTCTCTCAGACCCGTAACAATGATGCTTCTGGAGAGCAATTCAGTGCCAGACTCAAGGGTGGAACTTGAAGAACGCTCAGAATAGCGGCCATATCATATTGTGGACGCGTGTGTGCAGCATCCTTGACGGGATCCCTCGAAGCATTGAGCCTACCACGTCACCGTCTCGCTGTCAACTCACTTGCACCGAGGGTGGTTCCGACGTATCACCCCGACTTCACGGGACCGACCTACCTGCCAGTACCACACCGGCTCCCCCGTCGCCACATGCGTCACCCGATCCAAAGCACCGGCATTCGATAATTAAGTTACAGCCAACTGGTCCATACAAAGGGGGCACGCTGCACGCTAGTCAGATTTCGTGCTTTTCGACTTCTTCGCCTCCGCGCTGTCGCCGGCGAGCCACAGCGCGCAGAACGCGAGGAACGCGGCGCTCGTGCTGATCGTGCCGGCGTAGTATGGCCACGCGGGGCTCAGGAAGCGCGGGTACTCGTCGTGCCGCGGCGGAACGACCGGGACGACGGTCGTGCTCTGCAGGTAGGACCAGCTGCGGGTGACGTCGCACGTCAGCGAGCGTGCACTAACGCAGCCGGAAGAGGCAAGGGGCGACGCACCCTTTTCGCTTGTAGTCGACGTTGAATTTGAACACGCCGTGCCGGTCTGGAACGCGGAACGTCAGCGAGTACTCGCCGGGCACCCCGGGCGTTGGCTTGAGCGCGGTCCGGATGTGGGGGTCCAGCATCGTGAACTCGAGCTGCATGTCGGTGATGCCAGAGTACGGCTCCCACTCCGCCGAGGTCGGGTTGTATTTCGACACGTGCATTGTGTACGTCTGCAATCAATCGGGGCACCGGGTTCAGCGCGATGTACGGCAGACATGAGGTGAGCGGACGCACGACGCGGTCATTGATAGTGTACATATCCCCCGGCGCGGTCTCGTTGACGCGGTGATGCGTGGCGTCGTCGATGCGCAGCATACCTGTCTCTTGGAAGGTCCACGCCGCCACGTCGGCGGCGAATTGCTCGTTCCCGGGCTTGACTCCGCTAGAGGAACGCGTCAGACCGCGTGACGGGCGGAGTATCCTAGACTTACTCAATAGTAGGCTTCTGTGCAAACTCGTCGCTGAACAGATCTACCCCACCAACCCACGTAGCACGGCCACCACCAAGAGTCTGGAATCCAGCGACCAGTCCAAGTGAGTTGCCTGCCCACAGGCCCTCGCCGCCTTTGTCTGCAGCCTCCACAATCGCCTCTGCACCGGAGTCCGCATCAGAGTCCGCTGCAAAGCTCTGCGCCGGTGCGTTCAGAATGGGCACAATGTGCGGGTTGCTGTTGAATGCGAACGGGACGCCGGAGAACCACACGGGCGGCAAGCTCCCAGAGAGCACAGGGCTCGACGACAAGACCTCGACGGGGATCACAGTCGCTGGTGTGTCCCGCTCAGGGAAGTGCGAGATGAGAGGTGTGCCAGGCGGCGGCAGGACGAGTGAGAACTCGCCGCCAGGGATGTCAAGGGCGTCGCTTTTGACGACACTGCGATGAGCAGGTTGGTGTTCTTTGAAAGGAGCGTGACCAAGGACTGGGGGGTGATGTCCGAGGAGTATGCTGTGTCCACCACATTCAGCAAAACAGCGTATCCATGTCGCATTCGCCAACATGGACTCACTCTTGGACTCCGGCGCGAAAAGAATTACATGTGAGAACTCAGGATGGTCATGCGCAATCACAGCGGGGTGTGCGTCCTTAGGAGTCCGGAAGGTAAGATCATATCCTCGCGCTAGAAGAAACACGTCAAAGCCAGTCAACGGTCACGTCGCCAACTACACGCACCTCCAAGGCCGTCGAAGAATCTCGAGAAGTTGTCCCTGCTCGATCCAGGGTCGAGCACGACCAAGACAGAATTGCCAGTGCTGGACTTAGCGAGAGCAGCCGCCGCAAAGCCCAAGAACGAAAGGAACCTCCATGGCGAGACCATGGCAGAAGAATGCAAACACCGCTTGCGCAGTTGCTGGATGAGTTGCAGCCACCGCGCGACCGACCACGTATACATTTCGCGGGTAGGCGCTTACGTAACACGCGCGCAGCCTCCTTCATCTATTTTTAGATCTTGATGTCTCTCTTTCTGTTCGCCATACAAGCCATACACCTTCACGCATTGCGACCGCACAGTATTTCGCTCTAGTACATGCGGCACTAGACTTCAACTCTTTGCAGGCTCTCGTATCATTCGGGCCATGACCGGCGTGGACTGACTCGGATAGTGGCGGCGGCGTAAGAGAACGCCACGGAGACGCTATTATGTACATCGCAGTGACCGTCGTGACAGCGGATAAGTTCATCGGCAGCGCGCCTCATTGACCATGCATTGCATCTGACCGTCTTGTGCGCTTCTCAACGACGAGTCTTTTGAACTACAAAATGTCCGCGAGCTCAACAGGCCCTGGTTGTCCTCATCAAGCTACGGCAGGGTATTGGAAGAGGAAGTACGAGGACGCACAGCACGAAATATCTGTTTTACGGTACGTGCCGCATCGTACCAAACTGGAGTGACTAAAGCTTGATACGGATACTTTTAGCGTGTTCTTGAGTTAAAACGCGCCAATGCCTCGTCGCAGACCGACAAGATCGACGAGCTCATCAGGCTTACCCGTGAAGAGGCGCAACGACGGCAAGCATCAGATGCAGAACTGGCAAAATGCTTCACGCCGATCAAAATGGAAGATTCAATCCGACCTCTCCACCCAGAGGAACGCGTCGCGCACCTGGAGAAAGAGAAAGCAGCCCTGGAGAAACGGGTCCAAAACGCCGAACATGAACGAGCTCTCCTCAACCATAAGTGCGTGTGTGACTACGTCGCTGAACCAGTCTTGCATCATGTGCGAGCGTTGCTCGACTACAGGCAGATGTTTTCCGTTCTGAGGCGTCAATTCTGGCGGCGGAAGCCCGTCGAATGAGGCGCAGCAAGCTCGAGCACTCTATCCGCCGAATACGATTCTTTTCGACGAAGGCTTCGTCCCGCGGCCTACAGCATGTACAAACACGAAGACCTGGCTCGGTGCCATACCCCAGGTACGTCACCGCTTGGCCGCGCCGCTGTGGTAACACTCCCCTGCATAATTGTGATCCTCATCTCAGACCTCGCAGGAAGCCAGCGGTGGCAGAACGTGAGTGAGCCTCGGCGTTGAGTAGCCTACGTCTCGTTTGACGGTGTTGGCCTTGACTGTGATCATCACACGGTATTCCGGGTCATGCGGAGTTGCAGGCTTTTCTTCCTTCCTCGGCCACCGAACTGCCTCCCTATTCGCGTCCCTGGTTGGGCCAAGTCAGGGTACTGGTTCCATCCAGAAGGTGCGATTGTGGGAGAGCGGGAATTTGAGCTCATCATTGAGACGAAGCATAATGAGGTGAGCGGACTTGCCTGGCCCTGCTTTGTTGTGAATGCCATGAGTACTGAACTCTGAGGCAAGTGGTGCTACGTAGGTCGCTATCGCAGCACTCCGGTCTCTGGCGGCAACATGCAGTTATCCGAGTGGATAGAGATTGACGAGGCGGTACGTGCACCCACGATTCTCCGCCTTTGGCGAACGATGTTCATCATACCTTAGACGAAAGTGCATTATGTCGGACGAGTGCAGTCGGAGGTATTTGGGCAGTCCGGTCTCCCTGGAATCGGCCAGATGACTGTACAGGCTATCCGGAAGAACTACGACACAGGTGTATGGAGCATTCCGTGTTACAGTCTGCAGTGCGTCGGATACAGCAGAGCGCTGTATGCTGGACTGCAATTTGCATCCAGAAAGACCGCGACCGTGGCAGGTTAACATAGCTGCTAGACTATCCAGACCTCAAAAGTAGCCGGGGGGTGATGGTTCGCTCAGTAGGACCGTTTGCCAAATGCTTTGATTGCTATTTCGTGACGACTATCTACTACAAAACATCTGAGAGTTCCTGCTGTCATGTCGCTGTGCCATATTGCTTGTCGAACACCTTGTTATCGAACAACTACCTTCCGTGCATTCATATCGCTTCTTCCTGGGATAATACACTTCTTGTCAAGATCTGATATTGCAGTCAGTCGCTGGTCCCGACACGCGTGCGGCATGGAAGCCCGGCGTAGGGACCAAGTAGGTCGGACACCTACAGTCTGAAATCTTAGATTTGAATGGCTTCCAAATAGTGTATCGTGGGAACTCAACGAGACCGGCCGGACGTCGGAGCCCTAACCCTGAATCTGGTGCCGGCCACGCTTTGTCAGCGAGCGTCTAACCCTTCCGGCGTCACCGACGGCCAGACTCGCGGGCAAGGCAGGGAGTCTCCGAGCTCACAGTAAGCAACCCTTGCCTCCTCCTCTCATCTCATCCCCCAAAAGTACGACTCGACATGTCAGGATTCGTAAGTACTCTATGAGGACTTGGAACTATGCGTTCTGATGTGCTTGCAGTTCTCAGGGTGGTGGGGCTCGTCCTCGCCGTCTCCCGCTCCTGAACCCGCCAAGTACGACCCGACGGACCCGACACAGAACCCTCTCAACCCGCAGGGTCTTAAGCCGTATGTCTCTTATCCTATTCAATGGGATCCTATGTTGACGCACGGTTAGATGTTGCGCATGCCCGCAGACAAAGTCCGTCCGCGATGACTGCTTCCTGAAATTCGACTCTTCAGTGGCAGACGAGAAGTGCAAGGAGCTCGTGCAGGCGCACATAGCTTGCATGCGGGGTTACGGGTTCAAGGTGTAAAGATGCGCACGAAGACCCACCCGTCGTCAGGAGGACACACAACGCTGCACTAATCCGTACATTTGCTAAGTTATGACCCATCACTACTCAGATAGATACATCCTGGGGTTGCACGTCACATACGGTCGATGGTTGCTGCAAATCGAGACGAAGGATCTAGCGATGTGTCCGGACTACTCCAGAGGTATGGTGAACTCCCAGCGGCCCTCGG